>NC_064638.1:31591442-31895576 GCF_023864345.2 Schistocerca serialis cubense
TCCTGCAACCAACACCACTGACACAACACCCACTTTTAGTTCATTAATGTAAATAGGCATTGTTCCATTTAAAGACGTGTATGTCTGCTCAAAATTACACTTTCTATGTATTATTACAATCTGTTGTTTGGCTAACAATATGAGAACCAAACTACCAATCCATTTCGTGAAACCCGTACACCAATAAATAGCACTTTTCGTTTCTCAATATTTGCGGTCAAAGGTTTGGGCGATTCACCCTGTATATCAGTATCACGTTAAAAATCGAGCTGTAGCAGACCGCATAACACCAATAACATTAAATATTAGGCAGACACTGGAACTACATTGAAGCACCAAAGAAATTGGTATAGGCATGCATATTCAAACACAGAGGTAAGTACACAGGCAGAATACTGCGCTGCGGTCGGCAACGCCTATATGAGACAAGTGACTGGCGCACTTGTTAGATCGGTTACTGCTGCTGCAGTGGCAGGTTATCAAGATTTAAGTGAGTGTGAGTGTGGTGCTATAGTCGGTCCACGATCGATGGGACACAGTATCTCTGAGCTAGCGATGAAGTGGGGAATTTCCCGTATAACCATTTCACGAGTGTACTGTGAATATCAGGAATCCGGTAAAACATCAAATCTCCGACATCGCGACGGCCGGGAAAAGATTCTCCATGAATGGGACCAACGACGACTGAAGAGAATCCTTCAGCGTCACAAAGGTGCAACCCTTCTACAAATTGCTGCACATTTCAATGGTGGGCCATCAACAACTGGAAGCGTGCACACCATTCAACGAAACACCACCGATGTGATCTTTCGGAGCCGAAGGACCGCTTGTGTACTCTTGATGACTGCATGAAAAAATGGTTCAAATGACTCTGAGCACTATGGGACTTAACTTCTGAGGTCATCAGTCCCCTAGAACTTAGAACTACTTAAACCTAACTAACCTAAGGACATCACACACACCCATGCCCAAGGCAGGATTCGAACCTGCGACCGTAGTAGTCGCGCGGTTCCAGACTGTAGCGACTAGAGCCGCTCGGCCACCTCGGCCGGCATGACTGCATGACACAAAGTTTTACTCCTCACCTGGGCCCGTCAACACCGACATTGGACTGTTGATGACTGAAAACATGCTGCCTGTTCGGACGAGTCTCGTTTCAGATTGTATCGAGCGGACCGACGTCTGCGCGTATGGAGACAGCCTCATGAGTCCATGGACTCTGCATGTCAGCAAGGCACTGTTCGAGCTGGTGGAGGTTCTATAACGGTGTGGGGCGTGTGCAGTTGGAGTGATATGGGACCCCTGACACGTCTGTATACGACGCTGACAGGTGACGCAAATGTAAGCATCCTGTCTGATCACCTGCATCCATTCATGTCCATTGTTAATTCCGACGGACTTGAGCAATTCCAGCAGGACAATGCGACACCCCACACATCTAGAATTGCTACAGAGTGGCTGGAGGAACATTCTTCTGAGTTTAAACACTTCTGCTCTCCACCAAACTCCCCAGACATGAACATTATTGAGCATATGTGGGATGCCTTGCAACGTGCTGTTCTTACGGATTTATGGATATCCCTGCATGATTCATGGTGTCAGTTCCCTCTAGCACTACTTCAGACATTAGTCGAGTCCATGGTACGTCGGGTTGCGACACTTTTACGTGCTCGCGGGGGCCCTACACGATATTAGGCAGGTGTACCAGTTTCTTTGGCTCTTCAGTGTATAACCCATTCTACCCTCATGCATAGCTTCACACACAGGAGCACTGCAGATGTTACATAAGAGGGGACAATATTGGGATGTTATTTGTAAACAATGACAGCTCTTTTCCCCCATCGTCTGTAGGAAGACAGGAGCCTCCAGACATGCAGAACACCATCCGCCTCTAACCCACGCCACTCAACATGGAGGTCTGCAGCGGGTGCCAGTACGATATCACCCAGCTGTGCCCGCCATAGAAGTCCTCTGAGCCACGCCTCCACCACTGCCACGATCACAGCTCACCACCAGCGAATGCTTCCCCGTGAGCGACCTCTGATACCACGAGAAAAATATTAAATGACAAAACGTTATCGTGCAGTGCGCATATGCAGACTTATATTAAAGTACAGATATGTGGCGTTATCTCCCTCGTTGTTACTTATGATTATTTCCTCCATTTTTGTGTTGTACATCTACTTCTACATGATTACTCTGCAACTCATAGTTAAATGCCTGGCCTCTACCGTTCCACTCTCGAACAGGGCGCAGGAAAACCGAACACTTGAATCTTTCCGTGAGCGCTCTTATTTCTCTTATTCTACTATGATGATTATTTCACCCTATGTAGGTGGGACTCTTATGTTGTACGTCTACTTCTACATGATTGCTCTGCTATTCACAGTATAAGTGCCTTTAAGCTACTTCTCTACCTTTCCACTCTTGAAGAGTGCGTGGGTAAAACCAACACTTAAACCTTTCGGTGTAACCTCTCATTTCCCTTATTTTATCACAATGATCATTTCTCCCTATGTAGATGGGTGCCAACAAATTATTTGCACATTCTGAGGATAAAGCTCGTGATTGAAATTTCATTAGGAGATCGTGCTGCAAATAAAAGGTGCCTTTGTTTTAATGCCTGCCACTCTAATTCGTGTATCATACCCGTGGTTCTCTCTCCCTTATTTCGCAGTAATACAAAACAAGCTCGCCTTCTTTCAACTTTTTCGATGTTCTGTCTGCTATCTGATGTGGCTTCATACCGTAGAGCAATACTGCAGAAGAAGGCGGATAAGCATAGTGTAAGCCGTCTCTTTAGGAAACCTACTACATTTTATTAGTGTTGTCCCAATAAATCACAGTCTTTGGCTTGCTTTCCCTACAGCATTATCTATGTGATCGTTCCAGTTTAAGTTACTCGTAACTGTAACTTCTAAGTATTTAGTTGAGCTTGTAGCCTTTAGATTGGTGCGAACTATCGCATAACTGAAATTTAGCAGTTTCTTTTTAGTGCTCATGTGGATGATTTCACACTTTTCGTGATTTGAAGTCAGTTGTCACTTTTTGGTCCATACAGGTATCTTGTCTAAATCATTTTTAAATATGTTGTGATCATCTCATGACTTTACGAGGTGGTAAATGAAAGCAGCATCTGCAAACAATCTAAGGGGACTGATGAGGTTGTCTTCTATATCATTTATCTGGATCACGAACAACAGAGGGCCTGTCACACTTCCTTGGGAACGCCAGATATTACTTCTGTTTTACTCGATAACCTACCGTCAGTTATTACGAACTGTGTCCATTTTGACAGGAAATCACGAATCCAGTCATGCAACTGAAACGATACTCCTATTTAGTTAGAAGTTGCTTGAGAGGAACGATGTCAAAAGCCTTCTGCAAATCTAAAAACGTGAAATTAATTTGACACCTCCTATCGATTGCACTCATTACTTCGTAAGAATAAAGAGCTAGTTGTGTTTCACAAAGACGATATTTTCTGAATCCCTGTTGGCCCTTTGTCAATAAATAATGTCGGACAGTAGTATATGTTCCAAAATCCTACCGCAAATTAATTTTAGTTATATGGGTCTGTAATTCAGTGGGTTACTCCTATCTCCTTTCTTGGGTATTGGTATGACTTGTGCAACTTTCAGTCTTTGGATATGGATTTTTCTACGGGCGAGCGGTAGTATATGATTGCTAAGTATGGTGTTGTTCTATCATCACACCCTGAAAGAAACCTGACTGAGATACAGTCTGGACCGGAAGTCTTGCCCTTCTTGTTTTAAGATGTTTCGCTACACCAAAAATATTTACTTCTAAGTTACTCATGTTGTCAGTTGTTCTTCATTCGTATTCTGAAATATTTACTTCGTCTTCTTTTGTGAAGGAATTCCAGAAAACCGTGTTTAGTAAGTTTGCTTTAAGGCGCTGTTATCAATAAACCGCCGTTGCAATCGTGCAGAGGAGGTAGTGATTGCGTCTCGATACTGGCTTCCTTACATACGACCAAAATCTCTTTCGATCTTCTGCAAGATTTCGAGACAGAGCTTCGTTGTGGAAACTATTGAAAGCATATGGCACTGAAGTTCGTCCTAAATTTCGACCTTCTCTAAAACGTTGCCACTCTTGGAAATTTAGCGTTCTTTTAAATTTGGCATGCTTTTTCCGATTTTGCTGCAAATGGTGTTCTGAACTGTTTTGTGGACCATGGTGCTCAGTACCATCTCTTATTAAATTGTCTGGTGTATACGTCTCAACTGACGTCGGTGCCATTTCTTTAAATTTAAGACTCATCTGGTCACTGCTTACACAGTCAGACAGGAGTGAGGAGTCTCCCTTAGGAAAGCGTAAAGCGAACTTTTTCTGATTTTTTTTTAATAGACGACAGTTCTACCATTTTAACTTCTGGAGGAGGTCGAGAAGTTTCGGTAAAACACTTAAACGACAAATACATGTCTTTAGAAGGCATCGATGTCCATGAATGGAACGATAATAAATCATACATTCTCAGAACACAATAGTGACTATTCTTTACGTTCAATAATGGTACTGCAATTACGAAAACTGTTTATACACTGGACAGCCAAAGAAACTTCCTGAGTCTCGCTATTACTTTCTAACGTTGAGACGTCTCACTATACAGCAGTATTCGCCAAAAGCCTCACTGAACATCGGACGTCTAATATAATGTAGAACCCCCGCGAGCACGCAGAAGGGCAGCGGTAGGACGTGGCATGGACACGACTACTGTCTGAAGTAGCGCTAGTGGCAAGTGACACCATGAATCCTGCAAGTCTGTCCATAAATCCGTAAGCGTACGAGGAAATGGAGATTTCTTCTGAACAGCACATTGCAAGGCATCCCAGCGAAGCTTAATAATGTTCATGTCTGGCGAGTGAGGTTGCCAGCGCAAGTGTTTAATGTCAGAAGAGTGTTCGTGGAGCCACACTACAGCAATTCTGGACGTGGGGTGTGTCGCATTGTCCTGTTGGAATTTTCCAAGTCCGTCGGAATGCTCAATGCTCATGAATGGATGCAGGTGATCAGACAGGATGTTTACGTACATGTCACCTGTCAGAATCCTATCTAGACGTATCAGGGGTCTCATATCACTCCAACTCCACACTATTACGGAGACTCCACCAGCTTCAACCCTGCCGACATTCAGGGCCCATGGATTCGTGAGGTTGTCTCCATACCCATACATGTCCATCCGCTCGATACAATTTGAAACGAGACTCGTACGACCAGGCAACATGTTTCCAGTGATCAACAGTCCAATGTCGGTGCTGACGGGCCGAGGGGAGGCGTAAAGCTATGTGGTGTCCACTCATCAAGGGTACGCGAGTGGGCCTTCGGCTCTGAAAGCCGATATAATATCATCGATATAATATCGATGATATTTCGTTGAATGGTTCTCAGACTGACACTTGTTGATGGCCCAGGATTGAAATATGCAGCAATTTGTGGAAGGGTTGTACTTCTGTCACGTTGAACAATTCTCTTCAGTCCCGTTCTTGCAGGATCTTTTCCGGCCCCAGCGATGTCGGAGATCTGATGTTTTGCCAGATTCCTGATATTCACGGTACACTCGTGAAACGGTCGTACGGGAAAATCCGCACTTCATCGGTACCTCGGGGATGCTGTGTCCCATTGCTCGTGCGTCGAATATAACTCCATGTTCAAACTCACATAAATCTTGATAACCTGCCATTGTATCAGAAGTAACCGATGTAACACCTGCTCCAGACATTTGTTGTCTTCTATAGGTTGTTGTTGACCGGAGCACCGTAGTCTGCCTGTTTAAATGTCTCTGTATTTGCAATCTGATACCTATACCAGTTTCTTCGGCGCTTCATTGTAGTTCTTGTAGCGAATAACTGTTCTACACAGAAATGTTCACAGGCTAAAACGAGAACTTAATATCACATTACATTTAACTCTGAGTTAAAGTGCACTATTCTGACTTACGACCGTACCTCGCTGCTGGATCTGAACTGCAATGAAGCTGCTATCAGGGTGGGCGAGAGCCGCTGCGCTCTGACGTAACTAGACTCCCAGCAGCGACGATATACGGAACCTCTTGAGGGTGTGTGTTGTATCCACGGACCCAACCAACTAACCTACCAACCAACCAACTCGCGCACGCGCGCCCTGACCGTGACATCGCTGGCCACAGTTCCTGTCGCGGCCGTCGGAAGAGGTCGCGTTACGGCTGAGCTCGCGTCCGCAGCGCCCTCTGCCTTTTGCATATAAGGAGGAGCGCTGGACAGTCTATTGTGGATTGTCTATTGCTAGCCTTTCGTGGAGTTTATAGCGGAGCCATTGCAGTGTGATATTTGCTATTGTATTCGACTAGGCTCGGTACACGGATTACTCTCGGATATTACTTGGACTTGTATTGCTGGTGCACGTTTCGTCAGAAATAAAGATAAGTTATCTCTTCATTCTAGCTGGCGCAATTCTTGCCATTAATTATTTTTCGGCCAACAGACATAGCTACATCGTGGTCACTACCCACGCTTTATACAATTTGTGGTGGCTGCCCCAAAAGTACCGCCGTGGACCTTGGGTAAGGAGCCGTCACAAAAGTGTGTGTGTGTTGACGTCTCTCATTCGTGGCTACGTCTGGCATCGATTGTCTTTAGCTTATGGTGCCACCGTGAGGTACCATTTTTACGATAGGACCTCATCCATTGGGCGACAGCACACTCCGTATACTCATTTTTTAAGGGCATCTATATTCAGAGGACAAAAGTTCTGGGATGATCCCTAATATCGTGTCAGACATCCTTTTGCCCGGCGTAATGCAGTAACTTGACCATGCTACCACTATATCCTTCCATAATTGCAGAAGTGTTGCTGGTGCAGGATTTTGTGCACGAACTGACCTCTCGGTTATATCCCATAAACATTCGATGAACCCATAACGGGCGATGTAGGTGGCCAAATAATTCGCTCGAATAGACCAGAACGTTCTTCAAACCAATCGCGAGCAGCTGTGATCCAGTGGCATGGCACAGTGTCATTCATAAAAATTCCATCGCTATTTGGCAATATGAACTCCATGAATGGCTACGAACGGTCTCCAAGCAGCCAGACATAACCATTTCCAGTCAACGATCGGTTCAGTTGGCCAGAGGACCCAGTCCACTCCGTGTAGACACAGCCACCACCACCTGGCAAAGTTCCTTGTTGACGTATATGAAGTCTTCACGGGTTGTCAGCCGAGTAGCGTTGTCGTCTCGTAGCAACGTTTCGATGGAATGCGTCTCCATCATCTTCGCCTGCAGATGATGGAGACGCATTCCATCGAAACGCTGCTACGAGACGACGACGCTACTCAGCTGACAACCCGTGAACACTTCATATATGAAATTCGCCGAGAAAGCCTGCACTCACATGCCTTGTTGACAGTTTGGATCCACGGCTCTGTCAACTGAAATAGTGATTCATCTGACCAGGCCACAGTTTTCCAGTAAGCCAGGGTCCAACCGATATGGTCACGAGCCCACGAGAGGTGTTGCAGGCGATCTCGTGCTAGTAATAAAGGCACTCGCGTCGGTCGTCTGTTGCCATAGTCCATTACTGCAGGACAACTCATTGCGGATGGTTTTGACCTAAATGAAAGCTGGAAGCATGAATGGTCAACAAAAACATTGGGAACAAGAGCCTATCACCTTGATCCCACAAAGAAGCCAAAAGGTTTTGACCTACCGAGGAACCTTTGGTGCCGCCTCAACGGGTTAAGGACTGGGCATGGTTGTTGTAGCTACTTCAGGTACAAATGGGGGCTGGATCAGTTCACCAATGTGTGAATGTAATCAAGAAGAGCAGACAATTGAACATTTAGTCCAACGCTGTCCACTTCATTCATACCCTGGAATTTCCGATGACTTTGAAACGTCCCCTTAGAAAATTTGTACACGACTGTGCTTAAACTGACACACAATATGTTTTGGCGCACGCAATCTGACTTTCAAAAATCCCTACAAAAGAATGGCCCTGACTAACATTAACCTATACCTTTCACAAATCACTTACCTCACAAAAATCTTCCTTCCTCTAACTACTGCAATACAGCGAGCGCCACTATTGCCAGCTAAATAAAAGATTGAAGCTACTGAAGGCACTAACTACTGATAGGCATAGTTAGCAAATGAAAGAATTTGATAGAGAACAAACAATGTATTTTCCTTGATGGTGTTCAAAAGTCATTATATATATATATATATATATATATATATATATATATATATATCAGTTCATGGCATCCAGTCTTACAAATTTACTGTCTCTGTCCAAAACTCCGCCATCTCACTCCCCACATCCACCACTGCTGGCGGCTCACCTCCAACTGCGCAACGCTACACGCTGTTAACAACCAACTGCCCAACACTACAATGGCCAACAACAATGCAAACCAGCCACAGACTCCACACAGCACAGCCAGTGATTTTCATACAGAGCGCTACGTGGCGTTACCAATATAAAAACCTAAACAGCCTACTTACATAGCCCCCATGCTCCCCACAAAAAATTTTACATATTGTTTTGGGCAATGGCCAATACATATTTGTTAAAAAATTTTTACAATTACAATAACAAAGAAATCAAGTGCACACACCTATTGATACAATGTTGGTCAAAAGATAAAATTTTCTCACAGTCCATAAAGACAGTCCTGATCGTTCATTACAGTAAAATAGCAGTGTTTTTCTCAAAGTCTGAGCAGTAAAAGAAAATGCACACAGAAGTAGTGGATTTCCATGTAGTCTTGAAGACTTAGTGTTGTCCTTCCAACGGAAAGACAGTGCTGACTCTCGACATGCAGACAGGTAATGGGCCACAACAGAGCAAACCCACAGCAGAGTCAGTCGAAGTTTTGAAGAATATTGGTAGGTAGGTCATCACAGACAGACCCACTATAGTCCTGGTAGAGATTATGGTATTGGTGGGCCACCAGAGATGCAGACCCACTGCAGTCCTTGTAGAAATAATGGTATTGGTGGGCCATCAAAGATGCAGACCCACTGTAGTCCATGTAGAGACGGCCAGCAGCCATCCGTTGCGACTGTGCAGGTGCACAATCACCATGGAAGAGTCTTGCGGAGAATATAGCAAGTCCATAAACCACCACTTGTGCACTCACAAAGCTTTTTTTTATTTTTTTTTAAATTGTCCTTAGAACCAGCAGTGCTGTTAATCAGTCCCTTGCTGAATCATTAACACACATGCAAACACTATCAGTCCCCACTTCTCACATATTGTCCATATACTATGACCAACAGATACGTGTGCAGTGAAATGTAACTTACAAGTTACTTAATTTGATAAACTGGTGTCAATTACAATTTTATAACATAAGAATACAATAACAAAGGTACAAAATACATCATTAAAGAACATAACAATACAGATAACATTTGTAGTAATAGGGGCTTTACAAAAGAATAGAAATAAACATATACATCAGTGTTACAGGAATTATGACATAAGTAAATACATAAAAGATCAGAATAACTTTTGAAACATCAACTTCACACATGAGCATTAAAACAAAGCAGAATAAATAATGTCTAAACATCTTTACAAAGTAAATAACATATTATCAGAAAAATTCTACAATGTAACTCTCATCAGATAAACACATAAAGACAGGAAGAACACAAATACCCAAGGGTACACAAACACATAGTGGGATAACACAAGGAAAGGACAGGGTTTGTTTTACTGCAGTGTTTTGCAAACAAAACTTTCTTTACTTCTCGGAGATCTCCCTTCGTTCTTCATTATTTCCAAAAAGTCCTATCTATACCTGCTTTCTGTACTTTTTTCGTATAACTTCTCAATGCATTTCTTCCAATTCATCGCAACTCATTCTCTTATATAGTCTACCCCCTCTTGAGCTAACTTAAATCTACTGAGCTCAGATGCATAAACTAAGGGACGAGGCAATGCAGCAGCACAAAACAATTAATACAAGCAGCAATGACAAAAAAATGCAAATTGGCAAAGCAAGCAGCAGCAGCAAATGCAATAACTTATATCTAATTATGACAAAGCTCAAGCATAAAAAATATTATAGTAAAGATGACCATGTCTAATACCTATGTCACATCTTAACACTAGAGGGATGCATCACCTTTACTTACCGTACCAAAAGTTTACCAAGTCATTGACAAAAATTATCTATGCAATTCCTGTGAAGGGAAATGTCTTTTTGTGCTCCCTCGTTTTTTTTGGAAGTAGATCATAAAATTATTTATTTACTGGATCTGTAGGCATAAAATATCTACATTAGTACAGCTATTAAATTTTATTTTAACCAATGCTGCAGTGCAGCTAGAAACTAGATATTAAACAAATTGAGCAATCTCTCAACTAGAAAGACAATAGATGTAAAAATGTTTCTCATCATTTCATTAGGCATTTTAGTAAATATCATAAATTAAGAGCTCAACAGTGTAATCATATGTTTTCAAGTTTGAGCGTGTTGTATTTGCGATGCTTTCTACAAAGGAATGTCAATAGCGAGGATAATGGCCTCTTTTTTTTTTCACCTGTGCCTCTGAAAGGCACACACTAATGGCTTTTTCCCAGGCGACTATCGTGCAGCTGGGTGCCCACCACGCATTACGTGAACGTCACTTAACTCTCCTACCGAACTATTTACGACAGCAGTTTGCGCTACAGAGACAGTCTCATATAAAAACTTCACAGGTCGAAAATTTGCATCACGAATGTGTAGAAACAAAATCCTGTAAATATAACAGTGTCCAAAAAATTTTCGCCGGCATTGTGATACATTCACACATATACACACATTTCATAACTCTTAAAGTACGATTCTTGGTTTCCAACATCCTTTTCATAAATCAGAGTCCCTAACCACTACTCCTTATTCCTTACCTTATTACACATGTACATATTCATATTCATCAACACGTCTTCAATATTTCATCATAATAACTACATAGCATAATCAGATTCCTCATATAGCATCATCTCATTGATCATAAACATACCTCAAAAGCATAATACACATTGTCGTCGTAATAGTAACACCATAACACCTCAGCCAAATCTCAAAAACGTCGTAACTTTCTGCAATAATTTCAAAACCTAAAAAATATTCTCTGCTCATTTCAATAGTGTCATCTACCTCAATCGTACTTTAAAAATCGTGATCCCATACCACATATATCATTCAAAGCTCGCATAGTATCACAATGGTTCCAAAAATATATGAACGGTTCACAAAGTACAGACAAAATACAATTTTATAAGTGTGAAGTTATCCAACTGTGTAATTGCGTAAACATGTGTCACTGGCATAGTAAGAAAAACATGTTTGTCTCTCTCAGTTGAATGATCAGATAGCTGTGTAATTTATGTGTTAGAGAAATATGATATCGATGTGTAAAGTTGTATAAGCAAATACCATATTAGCTAGGGCTCCTTGTGCTTGCCAAACACATGGTACACAAAGTAAGTGTGTACCCCCCTGAGCATTAATGTAATTATACCCTCAGGTGTTACAGATTACAGAAATGGAATGAAATGTATCACAGAAAACTTACATTGTAATTCAAAAATCTTTAAAAATAAATGTTTTAAGTACAAAATTAATCACTCAAATGCGTGTCCTGTAGCGCTAAATGTGCATCTTGCTGTAAGATAATTCTGTGGAAGTGTCGTAGTTATCATCCTCCGAAAGCTAAGTTCTGCAGAAGTCAATGTACTTACCTCGTAATAAACAACAGTGAAATGCTATGCATATAGGTATCGTAGTTATTACGTACATTACAGTATCAAGAAAGTACTATACTGTAACGTATTGTTGTGCTACGAAAAAGGCTGTCTCATTGTAGCTACACCACAAAAGTTACTACTAAAACATGTTTTACTTTCCAGAAGAATTCAGAAAAACTATGCAGATATAAAACATATACATTACAAAAGCAACAATGCAAAATGTTGCATTAAAATCTCGTTAGCACTACTGGTATATGTTCTAAGTATGTGAGCCTTATAGTCATTATGTAATCGTGCAACTAACAAGCAAGAATGTACAAATAACAACACTGTGTCATCTGTTCACTATAACAATGCATTCATAATTACTTGTCTACGTTCCCTAGGTTCTTGACTGGATAGTTAACTTTAAAACATAGTTGCATGTCAACAGTTTGTAAGTGTGACAAAGAGTACTAGTAACGTGAACTGAAAATTTTTTTTTAGCAAAGACTAAGTTAAAAAGCAGATTATCATTCAATAAACGGTTTTACATGTGAAATGTAGTGTAAGCCTTTACTCTTCCTAGTATGCAGAGTTTCAACTTCAACGCAATTATCATGTTATATACACCGGTAAGGAATGCTAAAATTTGCTCAAGGTTAGCGTCTATGTTATTTTTCTCTGAGTCAGCCGCCGCACGTGGCTGCCTGCGGTGTGAGTCATTGTGTGCTATCTCTTTGTTAGCGTGCGTCGTTATTGGGATTAGGAGACCTAACTTCTACAAATTCACCTTGACGAGAAGGCCCTGCCCTGTTTGAAGCTCGCCTGTTCTGATGGAATTCAGGACTGTCGTTTTTTCGGTAGTTTACATAGTTTCTTGTTTGTCGGTCATGTGGTGGAGAATTTCTCACGGAATCGTAACTGCGCGCTGGACCGTTGCGTCTGAAGTTATTCTGTCTCCCTTGATAATAATTATTTTGGTTCCCATATTGTCTGTTTCTATGGTTGTCTCTGTCACATTCATTACTATGGAAAAGCGATCTTTCTGTGTAACTATTAATCTGCCAACGGTTGTCATACAGGTGGTGTCTGTTTTGGTCACGATTTGTGTTGTGAGAATAGCCTTGTCATGTCCAGTTATTATTTCTTTCATCGCGGAATTGCGACGGATGTGACCTGTAATTGTTGTGTTCCTGTTTTCGCGTTCCGCGATTGTCAGTGTCAATTTCTAATTCTTGTAAGAGTCCCTGAAAAGCTTCAATTTCGTCTTTGCAACGTCCTGCCAAAATAATATGTCGTAAATGTTCAGGTAGTTTGATGAAGCAAATGCAGATGAGTTCTGAGGGGCTGTATGGGTTTGACAGGTACTGATTCTTGTGCAACATGTCTTCAAAATATTTCACAAGACTGGAAAATTCAGATTGTTCGAAATGTTTCATCATTATGATGCTATGTTTTACTCGGTCTTGTGTAGCTTGAGACCAATATGCTGAGAGGAAGGCATGATAAAATTCTCCTTCACTGTGGCAATCATGAATGACCGATCGCATTCTTACAGCTGGTTCATCCTCTAAATAGCCACACATAAATTCCAATCTGTGCTCTAATGACCAGTTGGGAGGAAAACAATGAGAGAATTGATGAAGCTACGCTTGTGGATGAATATCGTTGCCGGAATTCTTAAATGTTTTGAATTTATGTGTAGTAATAAACAGCTTATAGTCAAAATCATCATGTCGGTGAGTCGCATATCGGTCATTGTTACTTCGTTTCGGCGGTTCCATCTCAAAATTCGGTGTACCTTGCCAATTTCTTTCATAATTTCCGAAGTACCCCGTGTTATTACTTTGTGGCTGTTCCGTATTTCTATGTCCCTCTTCCCATATTGGAGCGCGAGTGTCCTCTAAAATAGGTAATTCCTGTATTACCTGTGTCAATTGATCTTGTACTTCCCGGATTTCTCTTTGGTGTTGCGTATTAATTTGATTCTGATTTTGTTTGAATTTCCTAATTTGTTCGCAATCTTCTGTGTCATTAAAGACTACCGGTTTTGTGTCATTCAGATTATCATCTACCTTCGTAGATAAATTATTTAGCTGATCCGAAAGTTCAACTACTTCCTCTGATAATGAACCAATTTCCTCCATGTGTCTTTCTGAACCAATTTTCAGAGTATCTACTGTGTCCTTTAAGTTTTCCTGAGTTTTTGCAAGTTGCGTAACAGAATCGGTAGGTGCAACTGAGTCAATTTTAGCTTGTAAGGTGTGGTGATTTTCATGAACTATAGTTTGCAGTTCCTTTATGGCTGCTTCGTGATTCTGTAATGCATTTTTATGACGCGAAAAAATAGGTTGGAAATGCTCACAAATTTGTATTTTTACGTCATTACAGACTTTTTGACATTTCGATTCGATTTTATGTAACTCAGTAGTTAAATCTTCACGTGTTTGTTCAAGTGTGGTGTATAACTTTTGAAGATTTTGTTCCATTGCGTCTAACTATTGCTGTGTTTGTCTCTGGTGTTGTCCATTGTGTCTAACTTTTGAAGATTTTGTTCCATTGTGTCTAACTTTTGAAGATTTTGTTCCATTGTGTCTAACTTTTGAAGCTTTTGCTCTGCTTGTCTCTGGTTTTGTTCCAATTGTTGCATTAATTGCAATAATAATGTCCTAGTGTCTGGAATCTGTTTCTCTATGCTTCTTGGCAGTGTATTTTCACCGGCAACATTCACATTTTGACAAGCAGAAAATGTGTCTTGACTCATTTGAGAAAACGGTGAGGACCCAAAACCTGAGTCAACAGTATTTGCAATATTGTGTTCTGTCATTTCGGATTCCTGAGGCGAGCTGTTGCCGACTGATCAATCGATAATGCTTCCTTGTTCAGTATTTCTTTCACTGTCTACGCCATTATTTGCCGCCCGTTCCATTTCCCTATGCACAATTACCAAATTACTACTTCGAATGTCTGTTAATTCATTACACAGTGGTGCTGATAAGCTACGTTCGTCGTCACTATTATTTCTGAGTTTACTTTGGAGCCTAGTGTTACGTTTCTCACACGCCATTATTGTTACAATATTTCACACGATAACACAGAAAAGCACAATTTGAAGAGCAAAAATAAGAGAACACATTAACATAGCACTGAAAATAATATCTAGTTAATTGCAAGCACAGCTGCGAAATACTTGGTGCAAATCTACATGCATGCCACAACTGTTTTACTGTACAACAATGAAAGACCGCAACTACAAAGGAAATTCTCTCTACAATTACGCGCTAGCAATAAACAATAGCTACACTAATTACACAAACAACAAGAAAAAAATCAGAAGATTCCAGTGAGGTATCCTTGGCTAAGGGTCGACATTTAAAACGTCCCCTGAGAAAATTTATAGATGACTGTGCTTAAACTGACACACAATATTTTTTGGCGCAACGCAATCCGACTTTCAAAAATCCATACAAAAGAATGGCCCTGACGAACATTAACCTGTGTTGTTGTTGTTGTGGTCATCAGTCCTGAGACTGGTTTGATGCAGCTCTCCATGCTACTCTATCCTGTGCAAGCTTCTTCATCTCCCAGTACCTACTGCAACCTACATCCTTCTGAATCTGCTTAGTGTATTCATCTCTTGGTCTCCCCCTACGATTTTTACCCTCCACGCTGCCCTCCAATACTAAATTGGTGATCCCTTGATGCCTCAGAACATGTCCTACCAACCGATCCCTTCTTCTGGTCAAGTTGTGCCACAAACTCCTCTTCTCCCCAATCCTATTCAGTACCTCCTCATTAGTTATGTGGTCTACCCATCTAATCTTCAGCATTCATCTGTAGCACCACATTTCGAATGCTTTTATTCTCTTCTTGTCCAAACTATTTACCATCCATGTTTCACTTCCATACATGGCTACACTCCATACAAATACTTTCAGAAATGACTTCCTGACACTTAAATCTATACTCGATGTTAACAAATTTCTCTTCTTCAGAAACGCTTTCCTTGCCATTGCCAGTCTACATTTTATATCCTCTCTACTTCGACCATCATCAGTTATTTTGCTCCCCAAATAGCAAAACTCCTTTACTACTTTAAGTGTCTCATTTCCTAATCTAATACCCTCAACATCACCCGACTTAATTCGACTACATTCCATTAACCTCGTTTTGCTTTTGTTGATGTTCATCTTATATCCTCCCTTCAAGACACTATCCATTCCGTTCAACTGCTCTTCCAAGTCCTTTGCTGTCTCTGACAGAATTACAATGTCATCGGCGAACCTCAAAGTTTTTATTTCTTCTCCATGGATTTTAATACCTACTCCGAATTTTTCTTTTGTTTCCTTTAAAGCTTGCTCAATATACAGATTGAATAACATCGGGGAGAGGCTACAACCCTGTCTTACTCCCTTCCCAACCACTGCTTCCCTTTCATGTCCCTCGACTCTTATAACTGCCATCTGGTTTCTGTACAAATTGTAAATAGCCTTTCGCTCCCTGTATTTTACCCCTGCCACCTTTAGAATTTGAAAGAGAGTATTCCAGTCAAGATTGTCAAAAGCTTTCTCTAAGTCTACAAATGCTAGAAACGTAAGTTTGCCTTTCCTTAATCCTTCTTCTAAGATAAGTCGTAAGGTCAGTATTGCCTCACGTGTTCCAGTATTTCTACGGAATCCAAACTGATCTTCCCCGATGTCGGCTTCTACCAGTTTTTCCATTCGTCTGTAAAGAATTCGTGTTAGTATTTTGCAGCTGTGGCTTATTAAACTGATTGTTCGGTAATTCTCACATCTGTCAACACCTGCCTTCTTTGGGATTGGAATTATTATATTCTTCTTGAAGTCTGAGGGTATTTCGCCTGTTTCATACATCTTGCTCACCAGATGGTAGAGTTTTGTCAGGATTGGCTCTCCCAAGGCCGTCAGTAGTTCCAATGGAATGTTGTCTACTCCGGGGGCCTTGTTTCGACTCAGGTCTTTTAGTGCTCTGTCAAACTCTTCACACAGTATCGTATCTCCCATTTCATCTTCATCTACATCCTCTTCCATTTCCATAATATTGTCCTCAAGTACATCGCCCTTGTATAGACCCTCTATATACTCCTTCCACCTTTCTGCTTTCCCTTCTTTGCTTAGAACTGGGTTTCCATCTGAGCTCTTGATGTTCATACAAGTGGTTCTCTTATCTCCAAAGGTCTCTTTAATTTTCCTGTACGCAGTATTATATACAGTATACATTAACCTATACCTTTCACAAATCACTTACCTCACAAAAATCTTCCTTACTCGAACTACTGCAATACAGCGAGCGCCACTACTGCCAGCTAAATAAAAGATTGAAACTACTGAAGGCACTAACTACTGATAGGCATAGTTAGCAAACGAAAGAATTTGATAGAGAACAAACAATGTATTTACCTCAATAGTGTTCAAAAGTTATTCTATATATATATATATATATATATATATATAAGTTCATGGCATCCAGTCTTACAAATCTACTGTCTCTGCCATCTCACTCATTTTCACATCCACCACTGCTGGCGGCTCACCTCCAACTTCGCAACGCTATGCGCTGTTAACAGCCAACTGCCCAACACTACAATGGCCAACAACAATGGAAACCAGCCACAGACTGCACACAGCACAGCCTGTGATTTTCATACAGAGCGCTACGTGGCGTTACCAATATAAAAACCTAAACAGCCTACTTACAACTTGTTCACTCTCACACCCAGCTTAATTAACTGGTTGAAACACACAGACTATAAGGTTTAATCTTATCTAATATCGTATGTATATTGTATAAAATCATTTGCCTTATATGAACTGTATATTGTATAAAATCACCATACGATTAAATAAATAAATAAATAAATAAATAACGCCAAATTTCGCCGTACTGTTCTAACGGTTCTAACGTTCGTCGTACGACCCACATTGATTTCTGTGGTTATTTAATGCAGCGTTGCTTGTCTATCAGCACTGACAACTCTACGCAAATGCCGCTACTTTCCGTCGTTACGTGAAGGCCGTCGGCCACTGCGTTGTCTGTGGTGAGAGATGATGGCTGAAATTTGGTATTCTCGGTACACTCTTCACTTTGTGGTTCTCGGGATACTGAATTTCGAAACGACTTCCGAAATGGAATGCCTCATGCGTCTCGCTCCAACTATCATTCCACGTTCAAAGTCTCTTAATTGCCGTCATGCGGACATAGTCAAGTCGGAAACCTTTTCACATGAATCACCTGAGCACCGCTCTCTTGTAAGTTGTGTACGCGGCAGTAACTCCTTCTGTATACGTGCATACCGCTGCCGCATCACTTTTGGCACCTCATTGTAATACTACTAAAGGGATCGGACATTCGGTGACAAAGTGAGGACGCAGGTTTCCCATGTACCCATTATAAATGACATTGTTTGCATTTTAAGTGTTTTGAAATATTGCCAATTTCTTCTATCGTGACGCAGCACAAGAGATAATTCATGAAGTTATTGTCCCTCAAAAAGACGTGAATGACATATAAACGTTACGCGTAATTGATTCTGCATAAGCATGCAGTAATTCCTGTAATATGCGATTTGCGGCGATTGCTATTAGTATTTGTAAATGCATATTATAACACTGCTTCCTCCATAAAGCGCCGGCCGAATTGGCCGAGCGGTTCTAGGCGCTACAGTCTGCAACCGCGCGCCCGCTACGGTCGCAGGTCCGAATCCTGCCTCGGGCATGGATGTGTGTGTTGTCCTTAGGTTAGTTAGTTCTAGCGGACTGATGACCACAGCAGTTAAGTCTCGTAGTGCTCAGAGCCATTTTTTTCCATAAAGCTTTTTTCCAGACTATGCTTTTCTCTATGTACATTAACCCATCTCCCTGTTCCACTCAGATGGAAAGAATGATTGCCAGTGAATTCATGCATTACTTCTGATTTCTCATGGCAGTCATTCTGCGGGACGTGTGGGATGAATTTACGTGTATTATTTAATACAGTAAACTTCCATGAATCCATCGCTTTCTGCAATGTACGGATAGTTTTAATTGGTATTTACAGTAAATACAAATATTTTTTCTTCTCAGTCATGGCCAAATTATTCCGTATACTATGTTTATAGTAATATGTGAGTCTAAATCGCCTCGTTCCCTTTATTTTGCACAATACTGTGTGTGGCGTATGGCAACAGTGGGGAGAGGTGGGCTACACAGTGGTGCTGCGACTGCCGTCGTAAGAAAGCCGCACACGAGCAGAAATGAAAGCTAACACGACAAACAGAAGGTTTACTTAGCTCGTTTTTCTCCAGCTGTACGAAGACTCATTACAAATAGTGCAGCAACAAACGGAGTCTGGCTGCTACAACAGCAACAAAGATGAGGCTCACTGAAATAATGCACGAGCGACGGAGTCAGAGCTGAGACTAGGAGGCGACTGCGCAGCGTCACTTAACGAAGAGGCTGAGCGTGTGTGTGCGGCGTCAGACTGCCGCCGGCCGTCCCACACTGCGGCGTGGCTCAGCCGGCGCGCACCACTGCCTCCCCCGGATTCCGCACGACCGCATCCGGCGTCTGGCGGAAGCTAGCAGTTTCGCTGCCAGCTTTGACGCCTGTGGTGTTTTAAGCGATTATTTTGCTGGTAAAACTTAAAAAAGCACTCCGTCTTCAAGCCACGAGTGGCCTACCGGGACCATCCGACCGCCGAGTCATCCTCAGTGGAGGATGTGGATAGGAGGGGCGTGGGGTCAGCACACCGCTCTCCCAGTCGTTATGATGGTATTCTTCACCGAAGCCGCTACTATTCGGTCGAGTAGCTCCTCAGTTGGCATCACGAGGCTGAGTGCACCCCGAAAAATGGCGACAGCACATGGCGGCCTGGATGGTCACCCATCCAGTAAAACTTAGGGTTCAGCAATAATAGGATTGACAGAGGACATAGAAAAACTGTTGAAACGACGGCAGCACATTTTAAATTGTACTTTATTGTATGCTTTGATCTTTGAGATTAACACCATCTGGCGCCGAGGCTGAAGTAGTGTGGTTCTCGAGTCTGCTGCCTACAGCCTGGCATGCGACGTCTCAAGGTAGCGTCTTTTCAAAAAACGCTTCATTGCAACTGCAGATGAGAGTGTACATTTTCCTTGTATTGCTCACTTGTATGGACTTACCTAAGCATATTGTAAGTACTTATACTCAATGTGTACTTCCATTCCAGATGCTGCATTCGTCTTGCAGTATTTATAGACAAGCTTTCCTATTTCTGTCTTTGTGTTAATTTTGGCCAGACTTATCTGGTGATGGTTATTGAAACACGTCATAAATAAAATATTAAGTGATCAGGATGTTGGCAAGGTATTATTAGTTGCCAAGTCTGATTGGCCGCAACTGTCAAAAACTGATGATTTCATCAGTCAAGTAGAAGTAGAAAGCTTGTCACAGACATGTTACACATGAATTGGTTTTACAACTGTCTAGCAAGCCGCTTCTTTCGCAAAGAAATTACATTTCCCTAAGATTCTCCCAATTAATCTGAGATAGATGTATACTTTTCAGGCATTTTGTTTCTTTTTTTTATGTTGTCATCCCACTCTAGATCACTCTCGTTGTTACTGTTTCCAGCGACAGTGTAATCGTACACTAGTGGATTTTTAGTCCTATTTATATTCACTGCGGTATATTTACATATATTGTCACCCCCAATCCTTGTGCCATCACCGATCCTCTTCCTGCATTTCGCTAGATACTGGTGTATACCTGTCCCAAATTTGAATTTCCCACCATTTCTTCTCTGGGTTATGCCACTGTTTGAAATAAAACACTGTAATTCGTCCATAAGGTGATGATTGCGGAACATAAGAGAAATTGTTGTTACATATAAAACCAGTCGGCTATCTTGGATTTTTTTAAAAATTTCCAGTAGTTTAAACTTGGAACAAGTAAGCTTAATGGGCGACTCTGATTTTCCGTTAGAATAAGCAAGACATATTGGGTTTTTTCACCAATTTTGAATTACCCTCTGTAGTGAGCTAGCGCCACGATTTTGGGGAAGGGGCTATGAGGATAATTAAGTGACATCATTAATTACAAAAAAATGTATAAGAAAAGACAAGGCATCTGTAGTGCATACAAATCTATTGAAAGAGTCACGTTTTATAAGTATGTGTATATGTAGGACATTAGTGGAAAATGAAACTGGAACCACTAATTTGGGATAAATCTGGTAACCATGCAGGCTGGCCCAGCTTTTCTGACCAATTGGTACATACTTTGTTGAACTTCCTCCCCAATTTTTAACTTACCAATTGACCTAGAGCGGTGAGGAAGGTGGGAGGGGGAAGGGGTATGGCAACTGGAGGGAGTGGGAGTACCTTGATCTTGATACTGGAGGAGAACTGGCAAGAATGGGTAGTGCCCTGGAACTGACCCTGTCCCACTGTTCATTGTGTGGGGAGCTGTCAGGTATGACTTCAGGGCACAGCTGGTAGTGATACAGAGAACTCTGTTGACACAGCAGTATGTCATGGACCTACTGCATCCTCAAGTGTTACCTCTCATGCAAGGGTATTGTGGTGCCATTCTTCAACAGGATAATGCTCATCAATAGATGGCACGTGTCTCTATGGACAGTCTGCGTGATACTGAGGTACTGCCACGGCCAGCAAGATCACCAAAGCTACACCCGATAGAATACGTATGAGAGCTGCTCAAACGTCAGTTCTGTTGCAATGGCTGTATCAAGGATATCAAGAGCCAGTTTACTTCTGTTGTGGCCCATCTTGCCGAAGGAGAACATACAACGGCTTTATGATACCCTCCCAACCGAATTGATGCACGCATCCAGACCATGTTGCAGCGTCATACAGATAAGTGGGCTCATACTGTGAAGTATAACCACTGAAATAACATCACATGCCCTCTTAAGCAATGAAGGCTCATTCTGTTTCCTCGTTCTTTTCTCGGTGCTTCATATTTTTTAGCAAGTGGTTTATATGCAGTCTCTAGGAGAGTGTTGTTTCCAGTCAGAAACCGTTCGCCCATGAGCCTTAGCGAAATCAGTATACACCTGTTCCCTCCTCGCAAATACAATTCGTAGACTTCTAGCAGGTCCATAATATCAGTTGGTGAGTTAAGGAACCTTAGTGATATTCTGTCAGCCGCCTTAGGAATAGGAAAGGAAATGGTCTGTTCTGTAGGATGGGCGAGCGAAATTTAGTCCTTTTCTGCTCCAGTCAGGTTGAGAGGCACCCACATGCCTTGCTCATACTGTGGCATCAAGCAGTCAGGCCTGAAAGATGAGTGGGCTGCCAAGCGAGTGGATTCATTCTTATTGAGCGAGTAACATAAACTCTAGTACTCACACTTAAGTTACAAGTTATCCTCCCATATGATTAATACGCAACGGAAACACGCATCTGACTATCAGTAATTTACAGAACACTGACTGTACACTACGCACTGGCAATACCACATTTTCTTTATGTCTTTTATTTAACGGCTTTTGTCAACACGTGGCCACCGCACTGAATATGAGTGGCGCACACATTATAAATTTGGGACATTATGACAACATACAATTCGAAGGAAAAGTCCACCAATCTTTTTCTTTTCACTATCTCATTTATTCCGATAAATTCTCTAACCTAAACACACAAATTCTATAACCTACAACAATAACACATGAGAAATTCCGCCCAGTGGGCATGGCTTTACTTTGGTGAATCTCTATATTATGGTCTCGTAATTATTTAACGCTACAGTGCACTTTCTGGATAGGATGGTGGATCTTTTATTATATCTCATACTTCGACTCTCACAATCATCATCATGAAACTTTCCTCCAGATCGAGCGGTACAGAAGGAACAAGCATAACCCACTAATTTTTTGAAACTACCTTTCTACTCTCCCATGCAAACCACACATACCCAAATTACATGACATACATCACAATACAATATGAAATACAAAACACTAACCGAGCGAGGTGGCGCAGTGGTTAGACACTGGACTCGCATTCGGGAGGACGACGGTTCAATCCCGCGTCCGGCCATCCTGATTTAGGTTTTCCGTGATTTCCCTAAATCACTCCAGGCAAATGCCGGGATGGTTCCTCGGAAAGGGCACGGCCGACTTCCTTCCCCATCCTTCCCTAATCCGATGAGACCGATGACCACGCTGTCTGGTCTCCTTCCCCAAAAAAACAACCAACAACAACAACAAAACACTAAATAGTCACAACACTATCACTTTCAGCTTTCCCACTTCAATTAATATTTATCCCAGTTTCACACGACACTGCCCCACTTCGTAATTCTACTTTCCTACTATGAACTCTCGAGATATATGCACGTCTTCCTGTGCAATGCAAGCCAAGTGGCGTTGCTGGATAGACGGCCGACTCACCTTGCTTCTCTCTCAGAGTTTGAATCTAGCGTCACACGGAATCATATCACGCAAAGTAATATTAAGAACGTCTTCATCACACACGCGAGTCCTCAACTGATACCATGGACGAGTACTTCTCTTTATCTTCTGTCTCATACATAGTTTGAGACTCACACAGTACTCACCACGTGGAAGTACTCGTCTCTAATTTCAAGTCCTGCACATGCCATTTCTTAAATATTTCAACTTATGGTACACACGCTATTTCTTACATATTTCAACTTATTGTACACACGCTAGTAATTCAGCTTAACTTAAGCACACGGAAATATTTCAACTTATTGCTACACGTGGTTTCATTGTGACCGTTGGTCACTTCCGAAGATTACTACAATCCCATTAATATCACCTGCCTGACACTTAATTCTCCCCACAAAAGTTCCTGAAATAGAGAAATTATTATTTCAAACTACTCTCAAATATTCCACATGCATACCATGTCTCCACTCTTTTGTCATTACGGAGCACAACTAAAACAGGTCTTAACAGCACAAGATCCAGCGGCAGAGTGCTGAAACATGGCCGTTCTCCAGGTCCTCTCGCACCTTTGCTGAAGTGGGGGAGCACCTTGCTACCGTATTGGTCAGCCACATTTCAGGTGCTCACAGCTCAGGTAAATTTCATCTCTTTGGTCCCACCAAACGTGGCCAAAGGATCGTCTCAAAGATGAATATATATTCACATTCACAATCTGCGGTTAGCAGATGACCATACATTCATTCATTTCACAGATCTCACCAAACTGGATGTAGGGATTTATTTTGTGGGAGTGCACATGTGATCAATTAAATAAATTTCCCACACTGGTATCGGGCTTCGCTGTATTAATTGAAATTGAGTTATTTTACAAAGAAAATGTGTTGTTCTGACAAAAATAATGAAGTATGTTGTACCTATTTTCAATGTCGGGCAGTACTGTACCCTTTCACCACCAGCTACCCATGCAGAAAAAAATGGCACGGTACTATCCTTGCAATGCAAGGGTAGTTCCGAACATTTTTTTAAGAAAACTGTATTAGAACAAACATAGCAAGTCATCAAAATAACCAGGAGGAGACCTTAGCCCCTGGTGACCACAAATTGACGACCAAATGTTGTTACTTTACCAAATTATTGACACAGTTGTTGCATGATTGTACTCTCCACAATCCGGAGTAACATACACATACAAATTTACAACAATCCACATGACATATAAAACATTACATCATACAAAAATAGAAAATAATGTTGAGATAAATATTTGCTTAATTACCGGGATCTCCGTTATTTTTAGGAATAATCCAAACTTCACTAATTCTATGACAAATAAAAGAAAATACTAATTGTACTCGTGAAATATTAAATAGCTCACCGTCCAAACACAGAACAAGTAATCTGACATTCATAAATTGCGTTGTAATAATCTTTACACGGAAATGTCTAAATACAAAACAAAATCAACAAATGAAAAAAATTGCGTACACTAGTTACACGTAGAAGTCAGGCTCCATATCAATACACGCAATAAATAGTTAGAAATAAGTGCTTGAATCCACCAGTCACTCTCGTATCTTACTCTACTGCTCATTTCTCTGTTGTTACACATTTAGACGACAAGAACATGCATTTCGACTAGCTTTCATTACACTTTAATGTGAAATATCACCACTGTGATAATGCAA
This sequence comes from Schistocerca serialis cubense, assembly GCF_023864345.2. Classification (NCBI taxonomy): domain Eukaryota; kingdom Metazoa; phylum Arthropoda; class Insecta; order Orthoptera; family Acrididae; genus Schistocerca; species Schistocerca serialis. Next base: position 31,616,273 of record NC_064638.1, read on the forward strand.
ATAAGTGGCTTCAGTCAACACACCAACAAGATCATTACTGTCCACGACATCAAAATGCATCAATTAATTCCGATATTTGTTGTGCAATGCAAACTCTTGTCCCCTGTGACAACCTTACTGACCTACGCAACAAGAGCCGCTACGTTAGTATTATGCCACTGGCTAATAATTAAAGCATCATTGTACCAAATTTTCTAATAAACATGCTATGTGAACTGGTAGCCCAGAACAAACAAAAAAAAACACTAACTATTCTAAACACAAATGTTAATGAAATACAATTACACTTGCTGTCCCTTCAGGAATGAAACATATAAAAAAAATTACACAATTACAAATACATTATTCCCTATCTTGCGAGTCCCATGGAAACATTTCATTCTGTGATTTTCTTGGGGTCAAAAAGTTGCTGATAGGTTCCCCAGATACACTGTCTCGGTGTCAAAGCTCTCCCATGGTTACCCGGACGAAAGTCTTTAAGTCACTCAAATCGGCATTTTGAACACGCACTGAACAGTAAACTGTATCTCACATTAAACACAAATGTCATAGTCACTCTCAGAGTACCATCCACACGAATCTGGTCGTCCAAAAATGGCCCCACAACTACTATTACCCACGGTTCTGTCCTTTCAGTTCATGGTGTAATTAAAAGTCGTAAGTTCCAACAAACAGCACTTATTCCCACACCAATTAAAGAAATGTCTCCTACTACAAATGCAAATGTCAATGTCCCACTTTAGTTTCTTGCATTCATACAATAATTAGTCACCAAACGACAACTCTCCTCTTTAAGTATACCAAGCGTCCCACATGCAATTCACAAAGCACACTTAACAAGTCACTGCCAAAAGTTTATGAATCCCACCGTTCAGTGGTCAAGACAAAACAAAACGATCGTCCTGTCTGCTAAAGACAAAATCTTTTCCACCACTCACAACGTGAAAACACCAGTCCTTCACTTTCCACCTTATGGAGACGTAACGAGCAGTCATCTTGTTTCACGGCTCCACAGTCCAGTACTAGTTAATAGTCGCTGGTAAAAAATGCCAGCCGGACTCTGCCATGCGTCGTTCATTCTGCCGTGGCGCCGCCGCGCGAGCCGTTGTGCAGAAGAAACCACCCACTGTTGCCTCCGCGGGATACTTTCTCCCGTCGTAAGGGTGGCGGAACTTATGAATGGCCAGTGGTACGTGCGTGTCGCCCCAGGCCGTTGATCTGCTGTAGTGGGCGCGTGGAGTGTACCCCGACCGACAGTGGAGTGGGGAAGGGCCGCGGCTGTGTCGCCTCTCCCATGGCGAAGTCGGCTTGGCCTCCTTCATTTTTTATGCGGTAGGGCGCGTTCCGCGTAGCACCTCAGCATTACGACACCCATTCAGTCAGACCCTTCCGTGCATCTCGCAACATTACAGACAAAAGGATATTCTTACAGTATTTAAATACTCATTGATTACATGTATGATCTATTAGATACATTGGAATAAAAGAATCTTTGTTCTAAAAAACATAAAATCATACACCCTAGTTTTCTACACATACACCAACATTTATGCCTTTTCTATGTACAACCCACACTTGGGCTATTGATTGTACCTGTTGTCCCTCATACAAAACATGAAAGTGTAAAAAAAAAAAGGAATAAGGAACAATCTATACAGCTCATAATTACAATATCAAATAGTAGACTACTCTAACATCCTATCACAGTGAAAATATTAGAAACTGTTGATTCTAAAACTACAGTATACAGTGAACCTTTGTGCTTGTGACAGACTGAAATTAATATATCTTTATACATTTTACCTTTTTATTATATATAACAACATTTCTAGGACATGTATGTACCATCCACACGATGCCAGATCCTGACCTGCCATCGAGGTTCATCCAAATCAAACAATAACACAATAGTGTGTTAGTTATGGATCGGTAGCATCCCCTTTACAGGGGTGTGCTCATTGATCACACTACTCTGCGACTCTCACTCACCAGACATCACATTTTCCTTCTCATTCAACCCATTAATACACTAACAGAATAGGTCTAGAAGTCATCTAACCTTAACACCATCACACTCACGACAACATACCATACCTTTGCTCCCTTATACTTATAACACCACCCCACTCACGACAACATACCATACCTTTCCTCCCTTATACTCAACCACATAACACATGAAGCTGTTTCGGAGATAGCTTTCCAGTCTCCGAATTCGTCCTTTCACTCTGGCACCTCTCTCCATCGGCTTACCTCTGCATTCACTTTACCGATTATTCATCCTGCTAAATATCAACTTCGAATTGCGACATTTCATCTAAGAACAAAAAATACACAAATTATTCATCCTGCAAAATAACTGTACACATTCTTGGTACCGTTTTGATTAGTTATATTGGTACCAGGCTTCAACAACAACAACAACAAAGATTTTTTTTTTATATAGCAAATGTTATGGTAAGAATTAGATTTACACTTATATTACATCTTACGTCAGTATTCCACAACGTTCACCATCTGGATCTCATACTCCCTTTATGTCCTTTCACGTTGTGCAGTTGTCCTCATCTCTTCATTCGTATTTCGGCTCTCCGTCCGTCGATTACTTCATCATTTCCTCGTCATCCTTCGCCATTCGCATCAATCTCGATTGCAGCATACACAGACCTCTCTGTAACATACCTCTAAGACATCTCCACATTATTAGTTCTACTCACCTTTATTTACCACTGTTTCATCACGTCGAATCTCTCTTTATTAATCACACTGCTTCACGTCGCTTCTCTCCTTAAATATCACCTTTATCCACTACTATTTATCACGTCGCTTCTCTGTCTACCATCTTTATCCACTCATTAATCATCACGTCGTTTCTGCTTGATCCTTATTCATATGACAAGAAATACGTACATACACTACTCTGTCGACTCCTGTTCATGACTCATTCGACCAGTCTATTCCGTCATACTTCCTGACATTCCGCCTGAAAATTCTTATGTTCGATTTGACCCTGCACAACGTTACACACCACAAATAAATACACTGACTATCTACCATAACTTGCCGACTTTCGATCTATCCTTAACTTTTCCATAATTTGATGTTAGAAATGTGATGAAGCCTACGCGATTGTTTTCCCTTGATCGTCTCAACCAGTACAGCATTTTCCTGGACAATCCACCTCACTCTGAATGGTCCACTATACACAGTAAAGAATTTGCTGGTTAGGAATCTGAGCTTACATGAAAATTAAATGTGTGCAGAGAATACAAGCTGGGAGAAATGGGCAGCCCAAGTGTTAGAAACTTAGGTGCTAGTGGCCTCTTTCCCTAACACCAGATTCCGAACAACCATACATAGCACCTCATTATAACTGTCACCACGACAATGACATACTATATATCAGATAGCAACTAATCTAAAAACTTCGATCACATTGCTGATATCACCTGTAACAGCAGAGTAAATGTACCCCATGCCATACAGATAACAATGTTGACTTTTTTACCTTACGTGTTAAATACCTGCAATAGTCAAATCGCACTAATTAAACTGGACTCATTGGCATTATTACATAACTTTTTTTTTAAACAGTCCTTTTACTTTACTGTTCCGAATAAAAATTTGCAAATTTTGCTCTGAGAGACCAGCCTAACAGATTCCATTACTGGTGTTTTATTCTCTGATCAGAAGTATGGCATTTGCATTCTTACATATCAGTAGAGTATGTCTGCTACATAGACAATTTTCAGTGCCAGCTGCATGTGTTTTAAGGCAAGATGCTAAGGGCTGATATGTTGGATTAGTTTCTCCTATCCTTCAATCCATTATGACAAGAATGAAATGCCAGGATTCCATGCTTTCCTGTCATTCTGATCGTTTCTGCCGTTCCTATCCTCGACGCTATCTGACCTATGAGTCGTGTCTCCGTTCACGATATTGCTCTCATTACCCAATCCTTGTAACAAGTGCTGAAATGACGCAGAATCGTCTACGCCTCTGTCTGCTATCGCTATATCTCTGCGCAATTTTACTGGCAACTTCGTTATACAGATCCCAATGAGCTCCCCAGTTTCGTATGGTACATCCAAATACCTATTTCGTCTCAGCCTTTCCTGATAGCACGACGCTGGATTTCTTCGTTACAATTTGGCATCATCAATATGCTTTGCTTAACCTGGTCCTGCTTACTTTTCGACCAGAATTCATTTAAAAACTTGTCACAAAATATCTTGTAGCTACTACAGTCTTTAATAACTTCCTGCATTTTCGCTCTAGCCTCGTCCCTCAAATGGTTACACACAAACTTCATTTTGAGGAGCAGTCCCCACGATGAAGGTAATGAATCTTGAAATTGAGACAGCCACAGGCATGGATGTTGGTAATTATCAGGATCCGGAAAACAAGTGTACGTTTGTACCGACACGAAGTGCCTCCTACATTCTTCTTCCGCATTTATGTTTTCCGACCTTGGACTATACCCAGTTGGGTTTGCCATCTGTTTTATCCGACACAACCGTTCTTCTAACTCTCTCAGTTCGTCTTCCTCTTTCTGCCTATTTTCGTTTTTGAATTTATCTCACTCTCCCCCTTCAGTCTACCTTGTGGTGTTTCACCTTCACTTCTGCACGCTAATTGCAACTGTGCAAGTTCTTCCCTATGTTTCCTATTTGTTTCTAATTGTGCCTCTTTAAACTGTAATAGTGATTGTATCTCCTCCTGGTCGGCATAAACCTCTCGCTGCGTACTGTCAGAGCCTGTTTCGCCTCTCATACTGATCTTTTCTACATCTGTGCTAATCGTATTCAATCTGACCACTACCTCCGCAACTTCATCCCTGTGTTTATTTAGCGCCACTTCCTGCCGGGTGACTTGAGCTTCCACGATGTCTAGTGCCGCTTGTTTATCTGCAAGTAAGTCCTCCACTATCTCTTTGATTCGCTCATCCGGCAACCCGTCCCTACATTCTGTAATATCGCTCTCTATTGCACTTATTCGTACCTCCAAATTATTGGCTTTTTCTTTCACAATATCACATACTTGCTTCATCGCACCCAGATTCTTCTCCCCTTCATCTAACCGATTATTAACTGCGCACAGACGCTCATCGATAACTGTGTGTAGCTTCCTCATTGCCTCTTTATTTCCCTTATCCATTGCCTCCAGTCTTTCCTTATTGGCTTCCAATCTTTCCTTAGTTGCTTCAAATCTTTCCTTATTCTCCCTATCTCTCTCCTTATTATCTCTATCCACCCTCTGTAAAAACTGCAGTAGCACACTGTCATTTGCTACTTTCGGTGCGCTCACCTCGTTCGCCTGAGAAACCGTAGCTTCGCTAAGGGTAGCTGCACTTTCACTGCATACCTGACCTAGTCCCGGCTCGCCCGCGTCGTTGGGAAAAGATCCCGATTGTGAACAAAGCCCGCCGCTCAAAGGATCGCCTAGCAGCGGTCCACTGAGCAATTCAGCCCCTTCCGAGTGTTTGCCATTCCCGCCCATTAGCCCATGGTCGACACCTACTTCCTGCTGCACTGCTACGTTCACCCCAGAATCGCTATTCTCCCTGGTGACTACACTTTTCGGCTGCGACCTAGTTACTACAGAAATTACGTAAAAAAAATTATACAACGATCTTCCAGCCTAGGCCGATATAGCAATTAATTACATAAAAAAATAAAAGATCCTCACAAATCCAGAAAGAAATTGCTAACAGAAAACATTTTACTTCTTAGCGCTATCACAATATATTACGTCAAAAAAAAATCTTAACAGCAATAAACCTAACAGCAAAATTTCCTGGCAGGGTCGAAATTATGAGAGGCATGCACATGCCTTACTCATACTGTGGCATCAAGCAGTCAGGCCTGCAAGATGAGTGGTCTGCCAAGCGAGTGGATTCATTCTTATTTATCGAGTAACATGAACTCTAGTACTCACACTTAAGTTACAAGTTATCCTCCCATATGATTAATACGCAACGGAAACACGCATCTGACTATCAGTAATTTACAGAACTCTGACTGTACACTACGCACTGGCAATACCACATTTTCTTTATGTCTTTTATTTAACGGCTTTTGTCAACACGTGGCCACCGCACTGAATATGAGTGGCGCACACATTATAAATTCGGGACATTATGACAACATACAATTCGAAGGAAAAGTCCACCAATCTTTTTCTTTTTGAAGATTTTGTTCCATTGTGTCTAACTTTTTAAGATTTTGTTCCACTGTGTCTAACTGTTGTTGTGTTTGTCTCTGGTGTTGTTCCATTGTGTCTAACTTTTCAAGCTTTTGTCCCATTTGTTGCATTAATTGTAATAACAATGCACTGGTGTCTGAAACATGTTCCTCAGTGCTTTTCGGCAGTGAAGTTGCACCGGCAACATTCACATTTTGACAAGCAGAAAATGTTTCTTGACTCATTTGAGAAAACGGCGAGAACCCAAAACCTGAGTTTACAGTATTTGCAATATTGTGTTCTGTCATTCCCGAGTCCTGAGGCGAGCTGTTGCCGATCGATCGATCGATAATGCTTCCCTGTTCACTAATTGTTTCACTGCCTACGCCATTGTTTGTCGCCCGCTCCATTTCCCTATGCACAATTACCAAATTACTACTTTGAACATCAGTTAATTCATTACTCGGTGGCGCTAACACACTGCTTTCGTTTTCACTGTCATTTCTCAATTTACTTTGGAGCCTAGTATTACGTTTTTCACACGCCATTATTGTCACAATATTTCACACGACAACACAGAAAAACACAATTTGAAGAGCAAAAATAGGGGAACACATTAACATAGCACTGAAAATAATATCTAGTTAATTGCAAGCGCAGCTGCGAAATACTTGCTGCAAATCTACATGCATGCCACAACTGTTTTACTGTACAACAATGAAAAACTACAACTATAAAGGAAATTCTCTCTACAATTACGCGCTAGCAATAAACAAAATCTACACTAATTACACAAACTACAAGAAAAAATCAGAAGATTCCAGTGAGGTATCCTCGCCTAAGGGTCGACATATGAAACGTCCCCTTTGAAGAATTATACATGACTGTCCTTAAACTGACATACAATATTTTTAGCGCAACGCAATCTGACTTTCAAAAATCCCTGCAAAAGAATGGACCTGAGTAACATTACACTATACCTTTCAGAAATCACTTACCTCACAAAAACCTTCATTACTCGAACTACTGCAGTACAGCGAGCGCCACTACTGCCAGCTAAATAAAAGATTCAAACTACTGAAGGCACTAACTACTGATAGGGATAGTTAGCAAATGAAAGATATTAATAGAGAACAAACAATGTATTTACCTTGATAGTCATAATATATATAGCAGTTCATGACAAATTACAAAACTCCGCCATCTTTCTCCCCACATCCACCACTGCTGGCGGCTCACCTCCAACTGCGCAACGCTACGCGCTGGTCACATCCAGCTGCCGCTGCCCAACACTACAATGGCAGACAACAATGCAAAGTAGCCACAGACTGCACACAGCACAGCCAGTGATTCTCACACAGAGCGCTACGTGGCGTTACCAATAAGAAAACCTAAACAGCCTACTTACACAACGTCCTCCACACCGTTCGAACCGATCAGACCGGTCTTGGGTAGCGAAACGGTTGCCGTCTTGTCCGGATTGTTTTAAATAACATAACGTGAAGACTGTCTTGACAGATGGGCCTATTGCGAACACTGATCTTCCAACGACCATTTATCTTCTGCGCGTCACAAGTCCCGTCGGGCAAGACAGCCTCCTGCCCAACCGATGGATGCTTAACTCACGCCCGGTACTCACAGCTTCACTTCTGCCAGTACCTCGTCTCCTACCTTCCAAACTTTACAGAAGCTCTCCTGCGAACCTTGCAGAACTAGCACTCCTGAAAGAAAGGATATTGCGGAGACATGGCTTAGCCACAGCCTGGGGGATGTTTCCAGAATGAGATTTTCACTCTGCAGTGGAGTGTGCGCTGATATGAAACTTCCTGGCAGAGAGCTTCTGTAAAGTTTGGAAGGTAGGAGACGAGGTACTGGCAGAAGTGAAGCTGTGAGTACCGGGCGTGAGTCGTGGTTCGGTAGCTCAGTTGGTAGAGCACTTGCCCGCGAAAGGCAAAGGTCCCGAGTTCGAGTCTCGGTCGGGCACACAGTTTTAATCTGCGAGGAAGTTTCATATCAGCGCACACTCCGCTGCAGAGTGAAAATCTCATTCTGGACATGGATGCTTATCTGGTAGCCACTATAGGCCATCAAGAGATCTCCAATAATCATTTTGTAGAAGTGCGAATTGCAGAGAAACCAGTTTAATTACAATTAGACACCGGCGCAGCCGTGAGTATTCTGAATTACAGTACCTATTTGAAATGTGGAGCTCCTCCCTTGCAAGAAAGAAAGAGACGTCCCAGTACGTGGTCAAGTCAAACTGCCAACGACATATAATAATGTCACCCACCACACTACCTTCTCAGTTGTTAACAGGGATTCCGCTTGGAACTTGTTGTGACTGCGCTCTTTTCACAAATTTGGATTTTCAATAGCCGGTCCTGTGAATCTGGTATCCGAAGACCTAGAGACCTAGAGACACTTTGCCAAGATTATGAGGATCTGTTAACCGTGGAACTTGGCAACGCAAACGATGTTGAGGTGCACATAGCACTGACACATAATTCGTGGCATCGGTACTTTCGAGTCCGCGCCGTTAGCTCTCTGAGACCAAGTAAAGAACGAATTGCATCACGTAACGGCAATTGGAACTGTAGAATCTATTCCTTCTAAGCAGTGGTCTACCCCATTAGTTATACTGCGAAAGCCATCGGGGAAGAACCGCCTGTGATTTTAAAGTAACTGTCAACGCCCAATCAGAGAATGAGACATATCCTATTCCCAAGCACGAAGAAATATTGTCAAAATTAAAAGGGTGGAAACTTGTCTAAAATACACGCAAAGGATGCATACTCCAGCTTCCCCTTGATGCAGAATATCAACGGTTTCTTACACTTAACACGCCAGATGGGCATTATCGATTGAAACACTTAATGATTGGTATAGCAAGGCTCCCGCCTTTTTCCAACGGTTTTTGAAACAATTAGTACTCAAAGTGTATGGACGCATTAACTATTTAGACGACATCGTTGTAATAGGGAGAACCACGGAGGAAAACATTCGCAATCTGAAATCTTTATTCAGCGTCTTAAGGGAGGCTGGCCTAAAATGCAGAAAAGGAAAATATTGTTTATCCAGTCGGAGATTGGGTACCTCGGCCATACCATTTCCAGTTCAGGCATTCGTCTACTGGATAAGCCAAATTTACTGTAGTTGTTCTTAAAATGATGAGCCTTCAGCCGCTTTAAAATTTTGCATTCTTACGTAACAAATCTTACATCACTTGGGCTTAAATACTATTTAAGGTTAAAAGCTTTGGGCCCTCTGCCTTGGAAAAATGGTTGCAGTTTTTTTTAAACAAAGGCCTTCAGCCATTTGAAGTAAGGTTTCTTATTGGTCATAAAGCTTGGGCTTTCTGGCTATTGAAAGATTATTGTAGTTATGTTGTTTTAAATTCATGGGCCTTCAACCGCTTTTAAAAGCTTAATCTATCTGACTAGTCAAGTCTTACATCGCTTGGCCTTAAATACTATTTAAGGGTAAAGCCTAGAGCCTTCTGTCTCAAAAAAAAAAAAAAAAAATATTTATAGCAGTTGTATTTAATTCATGGACCTTCAGCCGTATTAGAATTAAAGACGTTTTCTGTCGATTGTCAAGCTGGAACAAACTCTTGAACAAACACATGAAGTTTTAACTACTGAGTTACATAACATTGAATCGAAATGTCAAAAAGTCTGTAATGACGTAAAAACACAAATTTGTGAGCATTTTCAACCTATTTTTTCGCGGCATGAAAATGCATTACAGAATCACGAAGCAGCCATAAAAGAGCTGCAAACTATTGTTCATGAAAATCATGCGACCTTGCAAGCTAAATTTGACTCAGTTGCATCTACCGATTCGGTTATGCAACTTGCAAAAACTCAAGAAAACTTAAAGGACACAGTAGATACTCTGAAAATTGGTTCAGAAAGACACATGGAGGAAATTAGTTCATTATCAGAGAAGGTAGTTGAACTTTCGGATCAGCTAAATAATTTATCTACGAAGGTTAATGATAATCTGAATGACACAAAACCGGTAGTCTTTAATGACACAGAAGAGAGTGAACAAATTAGGAAACTGAAACAAAATCTGAATCAAATTAATACGCAACACCAAAGAGAAATCCGGGAAGTACAAGATCAGCTGACACAGGTAATACAAGAATTACGTATTTCAGAGGACACTCGCGCTCCAACACGAGAAGAGGGACTTAGAAATATGGAAAAGCCGCAAAATAATAACACAGGGCATTTCGGAAGTTATGAAAGAAATTGGCAATGTGCACCGAATTTTGAGATGGAACGGCCGACACGACCTAACAATGACCGATATGCGACTCGCCGACATGATGATTTTGACTATAAGGTGTTCATTACTACACGTAAATTCAAAACATTTAAGAATTCTGGCAACGACATTCATCCACAAGCATGGCTCCATCAATTCTCTCATTGTTTTCCTCCCAACTGGTCGTTAGAACACAGATTAGGATTTATGTGTGGCTACTTAGAGAATGAACCAGCTGTAAGAATGCGATCGGTCATTCACGATTGCCACAGTGAAGGAGAATTTTACCATGCCTTCCTCTCAGCATATTGGTCTCAAGCTACACAAGACCGAGTAAAACATGGCATCATAATGATGAAACATTTCGAACAATCTGAATTCTCCAGTCTTGTGAAATATTTTGAAGACATGTTGCACAAGAATCAGTGCCTGTCAAACCCATACAGCCCCTCAGAACTCATCCGCATTTGCTTAATCAAATTACCTGAACATTTACGACATATTATTTTAGCAGGACGTTGCAAAGAAGACACTGAGGCTTTTCAGGGACTGTTACAAGAACTGGAAATTGACACAGACAGTCGCGGGATGCGAAAACAGGAAAACAATCACTACAGGTCACATCCGTCACAATTCCGTGACGACAGAAACAATAACTGGACACGACAGGTCTGTTCTTACAACGCAAATCGTGACCAAAATAGACACCACCCGTACGACAACCATTGGCAGAGTAGTAATAATTACAGGGAAAGATCACCTCTCCGCGGTAGTGACTATCACAGAGACAATCAGAGAAACAGACAATATGGGAACCAAAATAATTATTATTACGGGAGACAGAATAACTTTAGACGCAACGGTCCAGCGCGCAGTTACGATTCAGGGAGAAATTCTCCACCACTTAACCGACAAGAAAGAAACTACAGGAACTACCGACATGACGACAGACGATGTGTTCGTAACGACAGACCTGAATTGCATCAGAACTGGCGGGATTCAAACAGAGCAGGGCCCTCTCGTCACGGTGAATTTGTAGAAGTTAGGTCTCCAAACCCCAATAACGATGCGCGCCAACAAAGAGACAACAGGCTATGACTCATACCGCTGGCAGCCACAAAACGTACGTATGACACTAACGACGCAGCTGCCGTAGCTAGTAATTACGTAAAAATGGAAGACATTAGGGACATCTTACTCCAAGAACACGACATAAAACATAACAACATTGCATATCCTGTGATTCACATTACTGTAAAAGACGTAAAATTTACGGCAGTACTTGACTCTGGCAGTCCCATTTCAGTAATTAGTGAAACAGCTTTTAGCAAATGCAACAAATCGAACGATTGCCCCACACTTCCGTTACGTAAGATTAAATTACAAGGTGCAATTTTTGGACAAAAGTGTAGATGTACGCCAACAAACCAACTAAGAATTCTGTTGTCAAAACCACAGCTTCTCTATGAACTTTCTTATTGTTCCATTATTGTCGACGGAAATTATACTGGGAGCAGAGTTTTTGAATGAATACAAAGCAATCTTAAACTTTGACGATGCTGAAATAAGTTTAGAGAAAGAAGGTAAGTCAGTAGCTTTGAAATTTGAAGATTGGCTCTCAAACCATGACGAAGAAATTAATCGGCTTTACCTCCTGTTAGACAACAGTTCGGAATTTTCGACGGAACTTGACACTAACAATCACTCTGCAAGTACTGACAGGGATGATATCGACGGCATTTTTGAAATTAATGAGTTAATTCAGAATAAAATTCAAACAATTGAGAATTGTAATGACACTGATAGGCAGGACCTTTTTGAGATTTTACAAGCACATTCCACAGTTTTTACTCACAAAACAGGAACAATCAAGGGATTTCAATACCAATTTCGTGTTCGTGAGCATACTAAATTTTGTGTTAGACCATACGTAATTCCAGCACATTATAGGGACCGTGTTAGAACAGAAATACAATCTATGCTTGACGAGGGCATTATTGAGCCTGCAGTAAGCTCATACAACAATCCATTACATGTTGTTGAGAAGAAAAATGGATCGATCAGGCTTGTCTTAGATTCGAGACAAATCAATACTATCATCATTCCTGAAACAGACAGGCCGCAAACGTTGGAAGAACTTCTTCAAAATTTTAATGGTGTAAAAGTGTTGTCTTCTATTGATCTCAGATCCAGCTTTTATCAGATCGAACTTCATCCAGAATGTAGAAAATACACAGCTTTCCTTTGTTTCGGCGTTTGTTATCAGTTTCGGAAACTTCCTTTTGGTTTGAACATTTCTTCGGCAGCATTCATTCGCGGGCTAAAGCCCATATTACCTGAGTTCTTAAAACGTCACATCACCTTATATGTGGACGATATTCCAATAGCGGAAGCTTCATGGGAACAACATAATCGCATCCTCAACAGTTTGTTACATATTTTTGCAGAATCTGGAATTACAGTTAACTTGGAAAGGTCTGAATTCGGTAGGACAAAAGTGAAGTTTTTGGGACATATTATTTCTTCTGAAGGCATTCAGCCGGATCCTGAAAAGTTAGAAGCAATCAGAGCCATTCCAGTTCCATCCACAAAAAGACAAGTCCGCAGTTTTCTAGGTTTCGTAAATTTTTACCGTCGTTTTCTGAATATGCAAATTCTTGTTACACCAAAACTTTGTTCTCTCACTGGAAAAAATACTATTTGGAACTGGGACGAACAAGCACAGTTGGAATTCAATTCTTTGAAAGAATCGCTACTTAACGAGCCAATACTAGCTCATCCAGATCTGTCACAAGATTTCTGCCTTAGCACGGATTCTTCTAAAGTCGGTCTTGATGCCCATTTATTTCAAGAAGCCATAGAAAATGAGACTACCGTTCAGAAAACCATTGCTTTTGCTAGCCGAGTGCTAACAAAATCTGAAAAAAATTATTCCGTTACTGAATTAGAAGCTTTAGCTATCGTTTGGGCATTTAACAAATTCCGTTTCTTCCTTTCTGGTAAGCACGTAAAAGTATACAGTGATCATCGTGCATTACAATTTCTTATGTCTTCAAAATTAAATCATGACAGGTTAAAACGTTGGGCATTGTTTCTGCAAGAATTCCGCTTCACAATAGTCTACATTCCCGGCAAGGAGAACATTGTTGCGGACGCACTGTCACGCGCACCGGCTGGGCTTCAGAAAAGTAACACAGAAGGCAACCTCGAGAAAAATTTCAGTATTCTTTACATTCAGAAAGTCGCCTTTGAAAACTTCATCACCACATCTTTAAAGGACATTGCTCATGAACAAGATAAAGATCCGATTTGGAAAGACATCAAAAGCAAATGGTATGAAAAGACACACACACAGATTCGGCATTATTATCTGGTTAGAAACAACATACTGTTCAAACGCTGCACTATTGATGACAAGCTATGGGTACTTTGCATTCCTGACGATTTTGTTAATAAGCTCATTTGGTACATTCATTTCAGCTACGTACATTTTGGTCCACGAAAATGTTATCATATTCTTCGAACGACTTGTTATTTTAACAATATGGAAAAAAGAATTCGAAGAGTCTTGTCTATTTGTAAACTTTGTCAAAAGGCGAAACCATCTACAGTCTCACATCGTGCTCCATTGTTCCCTATTATTCCTTCTAAATTAAAAGAATTTGCTGCTGTTGATCTCTTGGGACCGCTTGTCGGAACATCTAATGGATTTTCGTACGTTCTAGTCGCTGTTGAACTTACTTCAAAATATGTTTCTTTCACTCCGTTACGTAAAGCCACTGGACGATCTGTATCCAACGCCTTTGTTAAAAATTTCTTATGTGAAGTTGGACATGTTAGCAAAGTCATTTCAGATAATGGACCTCAATTCAGATCTGCTGTTTGGTCACGCATGCTTCGGAATCATAAAATCAAACCTGTTTTTATTTCATTGTACTCACCACATTGTAACCTGTCTGAACGGATTATGAAAGAAATCAATAAGCTTTGCAGACTTTATTGTCACAGAAAGCATCAGCATTGGGACAGATATATACACTTATTTCAAAATGTGCTGAATGAAATGCCTCATGATTACACTGCTTTACCACCTACTCTTGTACTAAAGAATGAAGATCCAGTGAACAGAATCAGAGAGCTTGTACCTTTCCCGAATACACGTAAACTTCGACACAAAGACATAATTGATTTGGCTCTTAAAAATATAAAATCTGCAGCAGACAAAAGGAGAAAACTACACGGTAAAGCAAATGCAAAGAAATTGTATATTGGTCAGAAAGTTCTCGTTAAAGCTCATTCATTGTCACATAAGAAGAAACACTTGAGTCACAAATTCTTTCTAGTTTACAATGGACCTTACAGAATCCGACGTATACCACATGATAATTGCGTTGAAGTTGAAACTCTGCGTACTAGGAAGAGTAAAGGTTTACACCACATTTCACATGTAAAACCGTTTATTGAAAGATAATCTGCTTTTTAACTTTGTCTTTGCCATATAACTTTTCACTTTACATTGCTAGTATGCTTTGTCAGACTTAGAATCTGTTAACATACAACAATGTTTGAAGTTAAATATCCAGTCAAGAACCAAGAGAACTTATTTAAACGGAAATTACGAATGCATTGTTAATGTGAACAGACGACACAGTGTTATTGTGTGTGTACATTCTTGCTTGTTAGTTGCATGTTTACGTAACGACTATAAGGCTCACATACTTAGAACATTTACCAGTACTGCTAATGAGATTTTAATGCAACATTTTGGTTTACTTGCAAATACATTATAGATTCAAGGTGCTTTCTGAGAGATACCAGGTGACACAGTGGTTAGTTTATTTGACAGCTACACGACTATATCACGACACTACTAATGAGTGACAATTTACAATGTTGCTTTTGTGGTGTTTCTGTTTTATATCTGCACAGTTTTTCTGAATTATTCTGGAAAGTAAAACATGTTTTAGTAGTAACTTTTGTGGTATAGCAACAATGAGACAGCCTTTTTCGTGGCACAACAATACATTACTGTACTGTACTTTCTTCATGACGCCAATAAGCATAGTAACTACGATATCTATACGCAAAGCATTTCACTTTTGTTTATCATGAGGTAAGTACATTGACTTCTGCAGAACTTAGCTTTCAGAGGACGATAACTACGAGACTTCCACAGAGATTATCTTACAACATGACGCACAGTTTAGCGCTACAGTACGCGTATTTGAGTGATTAATTTCGCACTTAAAACATTTATTTTTTTTAAGATATTTGAAGTACAATGATACAAGGGTTTTCTGTGACACATTTCATTCCATTGCTGTAATCTGTAACACCTGAGGGTATAATTACATTAATCCTCAGGGGGGTACACGCCTACTTTGTGTACCATGTGTTTGGCAAGCACAAGGAGCCGTAGCTAATATGGTATTTGCTTATACAACTTTACACATCGGTACCATATTTCTCTAAGACAGAATTACACAGCTATCTGATCATTTAACTGAGAGAGACAAACATTTTTTTTACTACGTCAGTGACAGATGTTTACGTAATTACACAGTTGGGTAACTTCACACTTACGAAATTGTATTTTGTCTGTACTTTGTGAACTGTTCATATTTTTTTGGAACCATTGTGATACTACGAGAGCTTTGAATGATGTATTTGGTATGAGATCATGATTTTTAAAGTACGTTTGAGGTAGATGACACTATTGAAATGAGCAGAGAATTTTTTTTAGGGTTTGAAATTATTGGAGGAAGCTACGAGGATTTTGAGAATTGACTGAGGTGTTATGATGTTATTTTTATGATGACGATGTGTATTATGCTGTTGAGGTACGATCAATGAGATGATGCTATACGAGGAATTTGATTATGCTACGTATTTATCACAATGAAATATTGAAGAAGTCTACGAATACGTATATGTGTAATAAGGTAAGAAATAATGAGTAGGGGTTAGGGACTCTGGTTTGTGAAAAAGGTTGTGGGAAACCTAGAATCGTACTTTAAGAGTTATGAAAAGTATGTAAATGCGTGAATGTATTACAATGCCACTGAAAATTTTTTGGACTCTGTTATATTTACAGGATTTTGTTTCTACAGATTTGTAACACAAATTCTTGACCTGTGAAATATTTTCATATGAGACTGTCACTGTAGCGGAAACTGGTGTCGTAAATATTTCGGTAAGAAAGTTAAGTGACCAACTGCACGTAATGCGTCGTGGGCACCCAGCTGGGCGACAGTCGCCTTGAAAAAAGCCATTAGCATGTGCCTTCCAGAGGCACAGGTGAAAAAAAAGGAGGGAGGCCATTATCCTTGCTATTGATGTTCCTTTGTAGAAAGCATCGGAAAAACGACACGGTCGAACTTGATAACATATGATTACACTGTGGAGCTCTTAATTTATGATATTTACTAAATTGCCTAATGAAATTACGAGAAATATTTTTATGTCTATACACCTGATTATGACTACTGTCTCTCTAGTTGAGAGATTTTTCTACTAACTTATGAAATGCCTAATGACTACTGAATGATGTTCTTATGCTTTACTTTGTACATAGTTGCTTATTTCATTTGATATCTAGTTTTTAGCTGCACTGTAGCATTGGTTAAAATAAAATTTAATAGATGTACTAATATAAATATTTTCTGTCTACAGATCGAGTAAATAATAATTTTTTTCAAAAAAATGAGGGAGCACAAAACGACATTTACCTTCACAGGAACTGCATTCATAATTTTCTTTTCAAGTACTTGGTAATTTCTTTTGTAGAATAAATTGTGATGCATCACTCTAGTGTTAAGATGTGACATAGGTATAGACATGGCCATTTTTAGTGTAATATTTTTTTCTGCTTGAGCTATGTCATGTTTAGATATAAGCTGCTGTTTGCCAGGCATAGTGCTACTGAATTTTAATTTGTGTTACTCTGCTAAGCCAGATTTATTTTTCTTGTTTGCTGCAAGTTGCCTTATATTAGTTGTAATATTGCAATTGCTTTGCCAGTTTGAATTTTTTGTCATTGATGTTTGTGTTACTTGTTTTGTGCTGCTGCATTGCCTCGTCCCTTAGTTTAGCATCTGAGCTCAGTAGATTTAAGTTAGCTTAAGAGAGGGTAGACTATATAAGAGAATGAGTTGCGATGAATTGGAAGAAACGCATTGAGAAGATATAAGAAACAGATTTGGTAAAAATGAGTATTGTGCACTGAGAAATAATTATTTTGAAAGAAATATGAATAGAATACAGAAAGCAGGTATAGATAGGACTTTTTGGGAATAATGATGAATGAAGGGAGATCTCCAAGAAGTAAAGAAAGTTTTGTTTGCAAAATACTGCAGTAAAACAAACCCTGTTCTTTCCTTTTGTATTATTATGCTATGTGTTTGTGTACCCTTGTGTATTTCTTTTCTTCCTGTCTCTGTGTACTGTTTGATAGAAATTTTTTTCTGTTCTAGTACTAAGCTACATTCACTATGATGAGGAATACTGTTATCCTCAAATATAATTGGCATTTATATATGTTATTTTCTTTGTAAAGATGTTGAGACATTATTTATTCTGTTTTGTTGCTCATGTGTGAAGTTGATGTTTCAAAACTTATTCTGATCTTTTATGTATGTACTTATGTCATAATTCCTGTAACACTGATGTATGTTTATTTCTATTCTTTTGTAAAGCCTGTGTTACTGCAAATGTTATCTGTATTGTTATGTTCTTTAATGATGTATTTTGTACCTTTGTAATTGTATTTTCATGTTGTAAATTTATAATTCCTGCTGCCACCCCGTACCCCCTGGGATGGAATTAGTGTACCCCAGCTGTCTGCGTCAAGTGTAATTCAGGGAATAGTGCAAATGTGTTTAGATGTCGGCGAGTCGTGTAATGGACTCGGAAAGTGGGGACCAGCCTGGTATTGACGTAGTGGGATGTGGAAAACCGCCTAAAAACAACATACAGGCTGACCGGAACACCAGCCCTCGTGGTTAATCCGCCGGGCGGATTCGATCCGGGGCCGGCGCACCTACCCGAGTCCAGTAAGCAGCGCGTTAGCGCTCTCGGCTATTCTGGCGGGTTAGAACTGAACTTTTTTTTTCCTTTATTGTAATTTTTATATCTATACATAGGTAGGCTGGCATCAGCATCCTACGCTGCTCTTCAGCCTTCGAGTCGACAATGACAGAAAAAACATGAAGAAGATACATAATAGATATATGATGGGCAAAAAACAGGAGACACAGAAATACAAAACACGGAACTGTTCACACTCGACGAAAATTACACTGAAACACGTTGGTGCGGCGCACAAACACTGATGATTCGACGGCACAGGTGAACGTTGGAGTATGACGGTCAACACGAACCACAAACATGAAGGCACACACACGAGAAAATGGATGGCAATGATTTCCGTCGCGCGAATGTTCACGTAACGTGTGCAAGTCCGGGGGGCTGCCAAGAGGTGGAAGGGGAGGGAGAGGGGAGAGCAAAGATGCCAATGGCAGAGGGATGTGAGGAGGAATGGGGGGATGGGGGTGGGGGAAGCCCGGGGGAGGAGTGGGGAGAAAGGGAGGAGTGTGGGAAGGGGGAGAGAAGGGAGTGAGGGTGCCCAAAGGAAAAAACAGAGGAAGAGGGAGGGAGGATCAAAGTTGGTAGGAGGGGAGATGGAGGGGAGGAGGGCATCATCAGGGAGGGGGAGCTGGCGGAAGCCACCTTGGGAGAGGGTATGGAGAGTTTAGAGATGGAGAGCAGGTGGGACGTGGGAATACAGGCACAGCAGCGGATGGGGGCGGGAGAGGATGGGAGAGACCAGCAGGTGAGGAGGATAGACTTTACGGGAGGTGTAGAGGATCCGTGTCCGTTCGAGGAAAAGGAGGAGGTGGGGGAAGGGAATTAGGTCGTACAGGATCCGCGTGGGGGAGGGGAGAGGGATGTGATAGGCGAGGCGAAGAGCATGGTGTTCTAGGATCTGAAGGGATTTGTAAAAGGTAGGGGGAGCGGAGATCCAGGCAGGGTGGGCGTAGCAAAGGATAGGGCGAATGAGGGATTTATAGGTATGGAGGATGGTGGAGGGAGCTTGAGGAGACAGAGTCGGCATCGTGCCTTGGCTTGGATCGTCCGGAGGTGGGGAGGTCCAGGAGAGGCGACGGTCGAGGGTGAGGGCGATAGGACGGACATAGATGGTGATGCAGAAATCGAGGAGACGGAAGGAAGGGGTGGTTTTGCCTACAATGATCGCCTGGGTTTTGGAGGGATTGACCTTCAGCAACCACTGGGTGCACCAAGCGGTGAACTGGTCAAGATGGGATTGGATTAGAACTGAACGTCAGTAGTGGCGTTAAATAAGGCTCAATAGTTAACAGAGCCAACGGCTGGGGTCGCTGTTACTCTGAGCGGCCAATCGCTGAGTGCTAGGGGTGGCCAGCATCCGTGGTTTGAAGCACGCGCGTGGGAAGGCGGCCTGCGATGCTGTCAGCGGGCCGCGCACGGGGAAGCGCGGCCGACGACGCGATTCTCGGACGCTCGTAACAGCGCGCCGCTGCTCGGTGCGCAGATTTAGTATTGGTGGATACCACAAACTTGTAAATATACTGTGAAAAGTAATGATCGTATAATACCCCTTTGGGGCGCCCCCGAAGTTTCTTTTACCTCTGAAGACTGCTCTACATTGGGGTGGCATGATGTGTTTAGTTTGGTATAAACTCTTCAGTCCACTCACACAGTTGGTCTGGCATTCCGTATGCTCATAATTTGTACATTAGATGGTAAAACGCAAGCCTAGAGTACGCCTTCCTGAAGTCTAGTAACACAGCATCTACCTGGGCGCCTGTATCTACTGCCTCCTCGGTCTTTCGGAATCAATGTTGATTTCTGCTGAGGACATTTTTGATGTTCAGAAATGGCATAACACGCAACCATATAACTTGTTCCAAACTTCTTCAAGAGACCGATTTCAGGGATACAGCTCATTAGTTTCGCGTATTTATAACAGTGCTATCACATTCGGTTTATCAGTATTAGCTAATAGGAAGACACAAGCCTACATCCATGGTGTTCGTAATTCCGTGCGTGAATTCATTACGCCATCTTAAGCCTCTGTTTCATACATTCCAGCAGTTTCCACCCTTATAGCTGACACTGTGCTCGCAGAGCACTGACTGACAGCACAGCATCTGCTCTCATCACCATGCACCATTGTGTTGCGCTAACGCTAGTAATGACCCTCCTACAACTGCGTCTTCTGCCACCCCCCCCCCCCTCCATCACCCCACGCAGTGGTACGAGGTATGACCGACAGGCATGGCTGGTGGTGGCGATAGTTTAAGTGAAATATTAATGAACATAAAATGGGGAACTAATGTAGGTGATATGTAAGGCAATACGGTCGGGAGGAAGAATTTTAATTACTGTAGTAACACGGACAGAAAAATAATACTAACGATTTATTAAAGAAGCAGTGTTAGGGTTTAGTGGCAACTGTACCAAAGGGTAACTAATGCATGTGAATTATAAGGAATGGTAATTGCCATGTACATTCTTTCATCTGAATTTTTGTGGTTTCCGTATAGAATATTCCAGGATGATAGTTATTGTTGTTGTTGTGGTCTTCAGTCCTGAGACTGGTTTCATGCAGCTCTCGATGCTACTCTATCCCGTGCAAGCTTCTTCATCTCCCAGTACTTACTGCAACCTATATCCTTCTGAATCTGCTTAGTATATTCATCTCTTGGTCTCCCTCTACGATTTTTACCCTCCGCGCGTCCCTCCAATACTAAATTGGTGATCCCTTGATGCATCACATGTCCTACCAACCGATCCCTTCTTCTTGTCAAGTTGTGCCACAAACTCTTCTTCTCCTCAATTATATTCAATACCTCCTCATTAGTTATGTGATCTACCCATCGAATCTTCAGCATTCTTCTGTAGCGCCACATTTCGAAAGATTCTATTCTCTTCTTGTCCAAACACATGACAGTAAGACAAGTAAAAACAGTTGTGTAACAACAGCCACGAGTTGGAGTACGAATAGGAAGAGATACGACGGAAATGCTTGTCTGATAAACAGTGATTGCAGACTCTAAGACAAAGAAAGAAAAGTGACGCACCACGACGGAATTAACAGAAAGGGACGGAAATCGGTAGATGTGTTGTACATCTACAGACAAACATATGATTACAGTTTCGGAAAAGTTGGATGAATTGTTCAAGAGAAAGAGTTTCACAAATTGAGCAAGGTAATAACATGTTTGTCGACCTCTGGCCATTATGCAAACAATTATTCGGCTTTACATTGAATCATAGAGTTGCTTCACGTCTTCCTGAGGGATATCGTGCCGAATTCTATCCGATTGACGCCTTATCTCGTGAAACTCCCGAGATGGTTGGAGGGACCTGCCCAAAACGGTCCAAACGTTCTCAGTTTTAGAGAATTCTAACGACCTAGCTGGTCGATGTATGGTTTGGTGAGCACGAGAGAAGGGATGACGTGGCACCCCAGACCGTCACTCCTGGTTGTCGGGCTGTACGGCGGGCGAAGTTCAGGTTGGTCTCCCACCGCTGACTAGAGCGTCTCCAGGTAAGTCTTCGCTGCTCATCGGGGCTCAGTTAGAAGTGGGACACAAAACTGGAGACAGTTCCAGTCCAGTCAATGAGATTCCAGGCGGAAGAAGTGTCTGGAGAATCCCCAGACAGAGGTAGGATACCAACCTAACTGTCGCCCGCCATATGGACCGACAACGAGGAGTAGTGGTGTAGGATGCCATTCAGTTTCATAGCAGGACTCCTTTGGTTCTCATCCGCGGCATCCTCTCAGCATAGCGGAACGTCAACGATATTCTACACCCGTTTTGTTGCCCTTCATGGCGAGCCATCCCGGGCTGAAATTTCAGCAAGATAATGCCCGCCCGCACATAGTGGGAGTTTCTACTGGTTGTCTTCGTGCTTGCCATACACTACCTTGGCCAGGAAGGTAGCGGGATCTCTCCCTAACTGAGTTTTGAACGTTATGGGCAGGACACTCCATCCAACTCGGGATTTTGCCGATACAAAGCGCCAGTTGGACAGAATTTGGCGCGATATCTCCCTTACAAGGACAGCAAGTCAACGGCCAAGGCCAGTAAGTGCTTGCACAATGGCCAGAGGAGTACAAACGCATCACTGACTTGCTCAGTTTGTGAAGCTCTTTCTCCTGAATAAATCATCCAGTTGTTCTGAAATCATAATCATTCGTTTGTCTGTACATGTAAGTCACATTCAGAGATTTCCGTCCCATTCGGATAATTCCTTCGAGGTGCGTCGTTTTTGAGCTAGAGACTATTCGCGTGATTTGATCGTCCTGAACTAATGAATATAAACCATGCGCATTCAGTTATCTATTTGAATTGAAATGAATAATTATCAAACTTTATCTAAATGGAGCAGGAATTTCTGATGAATGCTATGCAACCGGTTACAGCTCTTAAACTTTGCCATGTTTACCTAAATGCGATTTCCGGCTTCCAAGTAAAGAGAGTTAGACTTTCCTAATTCAACTTGCGACCGTTAATGACTGCGGAATATACGACACAGTAGAGGTGGAAGTTTACAATCCTTTGTACTGAATTCCAGAGCCTGGGGACTTTAATCGCTACTTTTCTGCTGTGACTTATTTCTCAACGTGAACGTAGTATTTCTCAGCCTAATCTTCCGAGGCAACATTTTTCATATTCCGAGAATGTATTGTGCGAAGACAAATGTTAATGCACCTAACTGAGAATGGCCTTGATGGAACGCCGTGCTCGAACTGTTCCAGAATTTTCAACCAGCTCGGCGGGTATGCAGCGTGCAAATCTGGGACTCCTTACGTATGCCGCGCGGCTGCTTTTTCCAGACAGCTGCTCCTGCAGGCAGCGACTGCTATTAATAACAACGTGACTGGTGGGCGGTTATGCAACAGGTAAAAAGGAGAACAGGAATAGCACGCAAGATTTTTCTCACAGCAAGCGGTGTTGACGCGACACGTCTCTGGCATTGGGTGCACGTGCATCTGAGCAGATACTCACTCCACTCTCTGCCCGGTACCACGAGGCGTGTATTAACGACGCAGCGATACACGAACAGGCAGTGTATTGCGTAAACAGTGAGCTACCTTGTAAGCACGGCGCACTCAGGGCGTAGCGTCACAAACCAACCACGCACTGTGTCCTCTTAGTAAAAAATCTACCACTTGTTTGCAATATTTTTATTACAATGTTAATAATGATATAGGACACCCTGGGCACACGTAAAGCAGGTAGAAATGAATCTTATGGCGACATATCAGAGTTCCATCCGAACAATATCTCGCGATCGATGTGACGAGATTATTCGTTTATACGATTTGGACTTAGAATCCGTTAAGGAGTTCGGATACTACGAGGGTCACTCCAAAAGAAATGCACACTATTTTTGTAAAAATAAAGTTTTCATTCTGCATGTGTGTAAGTTTTACAGTGTGTAGATACATCCTCCCCGATTGTTTTCAAACTTGTTCAACCTGTTCCCCTGAGTGGCGCAGTCACAGCACGTCTTCAAGATGGCTGCTACACTTGACGTTCGTCAGAAGCAACGCGCTGTCATAGAATTCCTGTGCTGTGAAAACGAGACAGTGGGAAACATCGACAAGAGGTTGAAAAAGGTGTACAGAGAGATGCTGCTGTCGATCGCAGTACAGTTAGTCGATGGGCAAGTAGGATACGTGATGAAAGCGGGCACGGCAATATTGAGGATTGTCCTCGCAGCGGCAGGCCTCGTACTGCACATACTCCAGACAATGTGCAGAGAGTCAACGAATTGCTGACTGCTGACAGACGCATCACAGTGAACGAATGGTCACGCTACGTTGGGATAGGGGAAGGAAGTGTTTGCAGAACACTGAAAGTGTTGGCGTTAAAAAAGGCTTGTGCCAGGTGGGTTCCCAGGATGTTGACATTGGCTCACATAGAAAGAAGAAAAACGGTATGCAGCAGAACTTTTGGAACGGTACGAGAATGGTAGAGATGAATTTCTTGGAAGAATTGTGACAGGTGATGAAACATGGCTCTATCATTTTTCACCAGAGACGAAGAGGCAATCAATGGAGTGGCATCATGCAAATTCACCCAAGAAAAAAAAAAAAAAATTCAAAACCCCACCTTCTGCTGGAAAAGTTACGGCTATGGTGTTTGTCGATTCCGAAGGACTCTTGCTTGTAGACATCATGCCAAGTGGAACCACCACAAATCCTGATGCATATGTGACGACACTGAAGAAACTTTGAAAGCGACTGAGTCGTGTTTGACCACATCGGCAATAGCAGGATGTTTTACTGTTGCACGACAATGCACGGCCACATGTCAGTCAAAAAACCATGGAAGCGATCACAAAAGTCGGATGGACAACACTGAAACACCCGCCTTACAGTCCTGACCTGGTTCCATGTGACTATCATCTCTCTGGGAAACTGAAAGACTCTCTTCGTGGAACAAGGTTTGAAGATGGTGACTCCCTTGTCCACGCTGCCAAACAGTGGCTCCAACAGGTTGGTCCAGAATTTTACCGTGCGGGTATACAGGCGCTGGTTCCAAGATGGCGTAAGGCAGTTGAGAGGGATGGAAATTATGTGGAGAAATGAAAATATTGTCCCTACAGGATGTATCTACACACTGTAAAACTTTCAAACATGTAGAATAAAAGATGCACTGTAAAAAAAATAGTGTGCATTTCTTTTGAAGTGACCCGCGTAGTTCGCCCCCGTATTTCCTGTACTTGGAAAAACGGTTTTGGTAGCAGACGTTATGTTAATGAAGGGACGTATGTAGTTGGATAGTTAACTGTAAACTGAAAATAGTGATCTTCATTCTATGACTGCTTCATTTCATGCAAATGACTGGACTATAATATGAAAATACGGTTTCGCATCATACTACTCAGCAACAACGCTACACCACAGTGTTTTGTGGATCGTTCTTGGATGGCGTAGAAAGCAAATTTGGATGCTATGAGTTGATCAGTTCTGCCAGGGGTCGAACTGTATAATGGAACCGTGTTTCATGTCATCAAACTGTGCGCCATCAACCGTAGTTCACATTGTTTCGCGAATTCCAAAAACTCACGCCTGGAATGATTCAGAGTCCAAACTTAAAATCACTGCTATTTTTCATAGAGTTGCATGGTCTTCCACAGGATATACACTGAGCGCCAAAAAAAAAAAAAAAAAAAACAGGTATAGGCATGTGTATTCAAGTACAGAGATATGTAAACAGGCAGAATACGGCGCTGCGGTCGGCAACGCCTGTATAAGACAACAAGTGTCTGGCGCAGTTGTTAGATCCGTTACTGCTGCTACGAAGGCAGGCTATAGAGATTTAAGTGAGTTTGAACGTGTTTCTGTAGTCGGCGCACGAGTGATAGGACACAGAATCTCCGAGGCAGCGATGAAGTGAGGATTTTCCCATAGGACCATTTCACTAGTGTACCGTGAATATCAGGAATGTGGTAAAACATCAAATTTCCGACATCGCTGCCGCCGGAAAAAGATCCTGCAAGACGGGTACAAACGACAACTGAAGAGAATCGTTCAACGTGACAGAACTGTAATCCTTCCGCAAATTCCTGCAGATTTGAATGCTGGACCATCAACAAGTGTCAGCTTGCGAACCATTAAACGAAACATCATCTATATGGGTTTTCGAAACCAAAGGCCCACTCGTGTTTCCTTGATGACCGCACGACACATAGCTTTACGCCTCTCCTGGGCCTGCCTACACAGAAATTGGACTGTTGATGACTGGAAACTTGTTGCCTGGTCGGACGAGTCTTGTTTCAAATTTTCAAAATGTATCGAGCGGGTGGACGTGTACGGGTATGCAGACAACCTCATGAATCCATGGACTTTGCATGTCAGCAGGGGACTGTTCAAGCTGGTGGACGCTCTGTAATAGTGTGGAACGTGTGCAGTTGGAGTGATATGGACCCCTGATACGTCTAGATACGACTCTGACAAGTGACACATACGTAAGCGCCATGTCTGATCACCTGCATCCATTCATGTGAATTGTGCTTCCGACTTGGAAATTCGACATCCCACACGTCCAGAATTGCTACAGAGTGGCTCCAGGAACACTGTTATGAGTTTAAACACCTCCTCTGGCCACCAGACTCGCCAGACATAAACATCATTGAGCATATCTGGGACGCCTTGCAACGTGCTGCTCGGAAGATAGCTCCACCTCCTCGTATTCTTACGGATTTATGGACAGCCCTGCAGCACTCATGGTGTCAGTTTCCTCCAGCAGTACTTTAGTTGAGGCACTTCTGCCTGCTTGTGGGGGCCGTAAACGATATTAGGCAGGTGTACCACTTTCTTTGGCCTTTAGGAGGAAAGACTTTATCGCACAAAACGGAAGAATTAGACTAATATGTCCGCGCTCTGGCTATCTCTTTACATGGCGAAGATCATCGTCAGCTACAATTTCGTTGGAATACCAATATCTCCAAATGAAAGGAACAACAGACTGTCATCACTCTTCACAAAAACTGCCTGTGGGCTAGACGGGAGAGCTTTATGCAGCCACCGAATCGTTAGTCGTTTATCTTATAACATAAAACGTCTGCCAGACAACAAAGAAAATTTTAAAACCAAATCTCTTTTTTTTTTCTTATGTGCAACCCTTCTGTTATAGGTATGAATTTGTAATTAAGTACTTAACACACATGTGAACGATTCAGTGGATTCTCAGAAAAATTGACTCATAATGTGCATTAGTTTTACTGAATGAATTAATTAAAATAGGTACTTGTTAATAATAACCGCAATTAAGTGATAAATTTGTTTGTGTGGCTGACTGTAAGAATGGGGATGCACTTATATCACCCACTACATGAAAGTCACTGTTCTGGGTACATATGCAGATTAGAGAGAATTTTGTAATGCTTCAGTCGCCACATATACACTACTGGCAATTAAAATTGCTACACCACGAAGATGATGCGCTACAGACGCGAACTTTAACAACCGGGAAGAAGATGCTGTGATATGCAGCTTTTCAGAGCATTCACACAAAGTTGACGCCAGTGGCGACATCTACAACGTCCTGACATGAGGAAAGCTTCCAACCGATTTCTCATACACAAACAACAGTTGACCGGCGTTGCCTGGTGAAACGTTGTTGTGATGCCTCGTGTAAGGAGGAGAAATGCGTACCATCACGTTTCCGACATTGCTAAAGGTCGGCTTTTAACCTATCGCGATTGCGGTTTATCGTATCGCGACATTGCTGCTCGCGTTGGTCGAGATCCGATGACTGTTAGCAGAATATGGAATCGGTGGTTTCAGGATAGCAATACGGAACGCCGTACTGGATCCCAACGGCCTCGTATCACTAGCAGTCGAGATGACAGGCATCTTATCCACATGGTTGTAACGGATCGTGCAGCCACGTCTCGATCCCTGAGTCAAGACATGGGGACGTTTGCAAGAGAACAACCATCTGCACGAACAGTTCGACGACGTCTGCAGCAGCATGGACTATCAGCTCGGAGACCATGGCTGCGGTTACCCTTGACGCTGCATCACAGACAGCAGCGCCTGCGATGGTGTACTCAACGATGAACCTGGGTGCACGAATGGCAAAACGTCATTTTTGCGGATGAATTCAGGTTCTGTTTACAGCTTCATGATGGTCACATCCGTGTTTGGTGACATGTCTGTGAACGCACATTGCAAGCGTGTATTCGTCATCGCCAATACTTTCGTATCACCTGGCGTGATGGTATGGGGTGCCATTGGTTACACGTCTCGGTCACCCCTTGTTCGCATTGACGGCACTTTGAACAGTGGACGTTACATTCCAGATGTGTTACGATCCGTGGCTCTACCCTTCATTCGATCCCTATGAAACCCTACATCGTGGTTGCCTGGTGAAGAAACCATTGACAAAACTGCTCCCGATGTGGAAAGTCTGTTGCTAGTAAGCCCTGTAAGTGATAAGAGTAGTGACAATTGTCATGGAGAATATTCTACACGGTCATCTGACATACCCTGTGCTGACCGGCCAGCAGCCTGGTACTGACAGGATGTTAATCACATTTTCCTCCAGGTCTGGTGTCCGAACATTTCGGTTACGTCATTCATGATTTCCTGCTTCCTGAACGACCCTGTCTCAGACAAACGGCGAAACACCGTTGCAAACGTTGAATGCTATGTTTGTTGTCGGCGGGAATAGGTCTCTTGATACGACCTTGCTGTCCGCCGCCCATTGCCGTTTGCCTTTCTGTAATTAAACATATGACAAGCTCTCGATTCGGACACGAAACCACTGTATACAACGCTGTGTCACATCCACTACAAGGTGACTGAGCAACATAGCGAGGTGCCGGGGTGGAAAAGAGTTTGTACCTTTTTAATTCTGACGAATTTTGCTTGAGAACTAGACATTCACTCGACCCCTCCTTACCTACCACCTAATTAATTATGCGCACAACGGCAACGAAAGGCAATGACGGTGGACCCCGCTAGCTGGTAAAATAAGGAGTGCACACTCACAATAATTTAATAAAAATCGTAATCTACTCAGAGAAAAAAAGATAACTTTATCATAACAAAAAACAGGAAATGGGATTCTGCATATATCTACAAAATAATATGCAGATTAAATATTACAATGAGATTTATTATAAATCAGAACATAAAGGCATTTGACTATCGACACAAACAGTAGGTTAAAGGATAGGGTGTCCTGAACTGAGAATAAGAGTTGGCTCGAGAACAAGGGGCTCCTACTCTCTGTGATGCAATAGACTGACGATAGTGACTGGAGGCCCTAATGAATCAAATATTACTCTCCCGACTATATTGCTGTATCGCGATTAGTAGTGAGAGCTCAAATGGGATCACATGGAGAATCAAGGAAGGTGGACTTGTAGCAGAGCAAGCGCGCGTGCTGTCGAGCACTTCAGAATAAAATTGATAGGTCATGCAATGCCGAAGCCGCAGAATACTGTACCAGAACTGAAATCTGCAGCTTGTCGTCAGTAGGCTGCATTCTGATGATGTAGACAACCCCTGGCCTCGAAGGCTGTCCGAGAATTGTAAGGTCTGCCGAAAAAGTGTGACTAATTCACAAGACCGTCCCCCTCCGACGAAGATCAGATCCCATATCACCCGCACAACGCAAGAGCGAAGCCAACATTGCTCAACTTCCTACCATCCTCGAAAACCGCGAATCAGCATTCAGTTCTCATTCCAGAATTCCTCCACTCTGTCTCAGAACATCATTCGCGCCAATAGCGACCGTTCCCTCCAATTTTGAGCAGGGCTTTAATAACGCGAACTAGCCTCAGTTTAAGATGACCAATCATGCCTCTGCTATTCAGCTGACGGCACTGAACTTGCCGTTTGACCGACTACGAAAACAACCTGCCTAGACCACCGGCCATCTGGCGCCAGACAGTCGCACCCAGCAGGGCTTGGTCCACAAGTATTCTCAGAATCAAGAGGACAATGGAGTCAGTGGGTGCCAGGAGTCTTCGTTCTGGACGCGCCGAAACGGGAAACACATAAACTGCGGCAACATTCAGACGCCTCGCAGATCGTTTCGCCCTGCATACAATAGGCGAAACTCGCCCGACGTCAGTCGTTCCGCCAGGCGCTTAAGCCTATTGTACGAACCCCTCAGAATTCAGGGAAGTGCAGCCCCCAACCGGAAGTGCCGTGTGCCGCGTCCTCCGATGCTCGCCTCGCACAGGCCAGCTAGGGAACTAACCGAACATGTATAGGAATCAAGTGAAAAGTATTTTGAGCTCTCAGTACAAATACTCTCATTACAATAACCTTATTTGGTCTGTTACCAACGTACAATGACATAAAACATTAATAAAATTGATGAAAATGAGAGGCAACATGCAACAGAGGGAGTGGAACCTCTCAACATAACCAATTACCATGGCAGGAGAGAGGGCCAGGGCATGACGTATGAGGAACAGTACTATCCCCTAGGAGGAAACCATGCATTCTTTGTGGTCGCATGGTAACGAGCGTATTAGACTCCAGTCTCTATAACAGAGTTGTTGTTGTTGTTGTGGTCTTCAGTCCTGAGACTGGTTTGATGCAGCTCTCCATGCTACTCTATCCTGTGCAAGCTTCTTCATCTCCCAGTACCTACTGCAACCTACATCCTTCTGAATCCGCTTAGTGTATTCATCTCTTGGTCTCCCTCTACGATTTTTACCCTCCACGCTGCCCTCCAATACTAAACTGATGACCCCTTGATGCCTCATAATATGTCCTACCAATCGAACCCTTCTTCTAGTCAAGTTGCGCCACAAACTTCTCCCCAATCCTATTCAGTACTTCCTCATTAGTTATGTGATCCACCCATCTAATCTTCAGCGTTCTTCTGTAGCACCACATTTCTCAGAGTATGATGGAATAAACGTCTCTAGCAATTAAACCACGGATTTCCGTACATAAGTTCATTAGACCCTTTTTGTTCCGTATTGCCGGCCGCGGTGGCCGAGCGGTTCTAGGCACTTCAGTCCGGAACTGCGCGACTGTTAGGGTCGCAGGTTCGAATCCTGCGTCGGGCATGGATGTGTGTGACGTCCTTAGGTTAGTTTGGTTTAAGCAGTTCTAAGTCTAGGGAAATGATGACCTCAGATATTAAGTCCCATAGTGCTCAGAGCCATTTGAACCATTTCAACCAACGTCGGGCCAGGCTTACGCCTGGAGAACGCCAAAAGATGCCTACAATCCTGATGGCTTGATTCCAACGGTTTAGCATGGAGGCGGAAGTGAGATGGTGTGGGCAGCCACATCATGGTATTCTTCTGGTGACATTATTACTCTTATTGGCCATGTTACACCCCATAATTCAAATATTGTTCCCCAATGATGATACCATATTTCAGGACGATAATACACCCATTCATACAGCCTGGACAGTACGATCGTGGTATGAGGAGCATGCAGCGGAACTGCAGCTTCTTCCCTGGCTGTCACAGTCCCCGGGATTGAACGTTATCGAACCGCTGTGGGCGGTATTGGAGCGCAGAATCCGTAGTTAGAAGACGTTCTGATCGAGGAACAGCATAACATTCCACTGGAGGCTATATAATCATTATGCCAGTACTCCAAGAAAAATTGCAGATGTATTACGGGCAAATGGGGTTCAGCCACTTATTAATAAACCATTCCCAAGTAAATACAGCTGTTCACATTATTTTGCCTGTCCTCTGTATCTATGATGGGATTTTCTTTGTTTGCCGACCTATGTGGCCTAGCGGTTCTAGGCGCTTCACTCTAGAACCGCGCGACCGCTACGGTCGCAGGTTCGAATCCTGCCTCGGGCGTGGATGTGTGTGTGATGTCCTTAGGTTAGTTAGGTTTAAGTAGTTCTAGGTTCTAGGGGACTGATGATGTCCGATGTTAAGTCCCATAGTGCTCAGAGCCATTTTTTTTCTTTGATTGAAGGAACTTCACCATTTGTCGGCCGAGTATACATATTCTAAGCCCGCCCGGTTGGCCGTGCGGTCTAAGGCACGGCTTTCCGGGTTTGAGGAGTGCCTGGTCCCAGGCACGAATCCTCCCGGCGGATTTGTGTCGAGGTCCGTTGAACCGGCCAGTCTGTGGATGGTTTTTAGGCGGTTTTCCATCTGCCTCGGCGAATGCGGGCTGGTTCCCCTTATTCCGCCTCAGTTACACTATGACGGCGATTGCTGCGCAAACAAGTTCTCCACGTACTCTACCACGCAAACATAGGGGTACACTCGTCTGGTGTGAGACGTTCCCTGGGGGGTCCACCGGGAACACAATAACCCTGGGTTTGGTGTGGGGCGGCTGAGGGGTGAAGTGGACTGCGGTAGTCGTAGTGGGGTTGTGGACCACTGCGGCGGGGACGCAGCCTCTTCGTCGTTTCTAGGTCCCGGGTTAACATACAATACAATACAATACATATTCTGCTTCTGAATACATTATGTGATCAATGAGTTGCAAATATTTACTGTTAAAAACAGTCCTGATCACGATTTATTTATTAAGGTGACCGCTTTCGACCACTACTGTGGTCATCTTCAGACCATCGTATAGGAACCTCTTTCTGCTGGAGAAGAGCAGTGATTCTCCAGCAGAAAGAGGTTCCTACACAATAGTCTGAAGATGACCACAGTAGTGGTCGAAACCGGGTGCCTTAATAAATCAATCGTGATCAGGACTGTTTTTAACAGTAAACATATTCTGCTGTTCACGGGCATGTCCTGTTTGGCGCGAAGAAATAGCAGGGTGTGAGATTCACCTAGAAAAAACAGAGTTCGTTTGTTTGGAGACGGGGGAGCATACACGTCTCCTGAACACCTAAGGAGCTCATGTAAAGGCGAACGAGTCTACGCAGCCCCTGAAAATCTAGGGGCTACTGGAGAGACGTGGAGATGTGCGCACCTTGAGCACATTTTTAAGATTTCGTTCGGAGACGTGGCTAAGTGTACATCTATGTCAGGCTCGTACACTAGGAGAGGGACAGTGGCACGCGTCCTAGCAGAGCAGCAGGACCCAGAGTTGTTGCGGTGGGAGCGCACCGCTGGCCCTCTGCGGCAGACGGCGGCGTTCTGCAAGTCTGTTGCTGAATAATTACGGTGAGCGTTATTAGCGGCACCGGCGTGACAGGGCATCTCTTGGTCCGCACTTGCTCAGGGCATTGCGATCAACCGCCTCAGGACCAGCAATGCTCTGGCGGATGTGTGAGTTTCTCAACATACCTATCAGGCCAAGAGTATCTGTTTTTCCATTCGGGTTAAAAATTCGAGGATAATGTTGAGACAGCATCAGTTGAGTCAGAGGAGCATGTTTCTTGCTGGCTCAAGTAACGCCGAAAACCATTAAATCCACTAGCTACAATGAATACACTACTGGCCATTAAAATTGCTACACCACGAAGATCACGTGCTACAGACACGAAATTTAACCGACAGGAAGAAGATGCTGTGATATGCAAATGATTAGCTTTTCAGAGCATTAACACATTGTTGGCGCCGGTGGCGACACCTACAACGTGCTGACATGAGGAAAGTTTCCAACCCATTTCTCATACGCAAACAACAGTTGACCGGCGTTGCCTGGTAAAACGTTGTTGTGATGCCTCGTGTAAGGAGGACAAATGAGTACCATCACGTTTCGGACTTTGATAAAGGTGGGATTGTGGTTTATCGTATTGCAACATTGCTGCTCGCGTTGGTCGAGATCCAATGACTGTTAGCAGAATATGGAATCGGTGGGTTCAGGAGGGTAATACGGAATCAGTGGGTTCAGGAGGGTAATACGGAACGCCGTGCTGGATCCCAACGGTTTCGTTTCACTAGCAGTCCAGATGACAGCCATCTTATACGCACGGCTGTAATGGATCGTGCCGCCACGTCTCGATCCCTGAGTCAACAGATGGGGACGTTTGCATGACAACAACCATCTGCACGAACAGTTCGACGACGTTTGCAGCAGCATGGACTATCAGCTCGGAGACCATGGCTGCGTTACCCTTGACGCTGCATCACAGACAGGAGTGCCTGCGATGGTGTACTCAACGACTAACCTGTGTGTACGAATGGCAAAACGTCATTTTTTCGGATGAATCCAGGTTCTGTGTACAGCATCATGATGGTCGCATCCGTGTTTGGCGACATCGCGGTGAACGCACATTGGAAGCGTGTATTCGTCGTCGCCATACTGGCGTATCACCTGGGGTGATGGTATGGGGTGCCATTGGTTACACGTCTCGGTCACCTCTTGTTCGCATTCACGGCACTTTGAACAGTGGACGTTACATTTCAGATGTGTTACGATCCGTGGCTCTACCCTTCATTCGATCCCTGCGAAACCCTACATTTCAGCAGGATAATGCACGACCGCATGTTACACGTCCTGTACGGGCCTTTCTTGATACAGGAAATGTACGACTGCTGCCCTGGCCAGCTCATTCTCCAGATCTCTCACCAACTGAAAAAGTCTGGTCAATGGTGGCCGAGCAACTGGCTCGTCACAATACGCCAGTCACTACTCTTAATGAACTGTGGTATCGTGTTGAAGCTGCATGGGCAGCTGTACCTGTACACGCGATTCAAGCTCTGTTTGACCCAATGCCCAGGCGTATAAAGGCCGTTATTACCGCCAGAGGTGGTTGTTCTGGGTACTGATTTCTCAGGATCTATGCACCCAAATTGCATGAAAATGTAATCACATGTCAGTTCTAGTATAATATATTTGGCCGATGAATACCCGTTTATCATCTGCATTTATTCTTGGTGCAGCAATTTTAATGGCCAGTAGTGTATAATGAACTTATAAAATGTTTCGCATTCTTCCATGACCTGATAGGATTAATTATATTTTTATTTGAATAAATTACTGTGTTAAGGACTATCAAGGCCGTTATTGCGGCCAGTGACGTTTGTTCTCGGTCCTATCATCTACATTTATTCTTGGTGCAGCAATTTTAATGGCCAGTAGTGTATAATGAACTTATAAAATGTTTCACATTCGTCCATGACCTGATAGGATTAATTATATTTTTATTTGAATAAATTACTGTGTTAATGCAAAGATTTTTCTGTTAACACCGTCCATTCATATAAAAAAAGAATTCTTCGCAGACCTCCTCTCTAGGATACACAGCTTCGGCCGTAAATAAAATGCGTCATCCACTAATGCTGCGCACACTAATTACAGCTTGGGACTTGAAGGCTTATTCGGCTCTTAATTAATTTTCTGCGTCAGGGTAAAATTTTACACGCACGGAGTACTCGAGGTTGACAGGTATATCCGTAGGAACCTACACTTCTGTTCAAAAGCTAGTCGTAGCTAAGATATGCGGGAGTATTTTCTGAATAGACTGTCGGAAAGGACTGCAGGACATGTAACTGCATCACCACATCTCTGTCACAAAGCGGCGTCCGGAACCCGCATTGCCCCTCACTTGCTTAGTACGTGAAAAACTGTCCATTGGTACCTAGGGTCCAAGTGACACCTCTGTGGCATTAGTCT
Source organism: Schistocerca serialis cubense (assembly GCF_023864345.2). Taxonomy (NCBI): domain Eukaryota; kingdom Metazoa; phylum Arthropoda; class Insecta; order Orthoptera; family Acrididae; genus Schistocerca; species Schistocerca serialis. Next base: position 31,651,764 of record NC_064638.1, read on the forward strand.
GTAGGCCACAAAGTGATACACTTTGCCGACAAAGGAAGTGTAAGTGCGATATACGCACTACTGTTGCAATGGTTTTCGTTTTGTATGAATCACATCTTTATCTGCATCCATACTGTGAAAACCACCGTGAGATGCATGGTAGCGGTCACGTCCTACTGTGCCTGTTCCGGCGTAACGATAAGCGACGTCACGAAGATGAAGGACGCGGGCTGTGAGGCGACGTGAGCCGACAGCCCGCTGACATGCGCCGCACCACGACAGGAGCGCCCTCTAGCCGAAGAGAACATAAGCGCCGCACAGCACCAGACCGGGACTCGCAGACCAGTACAGTTTTAGACCGACACTACGATAGCAGCTATCATCACCCACATCCATTGCTTTCATGGACATTGCCCGTAGCGAAGAACATTACTTGTTTGCATGTCGCCCATCGCTTGCGACACCGTTGTAAATTCATTGACAATCTTCTTATGTTCAAAATGGCTCTGAGCACTATGGGACTCAACATCTGAAGTCATCAGTCCCCTAGAACTTAGAACTACTTAAACCTAACTAACTTAAGGACATCACACACAGCCATGCCCGAGGCAGGATTCGAACCCGCGACTGTAGCGGTCACGCGGTTCGGAAATGAAGTGCCTAGAACCGCACGCCCACAACGGCCGGCTTTCTTATGTGTAATAAAAACTACTAGTGTGATTTGCTTGAATTGTTGTATAGCATTCCGAGAACGCACATCCTTTAGGCACGCTATACGAGACGAGGGGCAGGACCCCGCAGTACCAGTTAGGCTAGGCGCAAATTGAGACGCGTGTAGCTCGTGTGACGTGACCCGACACTACAGCACGACGGGGGCGTGCAGCGCTGGTCATGCGCGTATTGAGACGCGTACACATTGTTTGCACGCTCAAGTTGGTGATGCTCTGCGCTGACAAAATCGAAGCGCGCACTCTGCAACCTTTTGAAAGACGTGCACTTCATTTACCATTCAGTGCTCGCATTTCATATTTCTGATCCAACCATTCTGGTATTCGGTAAAATAATAATTCAGGCAATATTAATAATTTCTATGGGTTGCCTGATTTATTTGACGATTTTTATAGCTTGTCTCACACTGATCTGTGAGAGGAGCTTGGCGCTAGAAATTTTCTTTATTTATGGGCGAGGGCAGCAGTTATTCTAGCAGCCATGATGGCTTCCCGTTTCCCATCCCTTTTCCGACCGCCAGGGTAGCACGTGGTGTCGTTTGAACATTCAGAAGTGCCCAAGGTTTCTCCTGTTCTGATCCCCAACCTGCCTTACCAACCTTGTAACTGCTATTCCTGCTCGATTTTAACATCGCGAGGTCGCCTCCCTGTGAAATTCCGGCCCTATAATTGGCCAGTTCAGGTGAGCGTCCGTTTTTCGCGGGTATGCGCCAGCCGCCCTCCGCGGTTGGATGGTGGACAAAGGGGCAGTAGAGGCAGTTCTAGTGGGACCGTGCCTGAGGCCGGAGGTGCCGCTCCCAGTAGAGACGAAGTTCAGCAAGCATGAGCGCCGACGTGCACTGTAGATTCGCGCCCTGCGGCCCAGAGGGAACCTTATACGACACTGAGAATAGTTTCGCGTCTTGCGGGTTTTATTGCTTTAGTTCGGGAGGCTTCTTAGCGATTCACGCACAGTAGCATCTTTCTTAGTCTTTGGCTGATTCATGGTGGTGTTCGTTGCATGCCTGCAACCCCTTCCTTTAGTAAGTTCCATAAATTCCTTTTCTCCTGCTGTCGTGGCTTGTTATGATCGTACGTTGGGGCAGGCTCCTGAACTCGAATCTTTCTTCCCCCACTCCCATTTCGTTGCATTGTTGTTCGATTTTCAACTGTTTAATAAATGAGTCTTCTCCCTTTCATTACGTGAACTCACCCCTAGTGTTACAGAATAATGCAGAACTACAACGGTACCTATAAGGTCGTGCAGGTCTCGCGCCATTAACGATAGGATAAAGATTCGATATCGCGCACCTGGCACGACCATTGTACGCATGGCACCGATGATAGTAATAATCATTTTCAATTATTCCCCACTGATAAACTGGGAAGTGTTCACGGCTCAGTGTGAGTACGTGAGCACTAAATCCACTTCATGTGGAGGAAGTAGTGGGCTCTGTTTTACCTTGCTGGTTTAGACAAAGTATCAAAAATCACAGCCCCTACACCAAGGAATAGTAACCTGAAAATAACAAGCCACCGCTTTTACTTTCTCAGACGATTTTACAGAAACTAATCTGTAAAAACATTTGATATTTGCGTTACTTGTAGCATTATATGTCAGATTCGTGGTGAATAACTGTCTTACTTATCATGAGCTCCGGCGGGTGTGACCTCAGCTGTTAAGTCCCATAGTGCTCAGAGCCATATTATGAGAAACACATTTAAAAGACACTGGGCAAAATTCGAGAGGTTTGAAATGAAAAATAGGTGTGGTAATAATTTTTCGTTTGGTGCATGTTACAGCGTATGGTGCAGCGTATGAAATTTCGCTAACATATTGAATTTTTATTTAGACTTGGAATGAGGTCTCAATCTGTCTCCGATCTCGAAGCAATGGATCGTATGTAGCGCGTTCGCTCCAGATAACATGTCCCCGAGAATGAAATATTCAAAACATCCGTCATATCTCCTAAACCAATCGAGACATGGAAATTAGATTTTGGCGAATGATAGCACGCAAGGAGAAGAGTATTTTGCCAAATTGTTAACACACGCACCTTCCTTAACTGTGGCGATATATTAGGAGTTACAGCTTTTATTTAATTTTTTTTCGCTCAAGTAACTGTAATTTTTAACAGTCATGGACAGATCATAAAACAAGAATTTCCTAGTATGAAAATAAACATGAAATTTCTTCTCTAACGTTACTGCAAACCGACACCATGAGGATTTACGTAATGTACAGACTCCTGCCGCGAGCTGCTTGTATAATGGGACACTGTTCAGAATTCTGTCGCAATAGCAGCTGCAAGATGAGTTTGTGCAAATAATACACTGTGTTTTGGTAAAAAATGCGCAATTACATCTGGCAACAAGAGAAATGTGGCCGTTACTCGTAAATGGTGATGTTTCTTCGAATGAGAAAAGGTTAACAATTAACACAAAAATAAATCGCCAATTGTGTTGAAGTTTTGGTTCAATTACCGTATCCCATCGTATTTTTAACACTGAACAACTCGAGTGGAAATTTTATTCCTGTTCTTCGTCTGAGAAATATTAAAATAAAGACGAACGTGCCTTTCATACATGTATAATGAAGTCTCTTATCACATCCATATCCAGACAACCACAGAGAAACTCACATACTTAAGGTCGTGGACGCTTCTTAGCAGGAGCTCAAAGGGGTATGTGTAGGGAAATTCCCACTTATCGAATGTTTACAACAGGTTAAAAGCGGTGGCCCGTTATTTTCAGGTTACTATTCCTTGCTGCAGGGGATGTGATTTTTGATACTTTGTCTAAACCAGCAAGGTACAACAGAGCCCACTACTTCCACCACATCAAGTGGATTTAGTGCTCACGTACTCACACTGAGCCGTGAACACTTCCCAGTTTATCAATGGGGAATAATTGAAAATGATTATTACTATCATCGGTGCCATGCGTGCAATGGTCGTGCCAGGTGCGCGATATTGAATCCTTATCGTATCGTTAATGGTGCGAGACCTGCACGACCTTATAGCAAGCGTTATAGTTCTCCATTCTGTGACATTACGGGTGATTTCACGTAATAAAAGGGAGAATGTAAGATTAAAGGACTCATTTATTAAGCAGTTGAAAATCGAACAATAATACAACCAAATGGGGGTGGGGGGAAGAAAGATTCGAGTTCAGCAGCCTGCCCAACGTACGATCATAACAAGCCACGACAGCAGGAGGAAAGGAATTTTAGTAACGATCGCCGTATTATCAAATAGGATCCAATTTACTAAAGGAACGGTTGCAGGCGTGCAACGACCACCACCAGGAAACAGCAAAGGACTAAGAAGATGCTCTTGCGATTTGAAGAGTTTGTGGAGGAAGAAGATATAATCCCAAGGCTAATGTCTCACCAGTTATTGAAGTGTTCTTCACAAAAGAAAAAACAAAGCAAAAAAATAATACGGATGTAGATAACTGAAAAATACCAAGTACTAACGAAAAAAGATGGAGCGCTTAAATGACGAAAAACGAATCGCTGCTCACTGACGATGAAATTCGGTATCATTAAGGCTATAACGGTCGGACGGGCAATACTTCCACTGACCATATGCGCGATGTCGAAGTGAGCACACGGCAGGACTGCCTCCCTGCTCCCCGCCTCGCCCCTTCCACATTACTCGCGCGCCGCGAGGCGCGAGAAACTGTGCCGCCGCGCGGCCGGGTGCAGACACGTGTCGCGTCCCAGTCGCGTCGCGTCGCAGTTTGCGCGGTCCCGTTTGAACCTGTTAAGTCACAAAAATGCGCGCTGCGCTGCACCGCGCCACACGCGCGATATGCGTCTCAATATGCGCCTAGCGGGGTTTCTTCCCATTCCATTCACGCATGGAGCGGGGGGAGAGTTTTTCAATGCCTCTGTACCAGCAGTAATTATTCTAATCTTATCCTCACGGTCCGTATAGGACCAACAAGTAGGGGGTTGTTGTATATTTCTAGACTCATCATTCAAAAACGGTTCATGAAACTTCGTTAACAGACTTTCTCGTGAGAGTTCACGTCTATCTTCAAGAGCCTTCCAGTTCAGTTCCTTCAGTGTCCCTGTGACACTTTCCCACAGATTAAACAAACTTGTGATCTTTCGTGCTGTCTTCTCTGTATACATTCAGTATCTCCTGTTAGTACTGTTTGGTATGGGTCCCACACACTGAGAACTATTCTAGCATCGGTTGCACTAGCAATTTGTAACAAATATCCTTTGTAGACTGTCTGCACTTGCCCAGTATTCTACTAATAAACCGAAGTCTACCACCTGCCTTGTCCACGTCATTCTATTTCATATCCCTAGAAAGTGTTTCACCCAGGTATTTGTGTGAGTTCGCCGGATCCAGCAGCGACTCATTAATACGATACTCGTAGGATACTACGTTTTTCAGTTTCGTGAAGTGCACAGTTTTACGTTTCTGGACATTTAAAGCCGGTTAGTAATCTCTCCACGACTTTGGAATATTATCAAGGTCTGACTGAATATTTATGCAACTTCTTTCAGGTAGTACGTCACTGCAGACAACTGCATCATCTGCAAAAAGCCTGATGCTGCTATTAATATTCTCTCCAAGGTCATTAATATACAAGTTGTGCCCCATGAAATCGCGTGCCTCATTGAATCAGAAAACACGTTTCCCGTTTGTGGCGAAATATATATCGTCTATAACCATCGTCTGATCATTTACGTTTAGGCCTGCTCTTGATTTCAGTCAACTTTCTGTGTTAGTGTAATTGTTTCAGTGTGTGGCATTTATGCCACATTTCAGGCTGTGTTTTATTATACTGTACTTGAAGGTTTACTCTGCTGCAGCTATGCGAGCAAGCAGCAACCGGACACAACCCATTCCACAAGTAAGAAGTGGCCAGCAAGTGTGGGGACTGTGTCAGTACATGCCGCGTTGTGCCGAAGTGTCAACAGGGAGCAGCGAAACCACGTACTAAACTTGGGCACGAAGACGAATAACTTTGGTACGTATATTCAATTTTTAAATGTTTATACTCTACACTAACATTACTGGTAACCTTATCATCACCGACAGATTTATAATTACGATTGCAGTCACTCACAATTTACCTGCAAAGTAAAATTAAAGAATTAGATTAATGTTACTAGTCATTGGTTGACTTAACCGACTTGTCTGTCGATGATGACGATGAAATGATGAGGAGCAAAACACGACACACGGTCTCCGAGCTGAGAAAATCTTCCACCGGGCCGGGAATCGAACCCGGGCTCGTTGCATGGCAGTCACACACGCTGACTACTCAGGTAAGGAAGTTGACATGGCCAAGCGCCTTACATTCCACGCTACGACTCGTAGAACGTTATCCTTTCGTTGGTTGTCCAATCTTTTCCTTCAGGTACAATTGGTGTCTGTTGTTCGCACGCGACTGCTCAAATTTTGGCTCGGATTCTTACTACCTCCGCATGTCCAATTTTTGAATCGCTCTCGTGTTCGGTTTTAGGAAAACAAACGAAAAATGCTTTCGGCGACACCTTCTCTGGCGGGCCGCTTGAATTTGCGCGCGCAACTTCCTGATTGGTTAGCTTCAGTGCTAATTAAAACTCGGAAGCGACGCAACGAATCGAATCTTTTTCTTAACAATTATCTTTCAGCACAGCCTACCCTGCAGCATCCTTACAAGGTTTCCGGAGTATTTCGGACAAGCCTGTATATATTCTGCAACTGCCGTCGAGACCGCGTGGAAGCCGATATTGTGTGCTGGGTTGTCGGTGTCATGGCCTCGATAACTTGAAATTGGACTCCGCGATCGTTACTGAGAGGAACGCTTTTAGACGGACTCTCATACGAGATTCAGTGAGAAAGCACATTTTTTCTCATTTTGATGTAAATTAACCGATGAGATGACATCCCAGATTTTTGAAACTTTATTGTACCATCGTACCAGTATTCTCAAACGCCACTCCGAAAAGCATTGCCTACTGACTGCATGTTAGGAGGCACGGATGAGGGAGAAGAAATCCGGCGGGGTGCATCGAGACAACTTTAGAAGATACGATGTAAGGATGCTTCATCCTGACAAGCGAGAGAAGCATCAGCAGAAAATTGCTAGATTCCTTCTTCCCAGATTGTTCAACGTACTCCTCCACAACAATTTCGGGATTGTGAATCCGCCTTGATGCAAAACATCTTGTTATTTATTTACTTATTTATTTCCCAAACAAGCTTCGACGACGAATATCACCATCACCACTGGGTTCTTTAAATCTAAAACATGCAGAAAATAGCCTATTTGTACAAACACAGTAACACATCCTTACATTTTACCTGTTTGTTTTTTGAAATATAGTTTTCTATGGATACTTTCCTACTACCTCATTTCTTGTATGTTTTGGCATGTTTTTAAGAATTATTGTCGGAGTTTGCGCATATGTCCTGTGCGTTTTTCTGTTGCCGTTTTGACATCATGTCATCTGAAAACTGTGTGGGAGGCTGTTAGTAAAGAAATACTAAAAGGTGAACTTAGTATGTCAGTGCCGGCCGGTGTGGCCGAGCGGTTCTAGGCGCTTCAGTCCGGAACCGCGCTGCTGCTACGGTCACTGGTTCGAATCCTGCCTCGGGCATGGATGTGTATGACGTCCTTAGTTAGTTCTAACTCTAAGGGACAGATGACCTCAGATGTTAAGTCCCATACCGCTTAGAGGCATTTGAACCATTTGTATGTCAGTATTATACACTTGAGGTTGCGGTAGTGTTGTGGAATACAGTTTTGGTGTATACTGGGCTGTTACTTAGGAACAGAAGTAATCGTAAATCCCTCTATAGTTTTCATAGCCTTCTCGCAACATGCGATACAACTCTCGCTACACACGCGAACAGCAAGTTGGCGTAATGTTCTTGATCATAAACAAAATTGCGAAAGTTTTGTTTTTCTGTGTGTAGAATCAGCTACATGCCCTCCAACGAATGTGTGTACCCGGTATATCTTGTATTTTTTTGGTGCACAGTATAATGTTTAGACGTCTGCTGAATGTTAAAACTATACCCCAGCTACGACACTATTTGTATATTAGTTCCCTAGGAACAAATCAACCAAACTTCTGTTTGGCAGTAAACTGTCGGTTAGGTCTAAATTAATGTTATAATCTGTAAACCGGTGCAATTTCTTAAAAATGGCGTAACATTTAATTCGGACTTAGTAAGTGTGACTGGAGTGAGCTAAGTTGTAAGAGCATTGAAAATGCATTGTGATGTGGTTTGCCACTTTCACATGTGTTTAACAACAGTACATTACGGCTGACTGGTAAAACGATGCAAGCTGTAGGCTGGCTAGGAATGAGATTGATTATAAAATATTGCCGGCCGTGGTGGCCGAGCGGTTCTAGGCGCTTCAGTCCGCAATCGCGCGACTACTGCGGTCGCAGGTTCGAATCCTGCCTCGGGCATGGATGTGTATATTGTCCTTAGGTTAGTTAGGTTTAAGTAGTTCTAAGTTCTAGGGGACTGATGACCTCAGATGTTAAGTCCCATAGTGCTCAGAGCCATTTGAAGCATTTTTGATTATGAAATATTAGTATCACCTCTTGTGGAAAGTGATTCACCTTTGTGTGGTGCGTGCACTATTCAGTTAGTTTAGGTATTAGTAATATGGATTGTGGGTCGCCATGTTGATGGATGTGGGTCAGACGAGTTACTCAGGTGCAGAACGCGGGGCGAAAGTTGTGCCGTTCAAGGGCGAGGTGGAAATTGCATAAGATAGCGAGTGTGAAGCAACGCTGCCGTAGGTCAGGACTCGCGTTCTGGCCACTGCCTGTACCACGCCTTTTCAAGACAGCTCACAAGGGGCCGGTTCCGTGTTTCACTAAGTCTGTCCGCGCTTTCGATCGAGCATGTCTCGTGCCCCCGGGGGAAAACGCAACTCACTAGAGAGAGTTGCTTAATAGCAGCGTGAGGGACGTCTCTACATGATATCCAGAGAACACAAGTGACACAGGTGTAGGTCAAGGAAAGTCTTCAACATTATTAGTTCCGTCCGTATTATAACAACTGCAGACTTCAATTTTCAAACAGGAAAGCGCGCGTACAAATACAGCGCTTTAGAAATGTATAGTCCCTATATGTGATTCTAGGCCGGCCGGAGTGGCCGAGCGGTTCTAGGCACTACAGTCTGGAACCGCGCGACCGCTCCGGTCGCAGGTTCGAATCCTGCCTCGGTCATGGATGTGTGTGATGTCCTTAGGTTAGTTAGGCTTAAGTAGTTCTAAGTTCTAGGGGACTGATGACCTCCGAAGTTAAGTCCCATAGTGCTCTGAGCCATTTGAACCATTTTGTGATTCTGTATGAGAACAGATAGAGAAATAAGACTTACGAAGCAATTCTTTTTGGTGGGAGCTCTGGTATCCTTTCTATTTTTGCTTTTGACGTACAGTTACATTTTTCTACCTCGAACTGGAATCGGCAATATAATTTTACTTAGTGGTGGCGAGTAAGCTGAGCTGCGAGACCTAAATTGTAAAACGTTGCTGTTTGAAATTTTCACGTAGCGCCTGACATGTTCATACACTGCAATTTTGAACTGTGCCGACGGAATGGAAATGGCGCTCAGCGTTTGTATGGTTACGATTTATGAAATGTGAGATCACAATTTAATAAGGAGATTCAGTAAATTACGTCTAGCCTGAACATTAATTACAAACTTCACATGTGCGTGGACAGATGTGGGTGATGATTTTATGAAAGGCCCATAGAGTGTCTGAAAATCGAGAGTTATCTAAGCCAAATGACCGTCTTTCAATCAACAAAATCATTTTTTTCGCGGTTTATCCAGTGTCAGTCTTTCAGTATGGTTCAGGCATATCAACTGAGTCAACTACCAACAGTCAATATTAAATTCTTTAAGAAAAACATGAAATAAGTGTTCTTTTTTTCTTTGCATTTGGCGAAGTATTTATTTCATTTCAGGAATAATTCAGACTTCCTTGAAACCTGGAATTTGGAAGACATAGGTACAAATTAACGCTAGAAATAACGAATGACGAACTGGATACTGTATACAGGCTTATACCAGACGTACGTGAAATTAAAGTACTAGAAATAATGATGGATGATAAATCGTAGAAAATATCGTAGCCAACAACACGTTAAAAACATCTGTTTCATAATAACAGTATTGTATTACGGAAGTCATAAATAGGTGGGAAAATAGGTGATATAATTAATTTCACTATTTTTTTATATGCGACTGAGTAAAATTTGTAAAGTGTACAGCAGTGCAAAAATACTATGCCCTTTCGCTCACATATCGATACGTCCGAGAGCACTTACATCGCTAGTATCAAGGTATCAGTATTAAAATGACACATGCTTGTTGTGGCTTGTGATTTACTGATCGATTTTAATATCGATGTGTAGAAATTGTGTGCAGACAAATCAAATTATCTTCTTCCATTTCAAATCTCCAGTGTTGCGATCGATTTGCTGCTGTATTCCATGCTTCCTATCAAGTGTTATAGCTCCCATCCTTCTGTCTTTACAGTCCTCGTAGATCTCTTTCACGTGTGCAAATGCTAATTAAAACTCTGATTTTCCCCTGTTCTGCTCCTTGCAGTAATAACTGCTGCTAAATCTCTTAGCTCAAGCCCAATTAATGTGTAACTGTCTCTAATATACTTCACTTGGTCGATGTCGCAATACGTTTAAAATTTTCCTCCTTTCTTCTTATCCTGTCCGCACTTCCATTTTTTTCTGTGCTTCAGATTTACAGCTCTCGGAACTTGTCCCTAAGTTTCATGTCACCGTTCCTGTGGGTTGTTTCGTCTAGCCTCCCACTATCCAACCTCAGCGCCCTTCCTCAAACGCTGCCGTCATAGCAAAGCGGTACCTCGCATTTCCTAACAAGCTCTTCAAGAGATTCTGAAACACAACAGAGAACTTAAGTCACGCTGCAGTCAGCAGCCATCCCTCCGGTAATGTGGTAAGTAGATATGTTCACGCAGTAACAACCGGCTTTTCAACGCGATTTTCATGTTTTTACCGTGCTTTACGGACTATAAAATGCAGTTTTCACCTCGAAAAATAGCTTCTAAAATTCAGGTGCGTCATATAGTCGAAATTAATATAAAAACGACCAGTGTTTAATTTTAAATTGGCTCCCGTCTTAAAAATGGCCATATATTCGATGCCGCAGTTAACCTATCTCTCTGTCTGGCAACACTGGATTCACCTGGCGGCAGCTCTGAACCGATGCAACGAACGTGTTTCGGGCACTCACAAGAAGCTAACACTGTTTCCCCTCCCGCTCCGCCATCACAAACCCAGAACACTGTTTAGCCCATTGCAGTCTACGGAGCCAGTGAACTTGAACTGAAACTGATTTGCCTTATCGGTAACAGTACAAAATATTTGTTAGTAATTAGTTTCGTAAAGGAAAAAAAGAAGAGGTATTCATATGACGCGGGCTATAAAAAGAAAAAAATGGCCAAAATAGAAGATGACGATTTTCAGGGATTTTGAAGATCGTTTCGATTTTATAAACTGAGAATTTTTTTAATCTGGCATTGAAATCTACACTACTGGCCATTAAAATTGCTACACCAAGAAGAAATGCGGATGATAAACGGGTATTCATTGTACAAATATATTATACTAAAACTGACATGTGATTACATTTTCACGCAATTTGGGTGCATAGATCCTGAGAAATAAGTACCCAGAACAATCACCTCTGGCCGTAATAACGGTCTTGATACGCCTGGGCATTGAGTCAGAGCTTGGATGGCATGTACAGGTACAGCTGGCCATGCAGCTTCAACACGATACCACAGTTCATGAAGAATGGTGACTGGCGTATTGTGACGAGCCAGTTGCTCGGCCACCATTGACCAAACGTTTTCAGTTGGTGAGAGATCTGGAGAATGTGCTGGCCTGGGCAACAATCGAACATTTTCTGTATCCAGAAAGGCCTGTACAGGACCTGCAACGTGCGGTCGTGCTTTATCCTGCTGAAATGTAGGGTTTCGCAGGGAGCGAATGAAGGGTAGAGCCACGGATCGTAACACATCTGAAATGTAACGTCCACTGTTCAAAGTGCCGTCAATGCGAACAAGGGGTGACCGAGACGTGTAACCAATGGCACCCCATACCAGCACGCCGGGTGATACGAAAGTATTGGCGATGACGAATACACGCTTCGAATGTGCGCTCACAGAGATGTCACCAAACACGGATGTGACCATCATGAAGCTGTAAACAGAACCTGAATTCATCCGAAAAAGACGTTTTTCCATTCGTGCAGGGAGGTTCGTCGTTGAGTACACCATCGCAAGTGCTCCTGTCTATGATGCAGCGTCAAGGGTAACCGCAGCCATGGTCTCCGAGTTGATAGTCCATGCTGCTGCAAACGTCGTCGAACTGTTCGTGCAGATGGTTGTTGTCTTGCAAACGCCCCCATCTGTTGACTCAGGGATCGAGACGTGGCTGCACGATCCGTTACGGCCATGCGGATAAGATGGCTGTCATCTGGACTGCTAGTGATACGAGGCCGTTGGGATCCAGCACAGCGTTCCGTATTACCCTCCTGAATCAAACGATTCCTTATTCTGCTAACAGTCATTGGATCTCGACCAACGCGAGTAGCAATGTCGCGATACGATAAATCCCAATCGCGGTAGGCGAAATATCAAAGTCGGAAAGGTGATGGTACGCATTTATCCTTCTTACACGAGGCATCACAACAACGTTTCTCCAGGCAACGCCGGTCAACTGCTGTTTGTGTATGAGAAACGGGCTGGAAGCTTTCCTCGTGTCAGCACGTTGTAGGTTTCGCCACAGGCACCAACCTTGTGTGAGTGCTCTGAAAACCGCAGCATCTTCTTCGTGTCGGTTATATTTCGCGTCTGTAGCACGTCATCTTCGTGGTGTAGCAATTTTAATGGCCAGCAGTGTAATAATAAGAATGGCAAAAATGTTGTTGTCTAAAAAAACTGCTCTAAAACTGAGGCGCATCTTGTAGCCTAGCCCGCACCGTCCGTAGCGAAGAAACTACTCTGATTGCCGGACACCGGGGTCGTCTTCCTACACTGCTATGGGAGCCAAGTACTTTTTCTAACAGGTCACAAGCAAGGACGTACCAAGAGGGCTCCAGGAGAGGGCCTCACCCCAAGCAGAAAGAAAATTATGGTCGCCACAAACCCTCTCAAGTGAAGTACATTGTACATACCAGTTAACAACAGTGATGTGCGAAGCTTTAGCAGATTATGTCGCTGCCAAGTAACATAGCACAGAAGGTAAGTGAAAAAAAAACGCAATGAGACAATAATTACAATGAAGTCAGTCTTGATGGTGCTCTGCGTTCCGGTGTAACAGCAACCGCCGGCACGACGATCAGGAACGGAAGAGCAGAGAGGCCTGTGAGACGACCTCAGCCAATAGTACGCTGACTGGGACGACACCAAGGCAGGAGTGGTCCCTGTACGAAGGGAACATAAACGCCGCGCCGGCTCGCCGCGGCCGGAGTGTAAGTCCGGCCGTCGTACAAACGCTGCAGCAGTGACTTATGAACTTAATTCTTTTGCTTGCACTGAAGTTGTATATACCGAAGACCATTGATTATTCGCACGTCGCCGTTTGCTAGCGACACATCTTTGTGAATACGCGAAGTTAAGTATTGTCAATTTAACTTCATGTAATAAACTCCATTAATACAATTTGCTTGAATTGTTGTCTAGTGATTCGAGAAAACAGCTTCCTAGGCACCCTGTAGTAGAGGAGTGGGCAGATACAAAACTTTGGACATTGCAGAAGACGCTACATGGTTCTTAAGGGGGTTAGGAAGTCAAACGAACCGACTTCGAGAAGGAGAGGCACCACAGGACATTTTAATTTGTACTGTCTATACTTTTACAAATAAATTCGTAAAACTTTGTGGGCATGACCAGGAAGGATTCAGGATTCGCACTAATAGCAGTGGAAGTTCAAAAACAAGAAAAAGTAATATTTTTTAAATGTGAAATTTCATGATTTTTTTCATTTACTGTTGGTTGTATTTGTTGCTATAGGTACACTTTTCTTCATAAGTAAGAGCGATTCTTCGATGAATTTTGCACAACTTACAAACCATACTTACAGGTGTATGAAACTCTAGAATTTATTTAATCTATGCAAAAATGAATGGGCTGTTACGTTTTATACTTCGTGTTTAGATAAAACTCGAATTTTATAGTTAATTATCTCAATTTTTACCACAGTTTTTAACACATTTGGTAAATACTAGAGTTTCTACATCTGTAAGTATGGTTTGTATGATGGTAAAATTCATCGAAGAATCTCTCTTACTTATGAAGAAAAGTGTACCTACAGCAACAAATGCAGCCAATACCAAGTGAAAAAATGATGAAATTTCACATGTAAAAAAATGTTTTTTTTATGTTTTAGAGCTTCCTCTGCTATGAGTGTGACTCCTGAATCCTTCCTGGTCATGCTCACAAAGCATTATGAATTTATTTGTAAAAGTACAGACAGTGTAAATTAAAATGTCCTGTGGTGCCTCTCCTGCTCCAAGTCGGCCCGTTTCACGTCCTACCCCCCTTTATGGACTCTGTGATCATCGCGGACGGCAATGCGCGCTGTGCAGTGTGCTGCCAAGCTGACCACAGGGCTGGCGAGGAGCTGTTGTGGTGGGTCAATTACTCAAAAACAGTCTTCATCGCATTTATTATTATTATACCGCCAGCCGGTTTCAACCCGACGTAGGGGTCATCTTCTGGGCGTTGACACCATTGGTCGACTGCTGGTGGTGTCACTCCTGTGTACATAACGGCAGGAAACTATACGTACACAGGAGTGACACCACCAGCAGTCGACCAATGGTGTCAACGCCCAGAAGATGACCCCTAAGTCGGGTTGAAACCGGCTGGCGGTATAATAATAATAAATGCGATTAAGACTGGTTTTGAGTAATTGATTAATCATACTATTCGCTGCTTCATCTCCACAACCATGTTGTTCAAAAAAAAAAAATGTTATGGTTGGGCCTTCCATTCCTCCATCAGCGCGGCTGACACTTCTGAATGGTCCTTCGTGCGTATGGATGTGCTGCACACGTCTCCCCAACGCATCTCACACGTGCGCGATGGTATTTAAGTCAGGGGAACCGGGAGGCCAGCCCTTTCGCCTAATATCCTCTCGTTCCGAGAGCTCCTCCACCAGTCATCTGTAGAAATGAAGCCAGTGTCGAATGCACACATCGAAAGAGACGCACATTGGGATGGAGTACAGTTTCGCAACGACGTTGACCGATCAGTGTACCGTGTTCAAGATTTGGACGTCTGTACAGCCATGGAAACATTATGCATCCACACACCATAACTCGTGGACCACCAAAACGACAATGTTCGACAATGGTGGACGTACTTTAATATCACGGCAGGAGATGTCAAAACGTAATGGAGGAGCCAGAAACATTGTCGAACATGATCTTTTATCGTGGTTCAGGTATTAAGGTATGTGCGTGCAGCAGGGGGTGGGGGGCAGACGAGCTGAGCTCCAAACTTAACGAGCGACGTCACTGTGACACTGAAGCCTTTCCCAACGTGTGTCTTTCCGGGGGACAGTGCGCGACCGCTTCGAATAGCTCTGTGAGAGTAGCTCTTGGAACGAAAGGATATTCGGCGAATTGTCTGGTCTGCCCACCTCCCCTGACTTGTCCTATCGAGCACGTGTGGGATGCGCTGGTGACACGTAATGCAGACGTTCACATGCACCGCAGACCGTCCACAAGTTGTCAGCCGTGCTGGTGGAGGAATAGACTGCCCTACAACAAGAACTCCTTATGAACCTGGTGGGAGCACACTGCAGAGCATCCAGCACCTTCTTCCCAGGTCATCACACACACCATCTCTCGCATTTTTCAACGTCTAGGGGACCAGTCTGAAAATGCCATTTGTAATTATTGTCTTGGAATAAAAGTGTCGTTTCTGTTCGACCCATTGCGTAGTTCTTTCAGCTAACTTCTGCATTAGACTCTAGCATTTCTTTCTATTTAGTACTAGTAATTGTAGTAGTAGTAGCTTTATTCATCCGTAGATCTCTTTTTACAAGGATATAGGACACGTCAAAGTATTCACAAATTTAGATCAATTTAAAATAAGCTAATTCGTATACACCTACATTTACAGACTTCTAGTTAGAGACAATCAATAGATTTACTCCAGGTATACAATACTTATTTTACAAATAACTTATTAAATAATGTAATGCGACACTGTTCACTCATATCTCACTATCAGTCACTGCACACATTATACACACATTGTTTCATAACACTTCTATCACTACACAAACACACACACACACATACACACACACACACACACACACACTGGTGACTCTGGCCCATTTTATGTACCGCAACTTCCCATTTGCTATCCTGCAAAACTGAGTAAGCATCCCTCCATAATGAGCGAGACGTTGAGCTCAGAAAGAGGCAAAGTTGTTAGTATTGGGCTATGCATAGCTTGGGGATAAGTCTGCAAGTTTGCTACTTTCTTTTGTAATCAGGACTTTAATAAAAATGGCAAAGGTAATGTTAATCAGAACACAGAGAGGAGTTGTGATTTAAATAACAATAGATTTATTCATTCTTAACATGACAAGACTAAAAATGGCTAAAGAAATGTCACATAAACATTTTTATTTTACAAATACTTCCACGAACATGCTGTCATTGGTGGACAAAGTGATCAGTTGGGGATAGACACAAGGCACTAACCACAACACTAATCGCTTTATCTGACTTCATACTCATCAATCCGGGTTATGCCACAAAAACTACACCATCAAGCATCTATCCTCTACTATTCCAAAAAGAAAAATATGGCTCGAAAAAGCAGGGTGCTGACAAACGTATAATGGAGCCCTACGGTGTAGCAGCGAATACTTTACCCTTCTGCTGGTCAGGGCGGCACACCACGATGCGTTCGGTGACTCAAGTCATGGACGCCAGCAATCTGTTATTAAAGGCGCGCGCTCGAAAAATGGAAGTATGTGTTCTCGCGTTCGGCTAATTCGGAATGCAGGTGCTTCCCTATGAGCCTCTGAGACGCTGGTGGATTCCAGCGCGCAGGTGGACCCGTTTGCTGGTCTGCCAAACCAATTTGACTCTATCCCATGACTATGCGTCACGGAATATGTCAAATGTTTAGACGGGCGACTCAAGACAAATAGCTACAGCCACGCATCACTTGTTGTGTGCGTGATGCTAGAAGCAGTACCTTCGACAGTTCAGAAGGTGACTGTCACAGGCTCTAAGTGGCACACCAGCAAAGGACACAAGTCTCACTCTTTAGGCAGATCCTGCAGTTCTTTACTAGCGAAGCGCCAGTACAAGAGTGACCTCTTCTCTTTCTCTCTGCTTTCCTCTCCAGCTTGGTAGCAAAGCACATTTACGTCTTGGACTACTCCCACTTTAGCACAAGCCAATCACGAGCTGGAGCGCCGCATTCGAAGATGGGAGACCGCCCCCTGCTCTGCATACACCGATTCGACCAAACAGAGACTTTAAAGTTAACTGGGAGAAAAGCAAAAGAAGCTTCAGCTTCACAGCCTCTTTCCCACACGTGTACGCCGAGTCTGTTGCTAACAACATGGCCAGGATGGAACCACAGCCCTCCATACAAAGACTGTTATTTCCCCTGTTATATCCATTTCGAAGTTTCCAAAGAATGGCCATAAACTCGCTAAAAGCCGCGTGCCTTCACAAACATGTTTTCGTAACAGAGTCTGGACGTCTGGGCGCCACTGGCCTCTCCCACGGAAATTCGTATAATGCTCACAGTCGTCTCATCGGCTTACTACTAACAAGGGCCCATCCTCTGCTTTATTGGCTGTCTTCAATGCTTTGGCCATTGCAGTGGCGTCTCCTCGAAGGTAGTCAGCCTACCTGGACGTGACTGGTGACCGATCGGCGCCATCCAACGTGTCTGCACAATGAGACCGAGGAACTGGGCAGTCCGCATAAGTTTTCACCCAGGTTCCACAGAAAAAACGCTCTCCTCGGCCCTCAGCTGCCGTACGCTCTTACTGCAGTCGTTTAAATCGGCACGCTATTCCTCTGAATGCAGGTAAAGCTACCACTATTCCTTCACAAGAGCACACAAGCAAGAGCGTTAACTACTGCCCACCATTTCATCATGATGTATGAAGTCAGATCGTAATAAAGGTCATCTTCCTTAAGAACATTAAACAGAGTGACACCGAAACAGAAGTCAGAGTGCCCTCCAATCTATCACAACCTCCCCGTTCCTCTCAAATTTATTCTTGGAGAGTCTCACACTTTAAAAGGTTAGTGTGACATGGAACAGAATAAATTTTGACACTTTAGTTGGGTCATTATCAGAGAAATGAACATGAATCAGTCGTTGTGCACCATAAATCCCAGCACAACATTATACCCTGTCTTTACCACGTTCAACCAGGGGTCATCCATACACTCCCTGCTGAATGCCTACAAAATCAAAGTGAGGAACAAAAACCTGACTGGGCATACCATCATGTCATATTCTTGAAGACCCACACTTACTGACAATTACTAAACGGTTACTGGGTCACGCAGACATTTATCTACTCATTCATCCTGAAATTGGGACCAGAGAAGGTTATTCCCTGACCTGAATATAATATTTTTGTCTTCAGGATTTTGTGCCCCATGGAAAATTACTACCCCTGCCCAATTATCCACATTCATTCCTTGATAGAACATCAATCACAGATGGTCTCACGTTCACCCGATATAAAGGATTCCTAGTTTTCATTTCGCCCGTGTTATATGTTCAGCTTATTTCTTTAAAATCTGTCAGTCTGTTCCTTAAGTACCAAGATGTGTCAACACAACAACATATGATTGACATAAAACAAGTGAATTTTTACACAAAACGTAAAAATAATGCGTGAGTTCATTAAGAGCAAATAAAGCTTGATAAGAAAACAGAAAATACATGTAATCTTGTAAAAACGATGGCCGTGCGATTCTAGGCGCTTCAGTGTGGAACCGCGTGACCGCTACGGTCGCAGGTTCGAATCCTACCTTGGGCGTGGATGTGTGTGATGTCCTTAGGTTAGTTAGGTTTAATTAGTTCTAAGTTCTAGGCGGCTGATGACCTCAGAAATTAAGTCGCATAGTGCTCAGAGCCATTTGTAAAAATGAAAACAGCAAGGCGCATAAAAAACATATATAAAAAATATCTAAAGCAAACATACAAAAAAAAAATTAATGAAAACAACGAATGCCTCCTACAGCTCCCTTCTCAAAGGTCTTTAGGGAGTCCGATTTTTTAAATTTACAATTGTCACATGAATAAACACCGCACTACACATGTCATGTAATATGTTAGATGTAGCAGCTATGTGGGATGAGTTTGCCAAGATGGGTTACTCCTTTTTCTCGGCATGCACAGTACAGGCAGCTCCATCAGTGTGGCAGGACCCTGTGTGTGGCAGGAGTCAGTGGCGTGTCGATTACTGAGCATTTTGGATGACGCGGTGGTTGGCAGTGCGTTGCCGCTGTTGAAGACGATGAGGGGATGACCCGGGCAGCAGCATGTGGACGCAGGTCTGAGGTGAACCACCTTCCAGCATCGACATCGCGGTCGACCGTGTCTCCAGACACGTAAGTACCTCCATTCAGCGCTCCCCAGCAGCATGTGGACACAGGTCTGAGGTGAACCACCTTCCAGCATCGACATCGCTGTCGACCGTGTCTCCAGACACGTAAGTACCTCCATTCAGCGCTCCCCAGTGCGTCCCACTCACGCGGACCTCGTCCTTCCATTGGGCGGTAGGCCCTCTGGACTTTGGAGTCAGAAGCGGCAGTGAAAGAGCTTCCATGTTAGCCGGACACCACCCCTTTGTTGACAGCTCGTGCCGCAAAGGGGTTCAACCACACCTGCCTCCATTCAGGTAGCCCGATGATGTCATGTCGACCGGCTGCCCTGCGGTTGCTAAGTGGGTCACTTTCCCCTGCTGCATCACCCCCAGCTCACAGGCGTGGCACACGACCATAACCGTCCTGTCTGCTTTGCGCTCCATCTGAACAGCTGCTGCAGGCTCTCCGATGTCTGCGACCTCTCCAACTGCCTGATGCGTCGCCATCAACTCAGCTCCCATATCCTGAGAATGCTTACATGGAGACTTAGTGCTGTGTCCTTACAAATATGTTTACAGCGTAAATACAGTGAATTATAATGAAATTATAAAGGGTTGTTTTACATGATTACTCCAAGAATAAAAAAAAATAAAATGGTTTGCATAGCTGTACAAAAATATAATCTTATTCTATTGCATAGCAATAATTTTAAATGATTAATTTTGTGTGTCTAAATCTTTATAATCTTAAGTCGTGGTGAGGTGTTGTACTGTATGATAGTACAGTGTTAATTTCCCACAACCTTTCATGCACTCTAAGTACTAAGCCGTCTTAGACTGCACATTCACTTCAGTCATTCTCATTCCATCTAAGTCTACTACTTATTCATGGAACCCAACTACTATGAAAGATATAAAAGATATACGAACTACTATACTATTCCATATATACCGGGTGATCAAAAAGTCCGTATAAATTTGAAAACTTAATAGACCACGGAATAATGTAGATAGAGAGCTAAAACTTGACACACATGCTTGGAATGACATGGGGTTTTATTAGAACAAAAAAAAAAAAAAAAAAAAAAAGTTCACAAAATGTCCGACAGATGGCGCTGGACGGCAAAACGTCAGTCACTGCGCATGACAATCGTGTATAAAAGGAGCTGTAATGAGAGAGAGAATCAGATGCGCCAGTAGTTGCAGCATGTTGACGTTACCTGAAAAAGCGCTTTTAGTGAAGCTGTATTATCAGAATGGGGAATGTGCTAGTTCAGCGTTTCGATGCTATCGTCATAGGAATGTGATTCCGTTGAAAAATGCGGCTGTGGCGAGAATGATTTCGACGTTCGAAGCCACGGGTTGTTCAGACGATAGACTCCGTAGTGGCTGACCGAGCACAAGGCGTAATGCTGCTGAGACAGTTCAGGAAGAAGTGGAGACTGTAGCGGGTTCGTTCATGCACAGGGAAGTCAGCGCTCGTGCAGTCGCACGTCGCACCGCCATTCCATACACTACTGTTTGGTTGTCACTGAGGCGTACTCTCCATCGGCATCATGAACTGTTACCTGGCGATTTAGTGAGGCGGAGGGCATTTGCGGTGTGGGCGTTTCAAAAGATGGCGGAAGATGACGATTGGTTGAATAACGTGTTCTGGACCGACGAAGCTCATTTCACGCTCCGAGGGTCTGTCAACGCCCACAACTGCAGAATTTGGGCTACCGAAAATCCTAGAACTGTCCTGGAAACTCCACTGCACGGCGAGGAAGTGACGGTATAGGTTGGATTTACCACATCCACCGTTATCGGGCCTTTCTTCTTCGAGGAAATGCCCGATTCTGGTTTTGTAACTGCTACCGTGACGTGTGAGAGGTACGCAGATATGTTACAGAATCGCATCATCCCCAGTCTGGCTGATAAACACCTACTGGAACGTACGGTGTTTATGAAGGATGGCGCTCCACCCCATATTGCTAGACGCGTGAAAGATCTCTTGCGCGCGTCGTTTGGTGATGATCGTGTGCTCAGCCGCCACTTTCGTAATGCTTAGCCTCCCAGGTCCCCAGACCTCATTCCGTGCGATTATTGGCTTTGGGGTTACCTGAAGTCGCAAGTGTATCGTGATCGACCGATATCTCTAGAGATGCTGAAAGACAACATCCGATGTCAATGCCTCACCATAACTCCGGGCATGCTTTCACAACATTATTCCTCGACTACAGCTATTGTTGAGGAATGATGGTGGACATATTGAGCATTTCCTGTAAAGAACGTCATCTTTGCTTTGTCTTACTTTGTTATGTCAATTATTGCTATTCTGATCAGATGAAGCGCCATCCGTCGGACATTTTTTGAACGTTTGTATTTTTTTGGTTCTAATAAAACCCCATGTCATTACAAGCATGTGTGTCAATTATTCCGTGATTTATTTAGTTTTCAAATTTATTCTGACTTTTTGATCACCCGTTATGGTGGCACTAACACTGGTGTATGACGTGAATCTCGATGAGTGCCGATGTCACCAGTCTGCTCGCTGTCCTATTCCAAAACAACCGCTGCGAAATTCTCTTTTTGCTGAAACTGACACAAATTTTCTCAGGTTGGTGTACAAATTTTCCACTCCAGCTCCTGAAACAAACATGAAAAGCACAAGGTATTACCGACGTTTGACTGCAAAGCTACACACCTTCCGTTCTTCTCTTTCTCACAAATTGATGGTGTGCCTCGCTCACTCTGCAAAAACATACCCAAGTGATTCGCACGTTCCGTGCTCACGCTACAACTAATCGCCCAAGATCTACCATTGAGGCGCTCGCGAACTACTCGCGAAAGCCCACACGAATATCGTCGCACAATAGTGCGGAAAACCACATGCGAAAACCGCAAGCGAATAACCACAGTGAACAACAATCGCATAAGACGCGGTAGCTCATTTGTGTAAGCACACTCGAATAAAATATCCCATTCGTGAGAAACATCGCACAAAGGGCGACATCCACAGACAAAAAACACACCAAAAATACATCGCGCCACTGGCGATGACAATAATCAGCCCACAGCGAAGACACATTGCACTGGGCACTGGTCGCAAACCACGATGAAAGACACAAGGAAGTCAACACGCCTCTCGCATGGACAATACACTACCATCCTGCACGATACCCTGTAAGGTGGCAACGGCCTTTCACCTTACATGAGTCCATTTAACGTGACACTTTAGTTTTTATTGGAGTAATATTCTAAATTACGGTGTAGGAAATCTATGTGGAAACGCATCGGCACGCGAGAATTCCGCGATTTTGTAAATATAAGATTTTGCAGAAAGGCAGTACGCGAGACAGAGCTCGGCTGCCTCCCCACCTAGCCACCGAAGGCCACAGCCTAACGGTATGAATGGTGAACTGGGGGATATCTGTAATCCGTTTAGAGAGGCCACAGCGGTCGCCAACCTCTGAAGGACGTGTGGCTGCAGGTGTTCAAGTGTTTACCAAAGCAGAGCAGTGGATAGTTGGACGGGCTTTCCTGCGCATGCTCTCGCCTATGACCCACTAATTTTACGCCTTCGAGTAACTCAAGTGGGGCAGGCCAGAAGTTCCGAATAACAAACTTTCAATGCAAGAATCTGTGTTCGCTACGACGTGGAATCTCGAGTGGTCTCTTGGGAGAAAACTTCCAGTACACGTGTCATTGCCCACAGCTGTGGTTCTTCCCAGCCGGCGAGGGCGGAGTATACTTGTGAAATTTTGTAGAAATAAAAGAATGGTGGAAAAGAGTTCTGTTCCCAGGCCGCACATTGGTCGGCACTGGCAAACTGGGTACTTTGAGAGCTTCTAGTGATGTGATTCGCTCGGTAAAAGTTGAGGGGAGAAAACAAGGGTGAAGAGCGATCTCCCTGGACTCTCGGTAAAGGTCTTCCGTTCAGGGCTCTGGTACTGGGAGGACGTCAGCCAAGTCGTCTCCCGTCTTGGTCTTTCGTTCTGAGAGGACGTTAGCCGCACCAGCTCTTTGCTGGCGGAAACATTGTCGCAATTAGAGAAGTTTACGTACAGCGGTCTGTTGTCCGAGTAGTGTAGGAGTGTACTGTCCGAGACGCCACACGCCAACCGCACAGCCGCGCCGTCGCCGTCGGAGACCTCCGCTGCAACAGGAACATTATTGTGAGATCGCTCCCGCTTCGGCCTGTGTTAGGAGTAGCGTTCAATAGTTGGATCACGTGCAATTGCTGCTTCCACAGAGGTTTCACGGTACTTTGGTGTGTAGTGGAGCTTTGTATTTTACGTTTTGTGTCAATGTCAGTCGGTTAGCCAAGTTATAAGAGATCGCGTTTTGGACCAGTTTCAACACAGTTCACTGCCAATGCCAGTCAGGAGGATAATTTGTAAATTGTTCACTGTTTTTTATTCAGCATTGATCTGAAGGTTATAGTAAAATTATTGTGATTCAGTAGAGCCTTTACTTTCAGTAGTTGATCCTGAATTCACCCTTTTGTTTTATTTCATTTTTATGTATGTGTTTGATGTCATTGAACACTCTAAGTGTTCATGATCATTCATGTTTGGAAGTAAAAACAGGTGTGATTCATCGTCAACGCTACCACCGCAGATTAATTAGGGGTGACAGGGCTACATTTAAATCTAGCGTTATCCATTTTTGCGTACAGTTCCACTCCCAATTTCTCTGTAAGTTGTTTGTCAGGGGCGAACACACGCAAAAATCGGACAAGCAACGGGTGGGGCGTTACAACCTCCATGGGTCTCGCAAACTAATCTCAACGACGCCCCTCTCACACACTATACTACGAATTATATACCGGATCGTGCAAGGGCGTTTACTGCAATGCACACAAAATAAACAGAAGAAATTTGATTGTAGCTGAACTCCAAGATGTTACAAGAAGAATTCCGTCCCCAATACTCGTGCACTTTTTTCGGATTCGAAGACATAAAATCTATCGTTGTTGTGACACCTGATGTCGTTCTGTGCGAACTGCAAAACGGCTGTAAGGACAAATTAACTCGCGCGAAATAGGACCCAAACAAACAACGAAGTTTTCGTCGTGAAATCGGCACATCTCTACTCCCAACAATTGTAATTAGCCGGCTCTGGGATGACCAACTGTACACCTATAAACTTGATACATGTTGCGAAGAAATACTTGTACAATGAATTCTAACAATGCCCAACTCTTACGACTAGTAGTAATGGGAGAAGTTCCTATGCTAATTGCCATGGTGAATCACAAAAAATATCTAACGAAATGATAGTTATCTTTAAAGCTATTATAACTAAACAAACTTATGCTGCAGTGCTTATGTTAGGCTGTCACCGACCACTAAACTATCTGTGGCTTGTTCTGAAGGTCAGTGGCGTTGGTTGTCATTTCCTCGCGCCGCTCGACCTGGGTTTGGTCCCCGAATCTCAATTTCCTCGACCTGTGCTCTATTTCCGTTTCCTCCATTGTTTGTTTGCTCACCTCTTCCATTATCGTTAAAAACGGTGCCATGGTTTCGCCATCCATTGTTTTGTAGTCCGTAGACTTCATTCCTCCTTCCATTCCAGCCTCGGTTGCACAGTATATAATTATTGCAGTCCCCATTCCAGTCTGTTCATTGTTCAAATTACAATGACATTTCCTGGCCTTGAATGGTTTCCGTAAGGCGTTCCATTCTGTACATTTCCGTTCCTATTATTGTAGTATTTATATGTTAGACGCGACATAGGGCCTGCGACGTATCAGAGTTTCCTCTGTGTTCTCTGATATTCTCTGCTCGGAATGCGTATCCAAGTGCGCGGGTGAGTAAAATTACCCTCATCTCGGAAAGTGCTGAGCTTCACATTACACCTGCCACCTAATACTTGTTGATATGCTGACGGAAGTTTGGTGAAACAATGACGATTGAGTTCACCGGTAGATTGCATCAAGGAACTTGACTGGGCTTTTATAGCCTGAACTCTCGAAAGCTTTGTCTACAATCATCTCGTATTTTATGCGCTCTGCGTCTCCTTGGACCAGCAGATTTTTAGGAAGCTGTCCTTGAACTCCTGATGAATTCTACACGTCACTGACAATTCGCGCATTTTCTCCGCAACTGACCCTTGCAAGTGTCCGCAAATAAAGTCTAATTTGTATTTTAAAGGCCAATTTGGAGGGAAAGAGAGGTCAAATTGTGATATCCAAGTGCGTGGGTGTGTAAAATTACCCTCATCTCGGAAAATTTCGAATTTTCGGACTTGTAAGAAGTGTTGAAAATCAGATGGCGTTTCATCGACAACTTCCGTCCTACAGAAAATATCAGTACTTTGGATGTCCTCGTTCGATGTCCCTTCGTTTGCGCTTCCTCCATGGCTTTCATCATGATGTATGAAGTCAGATCATAATAAAGATCATCTTCCCTAAGAATATTAAGTGGCATGACACCAAATCAGAAGTGAGAGTGCTCTGAAATCCCCTAAGTTTTTCTAGAAAAGGAAAAAAGGAAAAGAAAACATAGTGTGAAGGTGTTATGTGGAATGTTGGATGTTTTATAATCATTATTATTATTTATTTGTATAACATAAACAAACCACAACTCTGTTTTATAATCCTTCAATGTATAAAATGTATTGCATAACAGGTACTTTTTAGCTGCCTTTTTGAATAAGTGTATTTTTGCAATTTATCTAATCTCTTTCGGTAATTTGTTGTTCAGTTTTATTGCTTGGTAGAAAATGCTGTTTTGAGTTCTATGTTTATTTTTTCTTGGTAGTAAGTTGAGTCTAGCTTTTTTCCATGGTCATGGACAGAGCTGTTTGTGCACTAATTACCAATGTTATTTTTCATGTGTAGAACCAACTTGTAAATGTATTCAGATGGAGCAGTTAAAATACCCAGTGTTTTGAACAGATCTACAGTCCAAGTTTCGTCGACCAATGTTACTTGGCAGTGACACATCGAGCAAAATTTACTCTCCTGCGTAAGATTTGCACATCAGTAAGTCATACCTTAGTGTGTTGGCTTATTAATAAACATTTTTAAATAGTTCTGATTTTTATTTAAAAAAAAAATGTTCCACACCTTTCCCACACATCCCCTGTGAGGCAGAATTGTACTTTGTACTCCCTTTCACGAAAATAATATGAGTTACAAACTTCATCCCCGACTTCACTCCGATTCCTCCCTCTTAGCTGGCTGTGCTCTTGCTCACCACATGCGCTTTATCCCACCAGACAAGGTACGGCGATCTCAAGTTCTGACATGAACTGATCGCTGGCTGTAGCGATCTGCACTCACTTGTCCACTACTGGACTGGAAGTATAATATTAACAGTCTGTGTTTGTCCTCCAACTGACTTTCTTCAATGTCTTCGGCACTCACAGCAAAGAGAAAAGGAGTCGGAGTAACACTTCACAGATATGCATGTCAAAAATTCAAGTAAAAAACAAACGCTCACTTGCCACAGAAAACAATACGGTTTATTCTTGTTTCGGTACAGTTTGCCAAGTCTTTCCTCATATGTCCTATGTTGTACGGTTTATTCTTCTCCTTATGCTCCTCCTTTCGTGAGTTAGCCGATTTCACTTGTTCCGATTTGCTTCTTTGGTCTTCCCCTCAGCCTTGTCTCTCAAGTTTTGTAGACAATAACTTGTTTTGGAAGCCAATTTTTATGCATTCATGCAGATGTTACTACTATCTGTTTCTCTTTCGATCTTCTCTGGTGCTTCTTCAACACTAAGGAGAAATCTCAATTCTGCAGACTGGATCCTGCTCGTATCCTTCTGTGTGAGAACCCAGGTTTCAGATTCGTAGAGTACAACAGGTACTGTCTTCATTTTGTAAAACTTCATCGCTTTCTCTTTGGGGGCATTATATATGACGTACTTCTAATTGTTCCACACAGGGTGGAAATTTTTGGATTTTGTTGTTAATATTATTGTAAAAATTTCGTCCTATGTCACAGCCGAAGTACTGACAGTCTGTTATTATAATTTTACGTTTTCAGGCGAATTTCCGTTGAATGCCGTGAATCTTTATTTTACTAGCAGAGATGTTCATGCTGTACTTAGACGTCAATAAATTAAGGTAATAAATGGCTCTATGAAGAGTATTTTCATTTTCTTGAATTATTATTTGATCACTTACATGTTTTACAGTATTAAAACGTTTCTCCTTATTGGTAATTTTTTGTATTTCCAAGCATTGACTAGTTTATCTACGAAGATGTTGGAAAGAGTTGGAGATATGTGACATCCTTGTCTACCTCGCTGTGCCATTTTTAATTGTTTAGACCAATTTTCTGCATCTTCGATCGTAATTTTTGTCTGATTGGAGAGAGCTTTTACGAAGTTAATCAGATGTCTTCGGAAGCCTCTTTTACTCAGAATTTGCCACAATATTTGTCTATCGACTCTGTCAAAAGCTTCTTCACGATCTACAAACACTATGTGTAACTCTAAGCTAAACTCTTTCCCTTCCTCTACCAGTTGTATTAAACTAAAAATACCATTGTAGAGAATCTTCCTTTTCTAAAACCTATTTGGTCTTCTCTTACAACTGTATCAAAGAGAGGGCACAGTCTGTTGTTTAAGAGAGTGTTATAAATTTTATAGGGTCTCTGTAGTTGTCTGGCTCGCCTTTGTTCCCATTCTTGAATATGGAGAACATTTTAGCAAGTTCCCATTGCTCAGGTCCTTTACCAGCAGTCGAGAATAGGTTAATGAACTGAAGCACACGTTCCTTCAGTGAAAGACCTCCGTGTGTAAACCATTCGGCATTTATTCCGTCTGCCCCTGTCAGATTCCTTTTCTTGAATTTTTGCATTGCTACATCCAATGCGCTCATGTCGATGAGATTTATGTTCCTCTTTAGTCCAGTTTTCTCAGTATAGCTCTGCCGCTGATCGTCAACCCAGTGGTTTCTATAATGCTGTTCCTATCGTTCTGAATTATTATATATATATTTTGGCTGTCTCTTTAGGATTCATGTGTCTCATTAATTTGTGTGCTATTGACCATGATTCCGGAATGCCATTCTAAATTTCATTAATAATATGTGTCCTTGATTCTTCTTGCCTTTTTCTGCTTTTTTATATTCCTAGATGTATTTCCTTTACTAGGATGTATTTGGAGACGTTCTGAAGAGTGTGACTGGTGGATATTACGTGGTTGTTATTTTTCTTTCATTGATTGCTCTATTTCTTCTTCTGAAATTTTTAAGCCTTCCTTTGTTAATTGTCATTAAAATAAAGCGTGCCAAGTCCGACGTCATATATGCTAACCAGCAGCTCTCTGATGTAAAATAAAACTGCTACCGAGCCATATCACCAGTTGGGGCTAAATGACACTCGACTGTCAAAAATCACGACTGCCAGTCGGCTGGTGCTGCACCAAATACGCACCTCCTCTGGTGGAAGCGCCAAACTATGCACGGAAAAACTCTCACCTTCCATTGGCTGGCAACAGTGTATTTTAATTGCATTACGATAGACCGACGGAGTCTTTGCGACAGCCGGCAGCATCAGAGACTTTCTCAGAAGGCGTTCCGGACTGGATCGGCATTGGTATCAGTTTCGAAGCAGTCCGGAGCGCCTTCTGAGAAAGTCTCTGATGCTGCCGGCTGTCCCAAAGACTCCGTCGGTCTGTCGTACCGCAGTTAAAATACCTGAAATTGCTGCCCGGACTGACTGTTGCCTTCCATTCCTAGACACTGATTAGAGTAGTTTCTCTAACGGCCAAACTGATCGTTGCTAAGTTTCTCTTCAGGTTTCCTATCTGTTCGTCTGTTTTATCATTCATGTCACTATTTTATAGGATTGAGATCTCAGACTGATCGTTTGACAGTTTTCACGTTCAAACAACGGCAAGCGACAAATTGGTTGTTTAGAGAATTACGCCGTGAAGTTTCAGTAAAATCTCATTAATAAGATATTTCAGGTATATACAATGTGAGATTTTTATTCAGATAAGTCATTGGTTTCAAACATATTTACAGTAACTACATATTGTTAAACTGATAATTCCACCCAAAATTTTATTCTGAAAAATCACCAAGGGGTACTTCACACTCTTTACTTGCAAACTAAGTGGGTTTAAGATGTGTGATCATTTAGTTGCTGGGTCAATTAATGCAACGTTACTGCAAAACAACTCAAAAATAGAAATTTACAGTGTGCGAGTTGTTTCAGTTTCTTGTACTGAGATTTGAATTAGGGATTTTTACAACAATAAGTATGACAATCTCGAAAATTGATCTATGGTTGAGCCCAAAATAAAATAATTTCCTCAGTCACCATAGTGCAACATGTAAACGACGTTAAGGGTGGCCCTTAACATGCCTATTGTTACTGTGTCACGTAAGTTCACGTAAACATCGGTGAGGGTAGCTACTTAACATTTTTTACGTGTTTAAATAAATATTCTCGTTTGGCTGATTAGAAACAACTTTTGAGGCCCATTTGCGTTCAGCAACGTACTCAGGACATTTATCTGAGTTGTAGTCACCCACATTATGCTCGGATTCGGACATATCGTCCCTGAAAAGTAATTTCCTGGCATGAATCCTGCATGCATTGTCACTATCAGCAGCTGTGTGTTTCGTGCCCACCACAGTTTATACGCATGCATCCCGACGAGGATTAGGCCGGCCATTTTTCGCTTTATCCGCCGATACCAGGTCGCGACTTTCAATTCAAAATGTCGCCCCGTGCAAGGGAACTGCGTAATGCGTGTTCGAGTACAGGCTGCAACGCAGGAATGACGACGTATGGAACTGTGGGAACGGCCATGGATCGTCCTCGAATAGCGAAAGCGGTTGAGGCGACTGCTCACGTACAGCGGGAAATCGGCGTTCCAGTCCCGGTCAGGCACAAAGTTTCACTGTCGTGGTTTCCGTATACAGCTGATGGTTGTTCGGCTTCGCCACTGCGAATACATTTCATGTATATCGCGGTTCACTTTGGAACTGTCAAACAATATGGATGAAGTACATCAAGTGCCGTGCGTTACGTGCGATAACTATTTTGCCCATCGACAGTCCCGTCGGCACACCGACACTAATTTCGAATGTTGAGGGTTAAGAGCGCCTAGTTTCTGACGTCACTGCGTGGACAAAGCACGTTCGGGAGTCTTTCCGAACGTAGAGCGTATGCAATGGGTGAACGCCACCTACGTCATATGCACGCCAACTCCCTTCAGTACAGGGTGACAAGACGCCATGTTGGCTTTCAGTTGGAGACCAGATGTATGTATGCTGTTTCTCAGCACCAGTAAATTAAGGATCTCTCGAAGACTGGTCGTTAATTGTATGATCTGTTGTAGTAAAATGACGGCAAACGTCGTATTGGTGGTTAAAACATTATTGTAACTTGAGTATTCTGATAGAACACCGTTTCAAGGCAAATGCACGTTCAGGATCCATTATTCTTGGTACAATCTGTTGTAATCAAATGTCAGGCAATAACATATTGCGTAATAGTGTAAGGTCTCAGGTGATGCGTTGCTGGTTGACGATTCACTGGATGCAACTTTTTTTACCAGCCTTCGCGTCTCCCAATGGGGCCTGATTCTGTGTTATTGGCTTAACAAAAGTATATTCTATAGTATTCGATGTTTAAGTGCGCATTTCCTGAGGAGTGAGTTTATTCGGTTCGCTTAATCTACTCGACAGCTCTGTGACTTTAGGGTTTTACTAAAAAGTGGAAGCGAGCGGGGTGGCGCATTGGCCAACACACTGCACTCGCATTCGGGAGGACAACGATTCAGAACCGTGTCCGGCTATCCAGATTTCGGTTTTCCGTGATTTCCCTGAACCGCTCCAGGCAAATGACAGGACAGTTCCTTTGAAAGGGACACAGTCCGAGCTTCTCGTCCGTCTGTAACGACCTCGATGTCGACAGAACGTTAAACCCAACCTTCCTTTAGAACAATGAAATAAAGTTTATTTTATGTAGGGAACTATTGTAAATTTTTCTCACACGATTGGTAACGGAACTTTTAAAAGCCGATCTTCTTACTCAATGGACATGATAATTTTCTTTTTGCCTTTAAAATGTTCAAAATAGTTCAAATGGCTCTGAGCACCATGGGACTTAACTTCTGAGGTCATCAGTCCCCTAGAACTTAGAACTACTTAAACCTAACTAACCTAAGGACATCATACACATCCATGCCCGAGGCAGGATTTGCTATCAAATGTACAGTTCGGCCTTAGAAGTCGTTTAACAACAGAAAATGCTATATTCTCTTTTCACTGTGAGGATCTGGATGGATCGAAGACAACGGTTCGAACGCCAAGCATCCTTTTTTTTTTTTTTTATTTAACTAAGGTGTTTGATTGTGTTGATCACAAAATATTACTGCAGACTTGGACCATTATGGAATACAGGGAGTAGCTCACAATTGGTTCACATTTTACTTTAACAACAGACGGCAGTATTGACAATGGCTGCGACGTGTGGTGTGAGTGGGCACAGTCAAGTGAGGGGGTGCCCTAGGGATCAGTGTTGGCACCACACCTGTTCCTTACTTATCTAAATGATTCGCCCTCTAGTATTACAGGTAATTCTAAAATATTTCTGTTTGCTGATGACACTAGCTTGGTAGTGTGCAATATTGGCTCTGTTCCAAATAGCGCACTTCATGACACAAGTTGATGGCTTGTAGAAAATAAACTAACACTAAATCACAGTAAGACTCAGTTTTTGTAGTTCCTAACAGACAATTCAACAAAACCCGACGTTTTAATGTCGCAGAATGGGCATATGATTAGTGAAACTGAACAGTTCGAATTTATAGGTCTTCAAACAGATAGTGAACTGTCGTGGAAATCCCACGTTCAGGATTTCGTTCAAAGACTTAATACTGCGATTTTTATTATTCGAACGTTATCTGAAGTAAGTGATCGTTCGACGCGATAATTAGTTTACTTTGCTTATTTTCATTCGCTTATGTCGTATGGTATTATATTTTTGGGCAACTCTTCCCATTCTCAAACGATATTTCTGGCTCAGAAACGGGCAGTTCGGGCAATAAGTGGTGTAAGTTTGCGAACCTCTTGTAGACTCCTGTTCACTAATCTGGGTATTCTGACACTGGCATCTCAATATATATATATTCCCTACTGTCGTTTCTTGTTAACAATATTGGCTTATTTTCAAGAGTTAGCAGTTTTCACTCTGTTAATACTAGGCAGAAATCCAATCTGCATTTTGATCGCACTTAACTCTTGTGGAGAAACGTGTGCAGTATACTGCTGCATCCATTTTGAATAAGCTACCACAAGAATTAAAAAATGTAAGCGGTAATCCACTCGCTTTCAAATCGAAACTGAAGAGCTTCCTCACGGGTCACTCCTACTCTGTCGAGGAGTTCCTTGAAAAATTAAGCTGATTCCCATGTTATATTGTTGATTGCGCTTACTTAAATTTATGGTTTGATTGCTTTTGGGTTCATAAATATCAGATTTTATCTGTTATTACTTTTATGTTGCAATTTGATGAACTGACACGTTCCACGACCTTGGAGGTTTGCTCCTCAATTTGGTCCTACGGATCTAGACGTATAAATAAAATAAAATAAAAAAATGATATGTCCTCCGACCCGTTTCGTCAGTCTCACAGGATTCCTACCACAGCTCCTCTCCCAGCGTTTTTACTCGTAATCTTATCCCCCGCCTGAACCCCAGGATTTGAGCTGTCCTCTCAATTCTGCCGTTCTTCACCCAGTACCGAGTTTACTTTTTACATGATCTCTGAACCTCAGACCTGGCATCAGCGCCAGGTGTTCGGTGCGCAGTAGTGCGAGCACAGTCGGCTAATTTGGCCGCGGTTTCCGCGCCTCTCAGATAACGCGTCGCTGGAGAGCGCGCCCGGGCTCTGAGCACGCCCACCGCCTGCTGCGGCCGCGACTCCTCCCGCCGGCCGCACGCCTTCTTAATGGCCGGCGCGATGGCGCGCCTCACGGCCGTCTGACGAGAGAGGGGACCTGCGCGCTGGCCAGAGGACACCAGCCGCTGTTAATGCGCTGCGCTCGGACCGGTTCGAGGACAGTGGGGCCGCTCTCCACTGCCTGTGACGCGTGAGTGGACGGGACGGGGTGAACCTGTTCTGCGCGGAAAACTACCACCAGGCGGGTGGGTACGGTGTGCGGGCTGCCGCACATTTGCCACGCCGGACATTTGCCACACTTGCCCCTTCGCCAGGTAGCTTGAGTAGCGATCCCTCAGGTAAGGGACGCCCTTCCCCGCACTACCTCAGTCCGTCTCCACACCTTACTCGCTACAATCCGTACGTAAGGGACCTTCTTCTTCGTCATCTTGGCCAAATACAGAGCTTCTTTTCCGAAATAGAAATATTTATAACTTTTGGGAAACAAAAGCAATACGGACGATTATGTCAGTATGTAATTAGTTCCGCCAAGTATAAATATAGATTCCTCTATCTGTACGGTAGCTTTCTTTCACGCTTAATGATTGCGATAGAAACAGTCCATCGGCATGGGAGCAACAAGAAACGAACTATGTAACGAGAATGCGAATGTACGCTAATCATTTCTTTTTGATCACTGCATTTATGCCTACTTTAATTGTTGTTGTTGTGGTCTTCAGTCCTGAGACTGGTTCGATGCAGCTCTCCATGCCACTCTATCATGTGCAAGCTTCTTCATCTCCCAGTACTCACTGCAACCTATGTTCTTCTGAATCTGCTTAGTGTATTCATTTCTTGGTCTCCCTCTATGATTTTTACGCTCCACACTGCCCTCCAATGCTAAATTTGTGATCCCTTGATGCCTCAGAACATGTCCTACCAACCGGTCCCTCCTTCTTGTCAAGTTGTGCCACAAACTCCTCTTCTCCCTAATTCTATTCAATACCTCCTCGTTAGTTGTGTGATCTAAGTATCTAATCTTCAGCATTCTTCTGTAGCTTCTATTCTCTTCTTGTCCAAACTATTTATCGTCCATGTTTCACTTCCATACATGGCTACACTCCATACAAATACTTTCAGATATGACTTCCTCACACTTAAATCTATACTCGATGTTAAAAAATTTCTCTTCTTCAGAAACGCTTTTCTTGCCATTCCCAGTCTACATTTTATATCCTCTCTACTTCGACCATCATCAGTTATTTTGCTCCCCAAATAGCAAAATCCTCTACTACTTCAAGTGTCTCATTTCCTAATCTAATTCCCTCAGCATCACCCGAGTTAAATTGACTACATTCCATTATCCTCTTTTTCCTTTTGTTGATGTTCATCTTACATCCTCCTTTCAAGACACTGTCCATTCCGTTCAACTGCTCCTCCGAGTCCTTTGCTGTCTCTGACAGAATTAAAATGTCATCGCCGAACCTCAAAGTTTTTATTTCTTCTCCCTGGATTTCAATACGTACTCCGAATTTTTCTTTTGTTTCCTTTACTGCTTGCTCAATATACAGATTGAATAACATCGGGGAGAGGCTACAACCCTGTCTCACTCCCTTCCCAACCGCTGCTTCCCTTTCATGTCCCTCGACTCTTATAACTGCCATCTGGTTTCTGTACAAATTGTAAATTGCCTTTCGCTCCCCGTATTTTAGCCCTGCCACCTTTAGAATTTGAAAGAGAGTATTCCAGTCAAGATTGTCAAAAGCTTTCTCTAAGTCTACAAATGCTAGAAACATAGGTTTGCCTTTCCTTAATCTATTTTCTAAGATAAGTCGTAGGGTCAGTATTGCCTCACGTGTTCCAATATTTCTACAGAATCCAAACTCATCTCCATCAAGGCTGGCTTCTACTAGTTTTTCCATTCGCCTGTAAAGAATTCGCGTTAGTATTTTGCAGCTTAATTACTACAACTGAATACCCAAAATAAAACAGGAAAAGAATAAATGAGTTTGTGAATGTTTGAAAAGAAGAACGAGGTACTCCATATTAATTTACTCTCTAAAAACACCAGTTAATAAAGTGTAGCAGGCCAATGTTCAAAACATAACTGAAAACATGTTCACTAAATAGAGATAAGAACAGCAATGATTGACATGTCATCTAAAGTTGGCTTACAATATTAAAATGTTAGAAGTAAGGAAATGAAGTAATACAGAATGCTACGCTTGTAACGTACGTTGTTGTTCTACATTATTTAGCTCTGGTATTTACAGGGTCACAGAGAAAGCATCTTAGGTTCTCGAGGGAAAAGCCGTAATTGTTATTATCTGCACTAGAACAGAAAGAAGAAGGACAACTTAAGGAAATATAATGTAAGCTCACAATCGACTTTGAAGCAGATAGTTCCTGTGACTTAGTACGGGCAGAGGTTATATTCGACAACCGGAATAAATTAATAACTGGCTCCTTTTACCAACATCCATTCTCAGATGAAACAGTTGCTTAACATTTCAAAGAAAACTCGAATCTCGTCGCAAACAGGTGCCCTACTC
Source organism: Schistocerca serialis cubense (assembly GCF_023864345.2). Taxonomy (NCBI): domain Eukaryota; kingdom Metazoa; phylum Arthropoda; class Insecta; order Orthoptera; family Acrididae; genus Schistocerca; species Schistocerca serialis. The sequence continues at coordinate 31,687,463 of NC_064638.1, forward strand.
ATACAATTATAGTTGGCAGTGACTTCAATCTACCTTCTGTATGTTGACAAAAATACATTTTCAGCCCCTACTGTAACATAGGTTTGCCTTTCCTTAATCTTTCTTCTAAGATAAGTCGTAAGGTCAGTATTGCCTCACGTGTTCCAATATTTCTACAGAATCCAAATTCATCTCCATCAAGGTTGGCTTCTACTAGTTTTTCCATTCGCCTGTAAAGAACTCGCGTTAGTATTTTGCAGCTTAATTACTACAACTGAATACCCAAAATAAAACAGGGAAAGAATAAATGAGTTTGTGAATGTTTGAAAAGAAGAACGAGGTATTCCATATTAATTTACTCTCTAAAAACACCAGTTAATAAAGTGTAGCAGGCCAATGTTCAAAACATAACTGAAAACATGTTCACTAAATAGAGATAAGAACAGCTATGATTGACATGTCATCTAAAGTTGGCTTACAATATTAAAATGTTAGAAGTAAGGAAATGAAAACAGTTGCTTAACATTTCAAAGAAAACTCGAATCTCGTCGCAAACAGGTGCCCTACTCATACAATTATAGTTGGCAGTGACTTCAATCTACCTTCTGTATGTTGACAAAAATACATTTTCAGCCCCTACTGTAGGTAGAAAACAATTTCCGTAATTGTTCTATATGCTTTTTATAAAATTATTTTGAACAATTAGTTCATGAGGCCATTCAAATTGTAAATGCTTACGAAAACACACTTGACCACTTAGCCACAAATAATCCTGAGCATCATGACAGATACAGGGATTAGTAAACACGCACCCGGAGTGAGGCTCACGTCCGTAACAAAGAAATTCACCAAAACTAAACACGAAATATATCTGCTTATGTTGTTGTTGTTGTGGTCTTCATCCTGAGACTGGTTTGATGCAGCTCTCCATGCTAGTCTATCCTGTACAAGCTTCTTCATCTCCCAGTACTTACTGCAACCTACATCCTTCTAGATCCGCTTAGTGTATTCATCTCTTGGTCTCCCTCTACGTTTTTTAACCTCCACGCTGCCCTCCAGTGCTAAATTGGTGATCCCTTGGTGCCTCAGAATGGTGTGCGGACAGTTGCCACGTCGGACATTTGCCACACCGGACATTTGCCACGCCGGACATTTGCCACGGCGGACATTTGTCACGCTGGACATTTGCCACGCCGGACATTTGCCACGCCGGAGATTTGGCACGATTTTACCTGCTCCGAAGGGTTGGGTCCCTTGTCTCCCCCTCCTCCTGCTCCTCAGTCTCCGCCAGACCCGCAGTAAAGGTACTTACTGAGCCTTTCTGCTGGTTTTCTTAACATAGGACCAGAATCTATACAGATTTTTCGCCACATTTCTAGGGAGAGTTTCGTTGCGGAAACTATTAAATGCATCTCGCAATGAAATCCGCACCAAATTTCGAACCACAGTAAAAATTCACCTATCTTGGAGATTTTGCGTTCGTCTAAATTATACATGCCTTTTTCAGTGCTGCTGCAGCAGCTTTACGTCGTGTTTTGTGTACCATGGGGGATCAGTTCCGTCTGATATTAATTTATTTGGTATGAATCTCTCGAGTGCTGTTGATATTATTTCTTTGAACTTAAGCCACATATGGTCTTCACTTACATAGTTTGGAAGGATTGGAGACTGTTTCTTAGAAAGACATCAACCGAATTTTTAGTTGCTTTTATAAATATGTGTATTTCACATTCAGTTTTGATGGATTTCTTTGTTCCGGAATTGAGCCTCGCTATGACTGTGTGTTCACAAATTCCTGTACCCACTGTGATGCTCAGGATTATTTGTGGCTAAGAGGTCAAGTGTGTTTTCGTAAGCGTTTACAATTTGAATGGCCTCGTGACTAATTGTTCAAAATAATTTTATAAAAAGGATTTAGAAGAATTATGGAAGTTGTTTTTTTATTATCTGTAACAGGGTCTGAAACTGTATTTTTGTCAACATACGGAAGGTAGATTGAAGTCACTGCCAACTATAATTGTATGAGTAGGGTGTCTATTTGTGATGAGACTCGAGTTTTCTTTGAACTGTTCAGCAACTGTTTTATCAGAGACCAGGGGTCTGTAAAAGGAGCCAGTTATTACTTTATCCCGATCGTCGAATATAATCTCTGCCCATACTAAGTCACAGGAACTACCTGCTTCAATGTAGCTTGTGAGCTGGAACACACATTACATTATTTCTCCTTAAGTTGTGCTTCTTCTTTCTTTTGTAGTGCAGATCATTACAATTACGGCTTTTCCCTCCAAAACCTAGAATGCTTTCTCTGTGACCCTGTAAATACAGAGATAAACAATGTAGAACAACAATGTACGTTACAAGCATAGCATTCTGTATTTCTTCATTTCCTTATTTCTAACATTTTAAAATTGTATGTCGACTTTAGATGACACGTCGATCATAGATGATCTTATCTCTATTTAGTGAACATATTTTCAGTCATGTTTTGAACACTGTCCCGCTACACTTTATTAACTAATGTTTCGCCGCAAGGGACATAGTATTTTAGAGGGTAAATTAATAAGGATTGTGTCGTTCTTCTTTTCAAACATCCACATACCCATTTCTTCTTTCCTTATTGTCTTTTGGGCATGCAGTTGCAGTACTTAAAGCAGGCACAAATGCAGTGGTCAAAAAGAAATGATTAGCATACATTCGCATTCTCTTTACATCGTCCCTTTCTTGTTGCTCTCATGGCAATGGAATGTTTCTATCGCAATCAGGAAGCTACCTTCCAGACAAAGGGATCTATATTAATACTTGGCAGAACTAAAAACATAGTGATATAATCTTCGGTATTGCTTTTGTTTCCCAAAAGTTATAAATATTTCTATTTTGAAAAAGAAGCTCTGTATTTGGCCAAGGTGTCGAAGAAGAAGGTCCCTTACGTACTGGTTGTATCGAGTAAGGTGTGGAGACGGCAGTTTGAAAGCGGACAGGAGAAGTACGAGGAAGGGCGACACTTACCTGAGGGATCGCTACTCAAGCTACCTGGCGAAGGGGCGAGTGTGGCAAATGCCCGGCATTCGGTGGCGGGCGGCTCCAGCGCTCCGCCGCAACGCCACCAGCGCCGAAGCCGAGGTTTCCGAAACCTATATGCAGCGGCACAGCTGCTCGGGGGACGTTCACAACGTAGGAAAGCTACGAAAGGTCGCTATAACGTCGCTGTAGTTTAATTTCACAGATTTTAACAGCACTTTGGCACAGACTCGCGGTTCGATTACAGAGCGGAGGGAACGACAGAAGGGAACTATCACATCCAATACTCAACAGCCCAAGGTAAGCAGGTACTAAACGAATACACGTCACTTTGCAATAAAACAATCATTGCCACAGTATTCCAGTATTTCCAATTCGGTTTTACAGAAAGTACTCTACTGCAAGGCTCCTTACTTAGCTTGCATTTATCGCAAATCTCTTGCCCAACGTAAAGTCCCGACTGACTGAAAAAAAGCGCAGGCGAGGCCCGTATATAAGAAGGGTAGAAGGACGGATCCTCAAAATTACGGACCAATATCCTTAACTACGGCTTGTTGCAGGATTCTCGAACACATTCTCAGTTCGAATATAATGAATTTCCTTGAGACAGAGAAGTTGCTGTCCATGCATCAGCACGGCTTCAGAAAGCATCGCTCCTGCGAAACGCAACTCGCCCTTTTTTCACATCATATCTTGCGAACCGTGGATTAAGGGTATCAGACGGATGCCATATTCGTTGACTTCCGAAAAGCATTTGACTCGGTGCCCCGCTGCAGACTCCTAACTAAGGTACGAGCATATGGGATTGGTTCCCAAATATATGAGTGGCTCGAAGACTTCTTAAGTAATAGAACCCAGTACGTTGTCCTCGATGGTGAGTGTTCATTGGAGGTGAGGGTATCATCTGGAGTGACCCAGGGAAGTGTGATAGATCCTCTGTTGTTTTCTATCTACATAAATGATCTTTTGGACAGGATGGATAGCAATGTGCAGCTGTTTGCTGATGATGCTGTGGTGTACAGAAAGGTGTCGTCGTTGAGTGACTTTAGGAGGATACAAGATGACTTGGACAGGATTTGTGATTGGTGTAAGGAATGGCAGCAAACTTTAAATATAGATAAATGTAAATTAATGCAGATGAATAGGAAAAAAGAGTAGTGTAATGTTTGAACACTCCATTAGTAGTGTAGCGCTTGACACAGTCACGTCGATTAAATATTTGGGCGTAACATTGTAGAGCGATATGAAGTGGGACAAGCATGTAATGGCAGTTGTGGGGAAGGCGGATAGTCGGTTCATTGGTAGAATTTTGGGAAGATGTGGTTCATCTGTAAAGGAGACCGCTTATAAAACACTAATACGACTTATTCTTGAGTACTGCGAGAGAGTTTGGGATCCATATCAGGTCGAAATGAGGGAGAACATAGAAGCAATTCAGAGGCGGGCTGCTAGATTTGTTACTAGTAGGTTTGACCATCACGCGAGTGTTACGGAAATGCTTCAGGAACAGGGGTGGGAGTCTAGAGGAAAGGAGGCGTTCTTTTCGTGAATCGCTACTGAGGAAATTTAGAGAACCAGCGTTTGACGCTGACTGCAGTACAATTTTACTGCCGCCAACTTATATTTCGCGGAAAGACCACAAAGATAAGATAAGAGAGATTAGGACTCGTACAGAGGCATATAGGCAGTCATTTTTCCGTCGTTCTGTTTGGGAGTGAAACAGGGAGAGAAGATGCTAGTTGTGGTACGAGGTACCCTCCGCCACGCACCGTATGGTGGATTGCGGAGTATGTATGTAGATGTAGATATAGAAGAAACTGGGTAAATAATATCCATCCAGAACTGCGTATGATCAGCCTCGAAAATTAAATTCCCTTCACCCCATACCACACAACATTCACTCTACATGCCGAACCACAACTACTGCCCCCCTCCCCCCTCCCTCTCTCTCTCTCCTCTCACACCATTGGAAGCGCAACACACACACACACACACACACACACACATACACACACACACACACACACACACACACACATATGAACTGAACACTACAAACGTCAACAACACTTAAAATAAGGCGCCACATCCCAAAGGAACATGCTGCCAACCAAATGAACAGTACACAGCTACAACAGCACGCAATAGCGACGAATGAAATCCCATTTCGGTTTTACAAAGAGTACTCTTCGGCATTTGCCCCATACATAGCTTGCATTTGTCGTGACTCTCTCGCTCAGCACAGAGTCCACAATGACTGGAAAGAAGTCTAGGTGACTCCAGTACATAAGAAGGGTAAAAGAACGGACCCGCAAAATTACAGACCAGTATCCATGAATTGGGTTTGCTGCAGAATCGTTGAACACATTTTCAGTTCGAATATATTCAAAATGGTTCAAATGGCTCTGAGCACTATGCGACTTAACTTCTGAGGTCATCGGTCGCCTAGAACTTAGAACTATTTAAACCTAACTAACCTAAGGACATCACACACATCCGTACCCGAGGCAGGATTCGAACCTGCGACCGTAGCGGTCGCTCGGTTCCAGACTGTAGCCCCTAGAACCGCACGGCCACTCCGGCCGGCTCGAATATATTAAACTTTCTTGAGACCGAGAATCTTATGTCTGCGAATCAGCACGGTTTTAGAAAGCATCGCTAGTCCGATACTCAGCTGGCCTCTTCTCACATCATATACTGCGAACTATGAAAGAAGGACAACAGGCAGATTCCGTATTTCTAGATTTCCGGAAAGCGTTTGACGCGGCGCTCCACTGCAGGCTGTTAATGTAGGTACGAGGGTATGGAATAAGTTGACAGATATTTGAGTGGCTTGATGACTTCTAAAGTTAAAGAACCCAGTATGTTCTCCTAGACGGCGAGTGTCGATAAGAGGAAGGGATATCGTCAGGAGTATCCCAGAGAATTGTGGCAGGTCTCCTGTTGTTGAAACTTCCTGGCAGTTTAAAACTCTGTACCGTACCGAGACTCGAACTCGGGAATGCTAGTTCTGCAAGGTTCGGAGGAGAGCTTCTGTTAAGTTTGGAAGGTAGGAGACGAGGTACTGGCGGAATTAAAGCTGTGAGGACGGGGCGTGAGTCGTGCTTGGGTAGCTCAGTTGGTAGAGCACTTGCCTGCGATAGGCAAGGTCCCGAGTTCGAGTCTCGGTTCGGCACACAGTTTTAATCTGCCAGGAAGTTTCATATCAGCGGACACTGTAGAGTGAAATTTTCATTCTGCTGTTGTTGTCTATACTCGTTATGACTTGGTGCACGGGGTGGCCAGCAGTATGCGCTTGTTTGTTGCTGATGCTGTGGTGTACGGTAAGGTGTCGAAGTTCAGTGACTGTAGAAAGATACAAGGCGACTTACACAAAATTTCTAGTCGGTGTGATGAATAGCAGCTAGCCCTAAATGTGGAAGACTGTAAGTTAATGCGGATGACTAGGAAGATCAAACCTGTAATGTCCAGATACAGTATTATTAGTGTCCTTCTTGACACAGTCAAGTCGTTCAAATATCCGGGTGGAACGGTGCAAAGTGGTATGGAATGGGACGAGCATGTCAGAACTGTGGTTGGGATGGCGAAAGGTCGACTTCGGTTTATTGGGAGAATTTTAGGAAAGAGCTGTTCACCTCTAAAGGCAACCGCATGTAGGACACTGGTGCGACCTATTCTTGAATACTCTTCAAGTGGGCTTCGTATCCTGTCGGACTGAAGGAAGACATCGAAGCAATTCAGATTTGTTACCGGCTGTTTCGAACAACACGTAAGTGTTAGGAAGATGCTTCGAGAATTCAAATTGAAATCCGTGGAGGGAAGGCAACGTTCTTTTCAAGAAACACGATTCAGAAAATTTAGAGCACCGGCATTTGAAGCTGAATGCCACACGATTCTACAGCCGTCAACATATATTGCGTGTAATCACCACGAAGTATAGATACGAGAAATTAGGATTCTTACGGACATCGTTTTCCGTCGCCCTGTTTGCGAGATGAACAGGAAAAGAAATGACTAGCAGTCGTACAAGGTACCCACCGCCAGCCACCGTACGGTGGCTTGCGCAGTATCTATGTTGATGTAGATGTTGATGTAGAAAACTCTGTGATTGGCGAAGAAATAGTAGGAAATGCATGTGTATCGACAAAAGTGCAAGACATAAACGTGTTGCCACGACACATACTAAGAAAAAACACCAGAACATCAAAAACTATAAGTAACACGCTAATTAACAGATTACATAGCGATTCTCACTTGCCTGTATGCACAATAAACAGAAGATTAAAACAGCGTTTTTCTGTCTGCAGATGACAAGCTGTAGATTGCGTAGCAGACCTAGTTACTAGCATAAACATCCATTAGCTTCATGTGAAGGATGCAAATAAATACACACATCCACTTAATTTCCAGTGTAATACAAAACTGGAACCTTTAGACATATCGTAAATAAAAAATGTTGACTGCTTCAGCTCAGTGATGTATCTCTGAACTCTGTATGGAAAAATAACTACTCATTTTACAAAGTAAATATTTTTACCGAAACTTGTTTTAATGGTTAACATGTAACAACAATTTTCCAAAGAAATATAAACAAATAAACCCACTGAAAGTAGCACAAAAAGCGCTGAAACATATCTGGGCGAAAACAAAACTACATAAGGTGAAATTCCTCCCCAGAATAATTGCATCTTTACATCATTGGTTAGTACAGTACTTTTGTTTTTTGTAGGGACCGTGGCCCAAGACCAATGATCGGCAAGCACGTGACAACACTTCAGCACGTCGCAAAACGAGAGAGAGAGTGTTTCGCAGAGGGAACGGCAGTAACGAAAATATTTAGTGGAAAAGTTCACACAGATAGATCCGACTTTAAGGTAAGATTCAGGTTCTTCTTCTTCTTCTTTACATCTACAGCCCTAGAAAGACCTTGGTTTGTTTAACATTCTGCCTCCACATACCTTTGGAATTTTTCTCCTCCATCTTCAGAGCTCCACCTTGAAAAGATCCGCCAGCATCTCGTACTATCCCCCCATCTTGCTCTCCATCAGTCTTTCCTTCTACTGGGGTATAAACTTCCTTTCATTATTCGCTGGAGTACCATGTCATATCCGGCATAGGCTTTGAGCTTTAATAGTTTAGCTGTATGTTTCCCATGCATAGATTTCTGTACTATGTATGTTTATCTTATTCTCCTTGACTCTAACTCTCTCACAACAGATACACAAATCTTTCGAAGGATTTTTCTAGATGTTTTTTTAATGTCATTGTTTTTATAATTAGAAAGTTCTCAATGTTCTGTCTTTTCTAACACACAATGACCTTTGTGCCTTAAAAATGCACAGTTTACACACCCTGCATAGGCTCAAATGCAGAATTAAAAGAAAAAGCAAACTGGAGCACAATATTTGCTGAACTTCAAATGTATCAGTATGTGTTACCAACAAAGTAAATGAACCCATTGTTGAAGGTAACACTTCACAGAAACATTGTTTGGGGTTTAACAGGAAGAATTTTGTTTGTTCATGCCTGAACCATATTTCGACAATTACTTGTATATGGGGTGCTAGGGTATAGCTACTGATATTGTAGCTCAACATGTACCCACTTCGATATGTTAAGTTGCTTTTTCTCACTGCAGTCTAACAGTCTTTCCACAAGCACATCACATAACTCACCACCGGATGTCTTGTGCACAACTGTAACCGTGCCGTGAAGTGCACTACGCCTGTCAGTATAGACTGGCTGTTACGCGTCCATGTGTCTTTTCAGTACCTCACCTGCTGCCTAGGGGAAAATAAACATTGACGGTTTGCTTGTGCCACACACACTTGGAGGTACAAACCAGCATAAAAACATAAATAGCTGTAATTATGAAGTTACTACTGATGTGATGTCGTTCAGTACAATATCTCCAGCTTTCAGTACAAATATCTGTACTTAGACCTCCAACACGAACAGAAATTCAGTTTCAGCCACAAGACGTTTAGCTTAAAGTTAGATGTTATGGGACTCCGTGATTTGCAGTTGCAGGAAGAACACAATTTCTAGTCATCTGAGCACAGGCTATCAGCACAAACACAAGTTGGAATAACGTAGCAACAGAACTACTAATGAAGGAGACAATAGGGGTGCGGGAGTAATACACTGGTGTCCAAAACTAAGCAACAATCCGCTATTTCCCCGTCTTGTGTCTAATTCACGATACAATCATACAAAATGTCAGCAGATGTAGGTACGATCGTGCTCTGGCATTTCAGTCAACTGGTAACCACGCCAACGATCACGTCAGGGCACCTATCTAAAGGATTAATGTTTGCCGGTTAGCCCCACAATCGCTGTGTACACAGTCACAGACGGTGCAGTATGGCACAGAGAAGACGCCTACCAGATTCTCTGCGACACAGGGCCATAGGAAGAATGGAAGCAGGACATTGGCAAACTGATGTGGCCCGATGGCTTAACGTGAATCGTTCTGTTGTCTTTTGGATGTGGCGACAGTTTATAGAGACCGAAACTGTATACCGAAGACCACGGCAGGGCCGACCACGTGTGATACTAGAACTGGAGGACTATTATTTGGCTATAAGGACAAGACGGTACCGCCTTAGTAACGCGCAACAGCTGGCATCTGGCCCCGCAGCATCCACTGCAGGTGTTGTGCCGAGGCAAACGGTGTGGAGAAGCCTCCGACAAAGTGGCCTTTATTGTCGGAAACGTGCTACATGTGTGCCTCTGATGCGTCTTCACAGAAGGAAACATCTAGGGTGGAGTCGTCAACGTGTCATCTGGACAGTCGAACAGTGGGCCAATGTTCTTTTCACAGATAAATCCCGATCTGGTCTGGAGAGTGATTCTCGACCTATTAATATCTGAAGGCAATGTGGAACACGGTTTAGGGACCCGAGTGTTGTGGAAAGAGATCGATATCGAGGAGGATCGCTAATCGTATGGGCTGGGATTATGTTGACCACTCGACCACCCCTTCATGAAACTGTACGGGTGAATCGAAAAGATTTAACTGCTGTCAGATATCGTGACAAGGTCTTATGAGCTCATGTGCGGTTTTGTGAGGTGCTCTGCGCCCAGAGTTCGTATTGATGGACGATAAAGCTCAACCTCATACAGCGCTAGTGGCTGATGTTTTCTTGGAAACGGAAGCATGTCTGGGCGGCACCACGCAGACGGGTTGCAACACGTCAGCATCGACCAACCATTCTCGAAGACTTGCGAGAAGCCTCTTAGCGTTATTGCTTCAACATGACATTGATGATGTTATTTACAGCACTTTCCGTCGTTTTCAGGGCTGTATTGCTGCCAGAGGTGGTCACACCCCACATTAACGAGTTGTCGGAACGTGCGTGTTGAGTGATCGTGACACGCGGGCGCTGAGAAGGGTTGTAATGAATAATAAGAGGACCACAGTTGTAAAAGTCACTGCAGAACTGAACGTCGCATTCGCGAACCCTGTCAGCACCGAAACAACACGAAGGGAATTCCAGAAACAGGAAATTGCTGGCGGGGCTGGAATACGAAAACAACCCACCACTGATGCAAGTATCTGTAAAAGGAAAACGTGTTGCCAAAGTCACAACACTTGGACTACGGAACAATGGAAAAATACCATGTGGTCGGATGGGTCTTGTTTCACACTATTGCCAACGTTTACGTCCCAAAAGTGAAACGTCCGCGTGGCATCTTTGGTGATCCTGGGCATGGTATTCCATGAGCTCCAAGATTACTTTCCAAGGACGCATTACTACCAAGAATTATGTAATAATTTTGGCCGATAAGGTCTATCCCATGGCAAAATGTCTGTACCGCGTTTGCGATGCTTCAGGCCCCTGTTCACACGGCTCGCATTGTCCAGGACTGCTTTTGTCCACACGAGTATGAATTGTTGCAGCTCCCCTGGCCACTACGGCTACCAGATGTCAAAGTTATTGAGCCTTTGTGGTCTGCTTCGGAGAGACGGGTGCGTGATCTGTATCCACCTTCATCACCGATGACTGAACTTGTCACTGTTTTGCAGTAAGAATGATGTAAGATTCCCTTGAAAGCGATACAAGAGCTGCATTTATTCATTCCCAGAAGAAGCTGTTTTGCACACCAATGGGTTTCCTGTACCATATTAGGCACGGCAACGGGTTGTGGTTTTCACGTTTCCATATTTTTGTTCACTCCCTCTCCGCCACTTACCTGTAATCAATGGTCTGTAGCGATCCAGCTGCATTCTAAAGACTCTCGGATGCGACCACTGGACTGGAAAACGGGCACCGCCAACACTGTCGTAAACTGGTTCTCAGCCCTCCCGACGTTAAGCTGTCCCACAAAGAAAACAAAATAACAGACTAAAGCTGAAAACGTGAAGGACATGCACAAGAACTTCAAGTTTAATTTGTACAAAAACTAATTTATTACTTCACAAGCTCTCCTGGTTCATCAACCAACACCTTCAGGTAACCAGTGGCTGCTATGCGGCCTCCTCCAACACAGTACACGTACGGCCACTTGACAGCAGACCGATGACCACGCAGTCTGGTCTCCTTCCCCAAACCAACAACAACAACTTGACAGCAATATCTACATCTACATACATACACCGCAATCCACCACACGGTGCGTGGCGGAGGGTACCTCGTACCACAACTAGCATCTTCTCTCCCTTTTCCACTCCCAAACAGAACGAGGGAAAAATCACTGCCTATATGCCTCTGTACGAGCCCTAATCTCTCTTATCTTTGTGGTTTTTCCGCGAAATTTAAGTTGGCGGCAGTGAAATTCTACTGCAGTCAGCGTCAAATGCTGGTTCTCTAAATTTCCTCAGTAGCGATTCACGAAAAGAACGCCTCCTTTCCTCTAAAGACTCTCACCGCTGTTCCTGAAGCATTTCCGTAACACTCGCGTGATGATCAAACCTATCATTGACAAATCTAGCAGCCCGCTTCTGAATTGATTATATGTCCTCCCTCAATCCGACCTGATAGGGATGCCAAACGCTCTCGCAGTACTCAAGAATAGGTCGTATTAGTGTTTTATAAGTGGTATCCTTTACAGATGAACCACATCTTCCCAAAATTCTACCAACGAACGGAAGACGACTACCCGCCTTCCCCACAACTGCCATTACATGCTTGTCCCACTTCATATCGCTCTGCAGTGTTACGCCCAAATATTTAACCGACGTGACTGTGTCAAGCGCTACACTACTAATGGACTATTCAAACATTACAGGATTCTTTTTTCTATTCATCTGCATTAATTTACATTTATCTGTATTAAACTGCCATTCTTTACACCAATCACAAATCCTGTCCAAGTCATCTTGTATCCTCCCACAGTCACTCAACGACGACACCTTTCTGTACACCACAGCATCATCAGCAAACAGCCGCACATTGCTATCCACCCTATCCAAAAGATCATTTATGTAGGTAGAAAATAACAGTGGACCTACCAGACTTCCCTGGGGCATTCCAGATGACACCCTCACCTCCGATGAACACTGACCATCGAGGACAACGTACTGGGATCTATTACTTAAGAAGTCTTCGAGCCACTCACATACTTGGGAACCAATCCCATATGCTCGTACCTTAGTTAGGAGTCTACAGTGGGGCACCGAGTGAAACGCTTTCCGGAAGTCACGGAATATGGCATCCGTCTGATACCCTTGATCCATGGTTCGCAAGATGTCATGTGAAGAGAGGGCGAGTTGCGTTACGCAGGAGCGATGCTTCTTAAAGCCGAGCTGATGCATGGAAAGCAACTTTTCTCTCTCAAGGAAATTCATTATATTCGAACTGAGAATGTGTTCGAAAATCCTGCAAGAAACCGATGTTACGGATATTGGTCTGTAATTTTGAGGATCCGTCCTTCTACCCTTCTTATATACAGCCGTCACCTGCGCGTTTTCCAGTCTGCAAGGACTGACTAACTAGGAGACGACACAGCATTCGGTTTTTTTTTTTGGAATTTTTTTGATTTATGGTACATGGCGTCCAAACCTCAGATATTAGTCCACAAAGGCGTTCGATGCAAATCATAAAAACTCTCTAGAAAATTGACTTTTAATTTTAGGAAACGCCTTTAATTCCATATAGTAAGATCAAAGTATTGACAGACAGCGTGGCCCCGTGGTAGGGGTCCTTGCCTGCGTTTCTGACAGCCCTAGTTCAACTGCCAGACGTAGTAAAATTTTTAATGGGTGTACATATTCTGCGACCATTTCCGTGAATAGGTAAACAAAGTATTTATTATGTAATACTCTTTTAATTTAAACGATCTTTGTTGACAATCTTTAATAAGAGATCCCTAATTGAGAATTCGTATTTGGTATTCATATTTGCAATGAAATTGTTTATTTGTGCAATACACCTCGTAATACAGCGTCGGAGATCTGTTTCCATGGCGCAGTGCGGCAAGTCGACTTGGTGTGCACAAATCCTTGGGAGTCTTGTGTAGAAATATTGTGCCATGCTGCATCTACGGCCGTCCATAATTTCGAAAGTTTTGCCGGTAAGGGATTTTGTGCACGTACTGGCCTCTCGATTACGCCCCATAAACGTTCGATGAGGTTCACGTCAGGTGATCTGGATTGTCAAAACATTCACTCGAACTGTCCAGAATGATCTTCAAACCACTGGCGAAAAATTGTGGGCCGCTGACATTACGCAATGTCACCTATAAAAATTGAATCATCGTCTGGAACATGGCGTCCATGAATGACTACAAACGGTCTCCAAGTAGCCTAACCTCCAAAGTACCCACCCAGTCAGTTCCGTACAATCACAGCCCACACCACTGTGGATCCACCGCCGGCTTGCACGATGCCTTGTTGACAATTTGGGTTCATGGCTTAGTGGGGTCTGCGCCACTCTCGAATCCTACCATCAGCTCTTATCAGCTGAAATCGTATCTCATCTGGCCACGTCACACACGACTTTACAGTCGTCTAGCGTCCAGCCTATATGGTCACGAGCGCAGGGAAGGCGATGTCACGCTGTTGGCGGAGGCACTCGCGCGGGTCGTCTGCTGCCGTAGCCCATCAACGCCAAATTTCGCTGCGCTGTCCTATCGGATGCGTTCGTCTTACGTCCCACATTGATTTCTGCGGTTATTTCAAGCAGTGATGCTTGTCTGTTAGGACTGACAGCACTACGCAAACGCTGTGTAACAACTAAAACGGCTTCTGACACCAATTGTAACAGTTGTGTTACTAAATGTGACACTTCTGTCACTCAATGTAACTGGGTTTTCTCTTTTGATGCTGTCAGTTGTCAGGATGAGCACTCTAAAGCATTCTGTTAGGGTGAAAATATTAAATAAATTAACTTTTCTCTCTTAATAACATGTGGGCAGGGTGGGTTCTTCCTTGGCTCGGGTATGAGGTCGAATGAAACATCATTTTTACATAAGATAACTTTTATTGAAGATTTGTACAACTGTATCTTACAGGATGTTCTGGTTCGGAGAGCAGCAGCTGTGTCGTTTGTGAAGTCTTCTGCTGCGGCAGCGGCGGCGGCGGCGTCTGATTACGCGTAGCGGTGTGAATCTCGTGTCGCCGTCTCGCCCAGCTGACTGGAGACGCGCAGCGCGAGGTGGCCGGTTTAACTATTGCGAGCGAAGTCGTGCATCGGATGATACCTTGGGTGTGGCGTCCCAGTGTTTCTCTTCTCTAAGCGGCCGTGTGTGTTGTGCGTCGACCAGCGGAGCGGCGCGGCGGGGCAAGGCCAGTGTCCCGAACTCGAACCACGGACTCCCGCTTGCCAGTCTTCGGCTGTCAGGTCTTCATCCCAGCTCACAGGTGACTGCTGAGGTGAGGCCGTCTCCTTCCCGTCCTCACGAGCCACCCGGGTATGTAAAAATCAGACTTCAAATACCTTTTATCTTCTGTCTTCTGGCGCCGCGGCTGCTGCTTGCTATTCCATTACAGTGGCGGACTTGGTGCGTCTGTGCATGATGCAGTCTCTTCTTGCATGACGGTCTTCAGCACCGAAACTGACTGAAAACTACTGCTACTCTTCTTTTCTTCCTTCGTCTCTTGTCTTCATCTCCGTCCCCGTCCCCGTCTCCGTCCTCGTCTTCGTCCCCGTCTTCATCTGTCTTCATCTGTCGGGCCCACCGCGTCTCGCGTATTTATTCACTTCAGTTCACTGGAGGTGAACTACTTCACGGCCATTGCCTCTTCTGTCACGTTGAAAAGCTTCTCGAAGAATCTTCTTAACGTCGGTCATTGGCTCTTGGAATGTAGGCGGGGGCCTCTGATCGCATGTGACGACTGAGAAACACGTGATCCGGTCATTGCCTCTTCCGTCACGTTGAAAAGCTTCTCGAAGAATCTTGTTAACGTCGGTCATTGGCTCTTGGAATGTAGGCGAGGGCCTTTGCTCACATGCGACAACTGAGAAACACGTGAGCCGGTCGGGCGATGCCCTGACGGCTGAATCGACAGCGCCCACTTATGTGGAACTTGCTGACTTCACGGTCATTGTCTCTTCTGTTCTGCTGTTCTGCCCGCTGAATGCGAGTATGTAACTCTCTAAACTAAACCAAGTTTTCCATTTATATTCTAATTTCTAGTTCACTTTGATTTCACTAATTTATTTACTTAAGTACCACTCAACAGCTGCTGCTCTCGGTCATTAAATGAAGGCCGTCGGCCACTAGGTTGCCTGCGTTGGAGGTAATACCTGAAATATGATATTCTCGGCACACTCTTGATGCTGTGGAATCGGAATACTGGATTTCCTAACGATTTCCGAAATGGAGTATCCCATGCATCTAGTTCCAACTACCATTCCATGCTCAAAGTCTGTTAACTTTCGTCGTGCGGCCATAATCACGTAGGAAACTTTTTCACATGAATCACCTGAGCACAAATAACACCTCCGCCAATGCGGTGCCCTTTTACATCTGGCTTTGCGTTTTCAAACGGTGCTGCACACAAAATCTCGGATATATTCAGTTCTATGACCTATTCGTAGCGGAAATTTAATTAGTTGATTTATATAATGTTTGTGTGTGGTACTCAAACGTTGAAAATATGATTTATTACGAAGAAGGATCATTGTAAGGTGTTGGTGAGCGTTTTATGCCATCTATTTGACTCCTGTATTTGACTCTAGCTCAAAGTTCAAGGTACTTTGATCAGAGTCAGTGCAATTCGTTTTGGATAACATTTCCTTCAGTGCTTTTTTCTTCGCTAGTACTTTGAACATTGTACTTCTCAACGCTGTTCCTAGAAAAACTGCACAATTTCATTTGTGTACCTACTTTTTCTCATACAATATAATTTTATTGACACTTTCACTACTGTCATTGACACTTTCGTTTTCTTCGATTTTCACATTTTTGCATCTCTTCTTCAATATCTCACTAAAATTTACCAAGTTTCTCTTATGTTGAGGCATGTTTGTTACTAGTAGTTACTGGTATTTCATCATGTCAGAGAATGTGTAGGAGAGCGATGAAAGAGTTGAAATAGCGCACGTGGACACTCACCACCCATTGCGGAAAGCACATTCCCGTAATCTCTGCGTCCTCATGGACAGGTCATCTGACCTGTGTGGAGCTGACCACAAGGAATAAAAACGTGTCTTTTCTGGCTGCCAGATGTCGTGCTGTCATCAATCGCCTGGCTTCCATGGCGTGTTAGTATTGGAAGACTGCCGGCCGGAGTGGCCGAGCGGTTCTAGGAACGCAGTCTGGAACCGCTACACTCCCAGGTTTGAATCCTGCCTCGGGCATGGATGTGTGTGTTGTCCTTAGGTTAGTTAGGTTTAAGTAGTTCTAAGTTCTAGGGGACCGATGACCTCAGAAATTAAATCCCATAGTGCTCAGAGCCATTTGATTGGTAGACTGCAGGGGCGTCGACCGTTAGAGTATATGTATGGATCATGGTATGAATAAAGTGATATAAAGCAACTGGACTATGTTCGAATGTTGATCACCTGATACCCCTAAGAACCTCATACTCTGCCGCCACCAATCCAGCACCAGAAACCTTTATGAATATTTACTTTCCTGGCCACAAGTCAGTCGGCCATGAACATAAATCCTAATGTAGTTACACTTATTTATTTACATAGATTTCAGATGGGCATATAGATTACGGCCACATGTACATACAAAATTATGGATGTCATACATATTATGCACATATACGGACATGCTCAAACAAAATATACATTTCAATTACATTTCTGCAGTGTCCATATGTATCTAGTGACAGAAAACTAACTGTACTTCAAATTTTTGAAAAAATCGAAATGGCCACAATAAAAAATACTACTCGTCCGTCAATTTTAAATATTTCTGGCCCAAAATTTTTTGTGAATACATTCCATGATAATCAAGAACTCCACGTGTGGGTTTGATATGTGATAGCGCTGGTGCGATGAGGATCAAGGCGATCCGCGGTTGACATGAAGGAGGTGCCACTTCGTCGACCAGAAGTCCTGTGATACTGTTGAGGCTGTGATTCCATAACTTGAAGATCGTACGGAGGTAAAGAGCTGTAGCGCGCGCATCAACATTGACCAGAGTGAGATCTCCTCTTCGCTTGCGAATACGTTCCATGATAATCAACAACTCCACGTGTGGGTTTGAAAATATAATGATTTTTTCAAAACTCAAAAATCCAAATGCATGAAAAAAATTTTTGGGTAGCAGATTGCATTTACCCACTTCATTTAGCATGCCGAGATTTGTTATGAAACAAATTTTCAGCCCCGTGTGATTTTTTTACGATCGTGCTGAAATTTCACCAGTACCTCCCCTTAAACAAGTAATTTGGTAGGGCAGTGGAAACGGACTATTTCCCATCTCTTTTTGATATTCTGAGAAGATGTAAAAATCTCCATCTACACTACTGGCCATTAAAATTGCTACACCAAGAAGAAATGCAGATGACAAATATGTATTCATTGGACAAATATATTATACTAGAGCTGACATTTGGTTACATTTTCACGCACTTTGGGTACATAGATCCTGAGAAATCAGTACCCAGAACAATCACCTCTGACGGTAATAACGGCCTTGATATGCCTGGGCATTGAGTCAAACAGAGCTTGGATGGCGTATACGGGTACAGCTGCCCATGCAGCTTCAACACGATACCACAGTTCATCAAGAGTAGTGACTGGCGTATTGTGACGAGCCTTTTGCTTCGCCACCATTGACCAGACGTTTTCAATTGGTGAATGATCTGGAGAATGTGCTGGCCAGGGCAGCAGTCGAACATTTTCTGTATCCAGAAAGGCCGGTACGGAACCTGCAATATGCGGTCCTGCATTATCCTGCTGAAATGTAGGGATTCTCAGGGATCGAATGAAGGGCAGAGCCACGGGTCGTAACACATCTGAAATGTAGCGTCCACTGTTCACAGTGCCGTCAATACGAACGAGAGGTGACCGAGACGTGTAAGGCACCCTATCACACCGGGCGATACGCCAGTATGGCGATGATGAATACACGTTTCCAATGTGCGTTCACCGCGATGTCGCCAAACACGGATGCGACCATCATGATGCTGTAAACAGAAACTGAATTCATCCGAAAAAATGACGTTTTGCCATTCGAGCACCAAGGTTAGTCGTTGAGTACACCATCGCAGGCGCTCCTGTCTGTGATGCAGCGTCAAGGGTGACCGCAGCCATGGTCTCCGAGCTGATAGTCCATGCTGCTGCAAACGTCGTTGAACTGTTCGTGCAGATGGTTGTTGTCTTGCTAACGTCCATATCTGTTGACTCAGGGATCGAGACGTGGCTGCACGATCCGCTACAGCCATGCTGATAATATGCCTGTCATCTCGACTGCTAGTGATACGAGGCCGTTGGGATACAGCACGGCGTTCCGTATTACCCTCCTGAACCCATCGATTCCATATTCCGCCAACAGTCATTGGATCTCGACCAACACGAGCAGCAATGTCGCGATACGATAAACCGCAATCGCGATAGGTTACAATCCGACCTTTATCGAAGTCGGAAACGTGATGGTACGCATTTATCCTCCTTACACGAGGCATCACAACAACGTTTCACCAAGCAACGTCGGTCGACTGCTGCTTGTGTATGAGAAATCGGTTGGAAAGTTTCCTCATGTCAGCACGTTGTAGGTGTCGCCACCGGCGCCAACCTTGTGTGAATGCTCTGAAAAGCTAATCATTTGCATATCACAGCGTCTTCTTGCTGTCGGTTAAATTTCGCGTCTGTAGCACATCTTCGTGGTGTAGTAATTGTAATGGCCAGTAGTGCATGTGTTTGGAGACATTTGTTCACACACAAACAGGAAGTAGCCACTTGAGACCGAGACAGGAAGCAAGTTTGAAATTTCCTGTTGAAGAGTATGCCACCACCTGATGCTTCGTTCAAGGTCACGAGATCAAAGGATGCCGACATCCGGTCTGTGCTCGCTTACATTACGTATCGTGACTGGGCGGTTTTTGACCTCCGAGGTGGCGCCCGGACGACAGACGCGCAAGTGGGGTGCGCCAAACAGCAGTACCGTACATCGCACTTCATACCATTCCTTGATGCGTACAGTTATTACGTCACGGGAAGTGGAGGTGGGCGTGCAGACGTGAGCTCTACCCAAGTGGGGGAGCCCTGTCTCCTGCAAACTGATTAAATAAAGAATATGCAACAATGTAATGACACTGATTTGAATTGCGTGTCATGAGATGCTTCCTCTCCAGCACGGCTGAGTCTTTTACCTGCCAATTTTTTTCTGGAAGAGGTCGTTTTACACAGAGAGTTTCCCATATTTTAAAAATACGACGTTGTGTCTGTGAGTGGGTAGTACAGACTAAAATTCCTTTTGCAAATTGTTTATGTAAAGTATATTCATACAAATTGTTTAAATGTTGTTGTTGTGGTCTCCAGACAGTAAATTTAGGTATTTGAACCTGGAGGTGCCAAGTCCAACGAGAAAGTTTTCACAGCAGCAAATGAGCTGCATTGAATTCCGCTTGGGAGCAAACCTATTGTTCCAAATTTGAATGAGAAAGGAACTACATATTTGTCGCGAAAGTTCATACACATTATTGTAACATTTCCCTCAGATGACATGGAACAAGTATAATTATATTTTTGTTGTGGTCTTCAGAACTGCGACTGGTTTGATGCAGCTCTCCATGCTACTCTATCCTGTGCAATCTTCTTCATCTCCCAGTACATACACTGCAACCTACATCCTTCTGAATCTGTCTAGTGTATTCATCTCTTGGTCTCCCTCTATGATTTTTACCCTCCACGCTGCCCTCCAATACTAAATTGGTGATCCCTTGATGCCTCAGAACATGTCCTACCAACAGATCCCTTCTTCTAGTCAAGTTGTGCCACA
Organism: Schistocerca serialis cubense; assembly: GCF_023864345.2. Lineage (NCBI taxonomy): Eukaryota > Metazoa > Arthropoda > Insecta > Orthoptera > Acrididae > Schistocerca > Schistocerca serialis. The sequence goes on from NC_064638.1 coordinate 31,707,806, forward strand.
AACGCCTCTTCTCCCCAATCCTATTCAATACTTCCTCATTAGTTATGTGATCTACCCATCTAATCTTCAGCATTCTTCTGTAGCACCACATTTCGAAAGCTTCTATTCTCTTCTTGTCCAAACTGTTTATCGTTCATGTTTCACTTCCACACGTGGCTACACTCCATACAAATACTTTCAGAAACGACATCCTGACGCTTAAATCTATACTCGATGTTAACAAATTTCTCTTCTTCAGAAACGCTTTCCTTGCCATTGCCAGTCTACATTTTATATCCTATCTACTTCGACCATCATCAGTTATTTTGCTCCCCAAATAGCAAAACTCCTTTACTACTTTAAGTGTCTCATTTCCTAATCTAATTCCCTCAGCATCACCCGACTCAATTCGACTACATTCCATTATCCTCGTTTTGCTTCTGTTGATGTTGATCTTATATCCTACTTTCAAGACACTGTCCATTCCGTTCAACTGCTCTTCCATGTCCTTTGCTGTCTCTGACAGAATTACAATGTCTTCGGCGAATCTCAAAGTTTTTATTTCTTCTCCATGGATTTTAATACCTACTCTCAATTTTTCTTTTGTTTCCTTCACTGCTTGCTCAATATACAGATTGAATAGCATCGGGGAGAGGCTACAACCCTGTCTCTATCCCTTCCCAACCACTGCTTCCCTTTCATTTCCCTCGACTCTTATAACTGCCACCTGGTTTCTGAGTTTTCCAGTCAACTTTGTCAAAAGCTTTCTCTAAGTCTACAATTGCTATGAACGTAGGTTTGCCTTTCCTTAATCTATTTTCTAAGATAAGTCGTAGGGTCAGTATTGCCTCACGTGTTCCAACATTTCTACGGAATCCAAACTGATCTTCCCCGACGTCGGCTTCTACCAGTTTTTCCATTCGTCTGTAAAGAATTCGCGTTAGTATTTTGCAGCCATGACTTATTAAACTGATAGTTCGGTAATTTTCACATCTGTCAATACCTTCTTTCTTTGGGATTGGAATTAGTTTATTCTTCTTGAAGTCTGAGGGTATTTCGCCTGTCTCATACATCTTGCTCACCAGATGGTAGAGTTTTGTCAGGACTGGCTCTCCCAAGGCTGTCCGTAGTTTTAAAGGAATGTTGTCTACTCCTGGGGCCTTGTTTCGACTTAGGTCTTTCAGTGCTCTGTCAAACTCTTCACGCAGTATCATATCTCCCATTTCATCTTCATCTTCATCTGCATCCTCTTCCATTTCCATAATATTGTCCTCAAGTACATCGCCCTTGTATGGAGCCTCTATATACTCCTTCCACCTTTCTGCCTTCCCATCTTTGCTTAGAACTGGGTTTCCATCTGAGCTCTTGATACTCATACAAGTAGTTCTCTTTTCTCCAAAGGTCTCTTTAATTTTCCTGTAGGCAGTATCTATCTTACCCCTAGTGAGATAAGCCTCTGCATCCTTACATTTGTCCTCTAGCCATCCCTGCTTAGCCATTTTGCATTTCCTGTCGATCTCATTTTTGAGACGTTTGTATTCCTTTTTGCCTGCTTCATTTACTGCCTTTTTATATTTTTTCCTTTTATCAATTAAATTCAATATTTCTTCTGTTACCCAACGATTTCTACTAGTCCTCGTCTTTTTACCTACTTGAACCTCTGCTGTCTTCACTACTTCATCTCTCAAAGCTACCCATTCCTCTTCTACTGTATTTCTTTCCCCCATTCCTGTCAATTGTTCCCTTATGCTCTGCCTGAAACTCTGTACAACCTCTGGTTCTTTCAGTTTATCCAGGTCCCATCTCCTTAAATTCCCACCTTTTTGCAGTTTCTTCAGTTTTAATCTACAGTTCACAACCAATAGATTGTGGTCAGAGTCCACATCTGCCCCTGGAAATGTCTTATAATTTAAAATCTGGTTCCTAAATCTCTGCTTACCATTATGTAATCTATCAGACACTTTTAAGTATCTCCAGGGTTCTTCCATGTATACAACCTTCTTTCATGATTCTTGAACCAAGTGTTAGCTATGATTAAGTTATGCTCTGTGCAAAATTCTACCAGGAGGCTTCCTCTTCCATTTCTTACCCCCCAATCCATATTCACCTACTACGTTTCCTTCTCTTCCATTTCCTACTATCGAATTCCAGTCACCCATGCCTATTAAATTTTCGTCTCCCTTCACTATCTGATTAATTTCTTATATCTCATCATACATTTCATCAATTTCCTCATCATCTGCAGAGCTAGTTGGCATATAAACTTGTACTACTGTAGTAGGCGTGGGCTTCGTGTCTATCTTGGCCACAATAATGCGTTCACTAGGTAGCCTACCCTCACTCCTATTTTTGATTCATTATTAAACAAATTCATGCATTACCCCTATTTGATTTTGTATTTGTAACCCTGTATTCACCTGACCAAAAGTCTTGTTCTCCTGCCACTGAACTTCACTAGTTCCCACTGTGTCTAACTTTAACCAATCCATTTCCCTTTTTAAATTTTGTAACCTACCTGCCCGATTAAGGGATCTGACATTCCACGCTCCGATCTGTAGAGCCCCAGTTTTCTTTCTCCTGATAACGACGTCCTCTTGAGCAGTCCCCTCCCGGAGATCCGAATGGGGGGACTATTTTACCTCCGGAATATTTTACCCAAGAGGACGCCATCATCATTTAACCATACAGTAAGGCTGCATGCCCTCGGGAAAAATTACGACTGTAGTTTCCCCTTGCTTTCAGCCGTTCGCAGTACGAGCACAGCAAGGCCGTTTTGGTTAGTGTTACAAGGCCAGATAAGTCAATCATCCAGACTGTTACCCCTGCAACTGCTGAAAGGGCTGCTGCCCCTCTTCAGGAACCACACGTTTGTCTGGTCTCTCAACAGATACCCCTCCGTTGTGGTTGCACCTACTGTACGGCTATCTGTATTGCTGAGGCATGCAAGCCTCTCCACCGACGGCAAGGTCCATGGTTCCTGGTGGGTGTGGGGTGGGGGGATTGTTTAAATAAATATTGATAAACATTGGTATTATGAGCACAACAAGACAGTCCAACAATAGTATATGGACCATACTCAGATGTAGTTTTGTATATTCCAGAGTCTGCGTTTGGATCACGACCACGATTTATGCTTCATCTCTGTCTTTGTTGTTGTTTATTAAATGTAGAGAAGCTAATTTCTAATTTGTTGTTTTTTAAGATATTTGCAGTCATTTGTGATACACTTCCACTGCATAGGATGATAAATACACATTTATTTTTTCTCTTTAACTGCTGTGGTGTGGTTTGTTTCTTGGTCTTTCTTTACTTAGTCAAATACTGAGTCAACCATGGAAACGGTACCGTCATTGACAACTGCAATCTGTTTCATTATTTTTATTTCGTACCATGGTTCCCTATCTCAAATTCGTACATTTGCCCCTTATACTTGATTTTTCTTTTATGGTCGTATTGGAAACGTTTCAACAGGTTTCTTTCTTTGAAAATTATTAACTTACAGAATTAGTTTCAATACCTGCAAATATTCAAATCATTTGATACAGTCAAACAACGCAGACTCAAAACTTAAGGAGTTCTCATCTCATCCGTTGCACATCAGCGCGTGAAACTGCTCCTTATTCAGAGACACGGCGTTATTTGTGAAAAGTGCATGCCCACTTCAATTTCTATTGAAAGCGCCCTCAATAGCGTGATCGTTGCAATATTTTTGACAAATATGGCAATACTGTGGATTTAGAGAAATTTTCTTCCCGTTTTGGATCATTGAAAGGGTTCGAAGAAAGAATGTACTTACCTTCAATTTACCAAAGTTAGTCTGATCATATCTTTGTTGTGTTTTCATGCGTGCCTCATGCTGTTAAGAAGTATCTAGAAAAACTTGTCTACCACGTAAGATGTCTCGCCCGACCGTATTTACGTTACTGTCTTTCAATTCATCCAACATACAACACACATCAATGCAAAATTGTGTTCTGAAGGTTAGTACTTTCTTTCGCCTACTCCTGCTACTGTTTTCAAAGGAAATAGCGAAATAATTGGCATATTCTGTACGTGGAAATAATGAGGCTTAAGTCCGGAAATTGTGACTTAAGTTTCCTGTATTTAACCTAGCTCTATTTAAATGGGAGTTGGAAGACCTAATCTACAGGAGCTGGTGTTTTGTTCATAATGATGCTAGCTTCCATGGGATGGTGAATGTTTATCTTTTTCCTTCTAGAGTAATTGTTGCATGGACTTATAATCTATCGACATAACTATTTAACTTGACTAAGGTACAGCGGTTTTTACTATACGGACTTCTGCAATTTGGACACTATTAAAGAGAAAATTCGGCTTTATCTATACGACATTGCTTTCTGAGTATGGCGTCAGAGATTTTTGTTGGAGTCGCTGTACTGCTTTTCATGAACATCCCGTTATCAGATTATAAGGAACTGACCAACAATGCTAAAGTCGAGTCGGCTTCATGAGATAGTTACCAGCGCTGTTGCCAGCTTTCCGTTGCGTGGCAGTAACAGCTGCAAGCCAAACCAACGGTCGTCTATATAGCTGCGATAACACTGCAGCTTTCCCGTAGAGACATATGCGAAATTGCATTACATGATGCGTGCATGTAGACAGACACGCGAAACTGCTGCTCCAAGAATCCTGGAAGCGTCAGGGATGTTTTCATGCCGACTCGACTATAGATAAGATCTCAAAAACTGGAGGTGACCGTAAATCTGCCGACTGGCTGAGACTACCAACACCAGAGGGTACCGATGAAACGATGTACGCTAGCACACGAAAAACTTTAGTCATCTCGGCGCATTCCAGATACCAGGCTCAGATAGCGCTGGCAGTAGCACCTGTATACAAGACAGACGTGAAGTTGTCTGGGTGTAAAACTGCACTTTTTAGCACTGCCATTAAACCACATAACACAGAGAGCCAAGTCTGTGCCATTTCAAGGGAGAGATACAAGAGACATAAATAATTTTCTGTGCGATTTATTATACTTGTACGAGAACAGTACGCAACGACACAGCATTACAACGGTGCAGTAAACACGACGTTACAAGGCCTCAAAAATCTCTGTCAACCGCTAGCATTTACAGAATAGCGCTGCTGGTGCAGATTCGATCCGTCATATAGCATTACTCACCTACCGAATAAATGTTGTTAGTTGCAATTTTTTCGAACAAGGCAAAATTAATTAAATATATTGAAATGAAATGAATCCGTGGCTGGGGGGGAGGGGGGGGGGATATATCAGATAGAACGCAATGACGTTAAATGATGTTAGTGGAAAACCTTTCACTTAGGCTGTGTATTGAATATTTAGTGTCATCTGAAAATTTCTGACGAATTTAGTCACTAATTCGGCTTTGCTGTTTATCAGGAGCTACCGCTTTCCGCTTTAGCTCATATAACTTAGTGTCATTGCATACTCATTGATTTCATACCCATCAATCTAATCAATTCGTGTATTTAATTAATTCACTTGATACGAAATTTGATGAGCGAAGTCTTTACGATCACTGCCCACAGTGAATCTGTGTGCCACGCACTTCAGCTGCAGGCACGTGGCTCGGCAAGGCAAGTACAAACTGAGGCGACAATTTGTGGCACTCCTTTTGATATCCTGTTGGACCTCTTTTTGCCTGGCTTACAGCAACAGTTCGATGTGACATGGACTCAACAAGCCGTTGAAATTTCGCTACAGAAATATGCTGCCTCTATAACCGTCCATAATTTCGAATGTGTTGGCCAGTGCAGGATTCTGTGCACGCACTTACCTCTCGATTATGTCCCATGAACGTACGACGGGTTCATCCTGGGCGATTTGGATGGCCAGATCATTCGCTCGCATTTTCCAGAAAGCTCTTCAGATTAATTCCGAAGAATTTTGCAGAGAGCACCGCACCACAATCGATAAGCCGCGCTTGAAACGCTCGGAGCGCAGCAGCTGTAGGGGTTGGCAGTACTGACTATACCGAGGTCTTCCAGGGGCAGCAGCTGCCAACCCGTGGACATCACATGTATGCATAGCGATTGGACGAAGCCTTGTTAAATACCGGAGCACTGAGCTACAGTGGAGAGAGTCTGAACCCCTCCACCATCCTCCACACCTATAAATCCCTCATCCGCCCTATCCTCTGCTACACCCACCCTGCCTGGATCTCCGCCCCCCCCCCTCCCCTACCTTTTACAAATCCCTTCAAATCGTAGAACGCCATGCTCTCTGCCTCACCTATCGCATCTGTCTCCCTTCCCCCAAGCGGCTCCTGTATGACCTTATTCCGTTCCTGCACCTCCTCCTTTTCCTCGGATATGCATCCTCTACACCTCCCATAAACTTCACCCCCCTCACCCACTTGTCTTTACCATCCTCTCCCACCTGCATCCACTGCGGTGCCTGTATTACCACATCCTGCCTGCTATCCATCTCTCCACTCTCCATACCCTCTCCCAAGGTGGCTCCCGCCAGCTCCCCCTCCCTGATGATGCCCTCCTCCCCTCCATCTACCCCTCCTACCAACTTTGATCCTCCCCTTCCACATCCTGTATTTCTTTCCTTAGGGCACCCTCTCTCCCTTCATCCCCCCATGGGCTTCCCCTACCCCTCTGTACCTTTTTTTCTCCCCCTCCCATCTCCTCTGCCACTGGCATCCACAGTCTCCCCTCTCTCCCCTCCCCCACCTTTTCCGCTTTTGGCAGGTCCCTGGACTCACACACATCAAGTGAACATTCGCACGCCGGAAATCGTTGCCATCGGTTCTGTGTGTGTGCTGTTGTGTTAGTACTTCAGTGTTTTCACCGCCCACGCTCCATCGTTCTCGTGAGTCATCTCAGTCATCAGTGTTCGTGTACAGAGCTGACCGTTTTTTATTTTCCTACACCTGTGAATGGCTCCGCGTTTTTTACTCATGTGTCTACTGATTTTTGTCCACCATTATGTTTTGTTTTTCTGTGTCTTCCTTGTTTCTATTTGTACTGTCTGTGGCCAAAGAGCGGCGTACTATTGCCAGCCCACCTTTTGTCTAAGGTGTTAAAATAACAATAAAGGAAGAAAAAAGCTACGGCGGACAGTTCTCTTCAGTGCGCCGAATCGTGTACGGTCTCCAGTTACCGCCGTGTCTACGAGCTGCAGTGCTCGTCTGTCGTCTTTGAGACTCAGGCTCCATAGTCACGGTAGGCCAACTCTGGATTCTACGTGCAGATCACTCAGAGGCACAGTGAGCGGACTTTAATATTTTAGAGGACTTGTAATAATTTCAAACGCCTAATTGTGCTGGACATGTCACAAGAAGAAGCATCATTTAAGTTGAGATTTCCGTAATAAATATCATTTTGTTACTAACTGTAGTGAATCTTTCTTTCTGAAGATACACCATCCTTCTGCATCCTCAACAAAGGGGGCACAGTCCATTCCGTGTACACACAGCCCACACCGTTGTGGAGCCACCACCAGCTTGCACAGTGCCTTGTTGACAACTTGGGTCCACGGCTTCGTGTGGTCTGCGCCACATTCGAACTCTGCCGTCGCTCCTTACCGATTGAAATCTGGAGTCATCTGATCAGGCCAAGGTTTTCCAGTCTGTCGCATCCCGTCACAGCCTCACTGTACTAGAATGAAATAAGTGCGAACTGCGTAGCGCAATCGGGACGTTAACGACAATGGGTTGGTTATAAATTTCTGTCAGCCTTTATATCGGAGATGAGAGGGAGAGAATCTCCTTGGTTTGAAGCAAATAAGTTTCCTGAAAATTGGTTACAGAACTGCAATAGGCAGAAAAGATTGATTAGTTTCTATCAAGTTTATTCTCACATATACTTATGTGAGGTGTTGGACCATAAACCCCTTAGTAAGATTCAGTCTATTTATTTGGACTAGCTACTTCACAGCTAATTGCTGGTACATATAACAAACAAGTACAAAGCAATCACTTGTTCTTGGTTAGCTCTGAAATCTCTCTAACTGAGACAAAGACTGACAGCCTCTGTTCAACACTATTCCAATGAAAGTCTAAAAATCCTACTTGACCTGCAGTTCCTGAGTGTCCACCAGAGTCTATCACCGTCTTCTCGTAGTTGAAGTCTTTATCAGCTGTATTGGCTGCTATGGGCCTACTCAGCCCCACTGGCGTCTTGCTGCGGAATCTCCAAACTGCCACCACTGGTTCTGAATCTGCATCTGAATCTCTGCTTCTAGCTATTCCGCTGCCTGGCCTTTTATTTCGTTTCTCATGTACTTGGGTGCACAGGAGTTAATTTGTTTCACACGACCCTTTGATTTCTAATTGGTCGGCTTGCACAAGAATGCCTTCGGTTCCACACGACACTTTCGTTTCTAGCTGCACACAACTTAATTTTGTTGCACACAAGTCTTTTCCGCACGTGACTGACACTCTCTCTTGCTGTATTATCGCCCTGGTGTTTGCGCCTTCCATTGCGCAGGTTTGATTCGTGCTGCTTCCTCTGGTAGGAAGTCAAACACTAAGTTATTTGATCAACAAGCCATACTTGACAGCCTCCGCCGCTTATCTTGTCCCTACGTCCTGGTGGACTATTTCTTAATGTCGGCTGGCTGTTTGCCTATGGAGCCTGGACTCTTATTATGGTCACAAAAGCAAGAATAAAAATTAAAATTTTCTACGGTCACAACAAGTCGCCTAGCGTCCAACTGATATGGTCAGGAGCCCAGGAGAGGCGCTGCAGGCCACCAGGCCACGTCGTGCTGTCAGCAAAGGCTCTCGCGTCGGTCGTCTGCTGCCATAACCTGTAAGCGCCAAATTGCGCCGCACTGTCCTAACGGATACGTCGATGGCACGTCGTAAATTCATTTCTGTGTTTATTTCACGAAGTGTTGCAACTCTGATAGCTGTGACAATTCTACGCAGGCAATTCTTCGTCGGCAACTGCGTTGTTCGTTGCGAGAGGTAATGCCTGAAATTTGGTATTCTCGACGCACCCCTTGACACTGTGCAACTCGGAATATTGCGTTCCGTAACGATTTCCGAAACGTAAAGTCCTATGCGTCTAGCTCCAACTAGCATTCCGCGTTCAAAGTCTGTTAATTCCCGTCATATGGCCGTAATGACGTCGAAAACCTTAAAAAATTGGACCATCTGAGTACAAATGACGGCTCCTCCTTTGGTACCACGCACCATACGTCACAGACGTCGATGACCCATAGAGGTATCTGTACCATCGCGCCGTAAGCTGTGGCGGCGCGTGACTCCTGGCCCACATTTAGTGTGAGGGCGCCACCGTGGAACACGTGGATAGAGCTACCAATAGCGGCGCCCCCAATAGAGTATTTAAGCGCCTGCCTGTCGCTCAGCCAGCCAACTCTAACCCCCTCTTCCTGCCTCCTCCTCAGGGCTCCCTCTCCTCCCCCTCCCTCCTTCTGAGCGGCTTTCCCCTCCTACTCCCCCTCCATCTCTTGTACCTCCTTTCAGTGTCTCTGCACTCCCTCCTGCCCTGTCTTCCCTCTTCCTCTCCCGCCCCACGTGTCTCCTGCCTCTTCGTAAACCCACAGTTGCCCCTCCTCTCTTCATCCCGCCGCTTCCCCAGCTGCCCCATGCTCTCCCCTCCTTTTCCATCCTCTCTGACCTTTCCCTCAGCAGGTCCCACCTGGTAGTTTTATTCTTCGTCATGTGTGCTCCAGGTGGGTTTTAAGTGTGTTGTTTTGGAGTGTTTTTAATACTGTGGCCAACTTTTAACCTGTGCATGCGCATTCAGTGTCTTCTCTGTGTTTTAAGAATCGCCAACTGTGTTTTTTAACTTTCTGGTGACTTTTTTAACTGTCCCCCATGAACATCTACATGTCAGTGTATTTTTACCTCCATTTTTTCCCCTTACTCTGTTTTATGTTCTTCTTTTTTTGCTCCTTATGTATGTATCATTTTATTCTTGTTTTAGTTGTCATGTAACTCGGCTGAAGAGCGGCGGATTGTGCCACTGACTGCCCTCCCCTGCCCATATGGGGCAGGGGAATGAAATCACAATCAAGAAAAAAAAAAAAAAAAAGCTCAGCCAGTAGTCTAACACCACGTGCGTCTCAGTACATATCGCCTCGCATTAGACAGCGTATTGACTTTTGGGTTTCTTTTCCAGTGGACGTGGTTGTCTTGTTTGGTTCGTGACTCTTTTGTCCGTTCTCGCTGTGTCGTAATGTCCTCCTCTGGTCGTGTCCGCCCTCTCCCGTTGTGTTGTTGTTCACGGGCCGCTCTGCAGATCCCGCCGCGTTTCCATCACTACTGCCCCGCGACCATTCCGATCGTTGTTACGTCGTTACCACCTCCAGTGCACTGACCTTTTATATCTTGTGTATGCAGTACTACCGCTATCTGTATATATGTGCATTTCGCTGTCTCATAACTTCCGTCAACTCGATGTATAGCAGTTTCTGCATATCATTCTGTAGCAATTATTATTAGTATCGTTTTCAGCGTCGTCTAAAAGATATCAGAGCTAGTTCTCATTTTCTTGTTTATATATTTGTGTGTCTCGTAACTTTACTACTGTAGATTTACGCCGTCTACAACGCCACAGTCGAGTAGTTTGAAAGTTCTAGAGCAGTCAGTTGGTAGTCTCAGTTCGTTGTCTGCCTGTGTGCCATCCGCTTGTTTTCAGTGACATAGTATCTACCTTAGGCAGCAGTGAGAACCCTGAAGAGCAGATTTTAGTGCTACTTTATTCCCCTCGTTTATAGTTTGTGGCGCTGCAGTCACGGACTGTGCGGCTAGTCCCGGCGGAGGTTCGAGTCCTCCCTCGGGCATGGATGTGTGTGTTTGTCCTTAGGATAATTTAGGTTAAGTAGTGTGTAAGCTTAGGGACTGATGACCTTAGCAGTTAAGTCCCATAAGATTTCACACACATTTGAACATTTTTTTATAGTTTGTGTACGTTCCAATCTCATTACCGCCACAGATAGGTAATTTTATTTTCTGGGGTCCATTTTACTTTTTCGGGTCCTCCTGACTGCTTTATTTGTAATTTCTGAGATTTTATTCTCTTTTTTTTTTACACAGTACGATATGGACAGGTGTAATACTTGTTGTGAGTGGACACCAGAGGAATTGGCTGCTCTCTGTAACAAACACATGGTAGCTGCATTCGCCACAGTTGGCAGGCTTCTGACCACTGCTGAAAGCTATGGCGACATAGGAGCGCCAGCGACGAGACCTGCGACGCCTCTGGAGTAGTGGGGAAAGGGTGGTGTCACCCCACATTGTGGGTTACCTACATCAGGGGCAAAAATACATTCAGGTGCAAACCTATTGTGATGCTAATTGATTTATGACCCCCTGGGGGGGGGGTCGATTTGTGACGCCCCTGCAAATAATCTGTCTCCTCAGAAACCCCCTCTCTTACCCTATCCTTCTTCCTCCTCCTCCCCCACCCCTCTGGCAAATCCCAAATCTCCCCTCCCTCAAATTTAAAGAATTTGACAGCAGCAAACAGCATCGAACCCACACTATATGACAGTAAAGCTAAACATGGAACTACATTCAAGATATAGTTGATAAGAAGTACTTGAACATATTCAGATCCAAACGAAATAACAAATCTAACTTTGAAATAGCTGACAAAACATACACACACACACACACACACACACACGTATTTGACAGCAGTGTGGTGAGCGATACAGACGTTAAATTCGACCAAAGGGAAATTACACTACTCAAAAAAGTAGTAAAATACGATAACCGACTCTAAGAAAGGTGATAGTTACAACTAAAAGTGCAGGTGATGCTGCATAAATTAATTCAAATAAAAAGCAGCAGCAGGTCACAAAGTAAGCAATGTGAGAAGCACAATAGCTTGCAATGCTGGGTCTTATTTTCTGATGTTGTCATCATGAAGTGGTACTTCTAACCGATGGTTGTTGATGACTGTGGTTTGCTGAATATAAAGTGATGTCCTTGTGCTCCTGGTGCGAATTTCTTGATAATGTTTGTTGGTACAAGATTAATATGCTGTTTGACGTTCGATCGCATTCTTTTGACTATACAAGGTTTATGTTTTGGGAGATGGCTGTAGTGGTTACCATGCCTCAAAGTTCATGGAAAGACGTTTGTAATAATTTTTAGGATAGGAGAGAAAGGGATCTTGCTGTCTTCTGCCCTTCTTCGTCTTGCATCTTCTGGTCTTCTCTTCCTTCTTGCATTCTTCTGTGCTTCTTGGGCTAGGAATATGTGAATTTTAATGTAGGATAGATATAGGACTTTTAGGTTCTGACTGTCTTTCCCAGATATTATTTGATGAGTTTGTAGATCTTAGTGTTTCTTGTACCTTCATTGTAGTCTCTTAGTATCATGATTCTTCCCACGCTCGTCCATTGAGTAGCAGTGTCGTGACATATGAAAGGTCCTGGATGCGCGTTGTCCTCCTGAAGTCCAACATGGTTGACCTGTATTTCCAGTATTGTGTTGGTCTTCACATTGTTATCATTACCCTAAGTGCTTTCTCAGCATGTCTGTACCCTCTCCGTCGCTATCTCGAAGCATCTGGTGTTGAGGGAGCTGGCGATTGATGTTGGTGGCGATGTCCCTCTGACTCGTACCTTTTTTTTTGTTTTACAGGCATTTATTATTGATATTTGCAACAACTTATGACGCAACATAATGCAAAAAAATTTTTTGACGGTTGCAAAAAGATAATCTAATTAAAGCATATATATATATATATATATATATATATATATATATAATATATATATATATAATATATATATATATATATATTTATTTTTTTATAGCCTACCACTCCTTGATTCTTTTATTAGTTGTGTGTCGTTTATTGTTTGTGTGCATGTTGCAGTGTACTCAATGATACAAGAAAATTGTTAGTTTGTTTTGTATCTCTCTTTCTTTCCTTTAATTAATGTGTTAGTTTGTTGTTTATTTAATTATCTTTTATTTAGTGATTAGTATAAGATATGAGATTTCTTTTGCCCCTTTGTGTCTTTTCTTTTCTTTTACTGTTCTTTTCATTCGCATGCTTTTAAATCTCACGTGGTAGATGCCAATAAACTTACCTGTTTTCGGGTTCGTTAGCTCTAAGGCATTTTCGTGAGTGATTCTGGAAATTATCGTCGGCCCTTTATAGACTACAAAAAATTTACGGCATTTCTTTTGGCTTTTGTGTGAAAGGTAATGTGTCTTTACGAATACTTTCTGGCCCAAGGTGAAGCGCTTCTCTGTGGCAGACTTGTCTTGGGCGATCTTACGTCTCATTGCTGCTGAGCGAATGTCTCATAAGGCAGAAGCGACGATTTGTCTGTGTTGCTTTCGGGTAATTATTGGAAATTTAATGATTTCTTTTATTTTTTCTGGTGGATCTATATTTTTTAATGCTGTAATTGGTGGATAAGTTATGGTACTATGTGATGCTGATTCTTTATTGGAAATATTCGTAAGTCCCTGTTTATCTTAATTGTGGCTATTGTCAGTTTTTTCTAATTTTTATTTATCTACTTCGAAGAAATGAATGTTCTGTTTTGATTGTGTTAATGGGTGGACGTTAATTTGCCTAACCTCTTCCGTATTTTCCCGTCAATCTTAACGTTTTTCAGGATTCGGTGGCCTAACTTCTAATTCTGGTTTCCCTTTGCTGTGTTGTTCTTGTCTCTGTGGACCATGATTTCCTCTGTAATTATTGGCGTCCTGGTCTCGCCAGTTGCTGTTTCTGGCATCGTGACCTCTTTCAAAGTACCCTTGACCGTTGGCATTTTGATTCCTAAACCCATGTCCACCACTGTATGAGTGTCCATTACCGTTCATGATTCGGTACCAATTATTCTGGTTACCGTTTCTATGCCAATTACCTCCATTATACCACTGTCCTGAGCTGTTAAATTGCCAGAAATTATTATTATTAGGGTTACGATTATTATCATTAGAATGTTCGTTCCTAGTCCTCTCCTTTTGCTGTTCCCTTTTCTTTCGCCTCGTTTTCTTTAAACACGAATTCGAGCACCCTTAAGACCTCTTTGAATTCCTCGTTATTTTCATTTTTTTCTACGGTCGCCAGGTGATACTTTAGCGGTAACGTCGTTCTACATAGACGTATCAGCTCTCCCTTACTGTATGGTTTGTCTAGACATTGATTTTTTTGTCCACTGTGTCAAAGAATTTTACAACATTTTTCTCCCCAGAGTTTTCATTTGGTGTCACCTGAAGTAACTCGTATTTAATTTTGTTTTGCGCCTCCTTAGACCAATATCTTTCGAGACATGCTGTTCTGAACTGCAGGTAAGACGTACAGGTAGCAGCGATCTTTTGCATCACCTCCGCTACTGTCCCTGACATGTGTGCACAAATAAAGTCAAGTTTGTGAGCCAAGTTCCAATGATTTGGCAAGCCTACCTGGAACTGATCGATGAATGTGCATGCGTGCAAGCTACCGCCTTCTTCCTTGAAATGTTGGAATTTTCTAACTGTAAAAACGTGATCTGTATCCTATCTACTCATAAATCCGTGTTGTGGCTGATTCATAGACTCAAATAATCTGACACTGCTTGTGTTGCCTTGCCTATTCTCAGGCAATCCACTGCCTGTCTGCATATTCTCCATTTATTGACCCATATTCGCATAATATCATAACATTGGTGAACAAAAGCGATGTTCGTTTGCATCTACTCTCGTCTTTCGCAGTACTGTACCTGTGCTACTGTTATATTGTGTCATCGGGTTTACTGGTTCAGTCGCCTGTCCTTCCATGGGTATCGGCTGCCTGTATGTGTCCCGTTTTTCTAGACACTGTGCCTGGTTCTGTGGCGTGTCATGTGTCATTTTAGTCGGGGCCTTCTGTTTCGACTTCTGCGCGAGTGTTACTTTTGGTCTTTGTTCTTGAACTTTCTTAGACGGCGCATGTTCATGTACTGAATTAATGCTTGACGTATCAGTTATTTCACTACAGGTGTAATCGGTTTCGATCTTTCGTTCGATATTTTGTATCAACTCCGTTCGAAGCTCTTCAAACTGATCTTTAAATGAAACAAGTTTTCTGTTACCAGTCACCGTTTTATTTATTTCCACGACGCGTTTCAAGCGTTTAAACCTCCATCATCGAGTGGATATACATTAGTTAGTATGACATCAGTGTGTGTTTTGTGTTACGAATTTTGGAGGAACTTGTGGCACTGCCTAGTGGAGAAACAAGACACTATTTCAGAACATGATTTTGGATTTCTTCTGACAAAAAATTAAACTGATATCTAATGGTAAGCATAAAATAAGTAAACTAAAGTACCTCCAGTGGTCACAGGTTCCTTTCGCTGTCATAACACATCACATGTTTACTGACACATTTGTAAACAAATACGGTGTCTGGACTCTGCTGGGTGCAAGGTTCGTATAGCAGAAGAGAAGACATAATCGCAAATTGCAAAGAATACATCTGTAATAATGTTATTACATCGTAACAACATTATTACAGAATAATTGTTTAAAGCATTTGGTGGTGTTTGTTTTGAGGTGTCGAATATATGTGTGTGTACTTCAGGTGGCATATAAATCCAATTTTGACAAGTTAAAACAGCTTAACAGTCGTACTCGGTTATAGAATCAGGTGAAATGTTAAAATGGCTTAAACTTCACACTTGTCAACAACAATCAGGTGAAATATTACAGACTTGAAGTACAATAATCATATTGGCTACAGCAGTAAAATCATACACAGATGACACTATTTGATTGGGATTAATAGATGTGAGAAGCTGGAGGCAGAAGGAGAGGAAGAGAGAGAGAGAGAGAGAGAGAGAGAGAGAGAGAGGGTGGAAAGAGTGATTATATGAGAGAAAACATTTACATGGCAAGGGGTCTTAAGATTACATGTTACATATATTAGCTGCCTAAAGGTTGGTTATTGGTTAATGGTATAAAGTATGCAGAGAGATATACAATTTGTGCCAGTAAGTTCGCATTTAAAGTTAAACTGATCTTTGTTTTTAAGTTCTATTTTATTGATCCGCTGATCATATTTTTTCAGTGCAACTTTTGCAACCTTGCTTTGAATCGCATGTTCTTCCGAAATTTGTATTGTTGTTCGAATGGCCTTTTTCGTAAAACGTTCCACTTTTTTGTCAAGGTTTACGATGTCCAATTGGACCTTGTCCCCGTCAGTGCGTAATTGCAGCTGACCTTGTGTTAGTATCTGAATTCTTTCCCTAGATTCTTTCGCGTCTCCATTTATCTGAGTGATCCATCAATTCTAACAATCCTATCTTCCATCTGGATTTTAACCTGTTGAATCTGTGTCTTAATCTCTTGTCTCAATTCCTGATTATCCTGTTTCAATTCCTGATACTGTTTCGTCATCTGTGTATTAATATACTGATTCTGTTTCGCAATTTGTGTCGTTATACTATCGTTCATTTTTTGTAACATCTGCGTGATCGCGTCCTGTCCAGTAACACTACCTTCGGCTGAACTGTGTGTTTTCGATCTATTGTTTTCTACTCGGCCACTTACGTCGTTTACTGGACTGTGCTGTGACGTTTCTAAGTTCGATAACTGCAACAATCCGCGCTGTCTCCCGTTCTCCGTGTGTTGCTCTTTATGTTGAGGATTAGTTGCGTTTGTCGTTCAACCATTTCGTGGCGCGAACAACTCCGCCCACTGCCCTCTCTGTTGTGTATGTCTTATGTTTGCAGGTACAGCCGCGTCTGTAACTCTACTGAATGCTGTGCCTGTTGCTGAGGCATACTTAGAATGTGTACAAGAGGTTCGACGTATTCTAAATGTTCCTCCTCTTCCTCACTGTCTACTTGAACGTTAACTAACTGCCGGTTCAAAAAAAAAAAAAAATGGCTCTGAGCACTATGGGACTTAACATCTATGGTCATCAGTCCCCTAGAACTTAGAACTACTTTAACCTAACTGACCTAAGGACAACACACAACACCCAGTCATCACGAGGCAGAGAAAATCCCTGACCCCGCCGGGAATCGAACCCCGGAACTGCCGGTTCATTGACTGCACTGACGCGTATTCTGTCTCTGAATTTGCGGCAAACAAACGAGTTTCCTGAGCTCGTTTCGTTGCAAATATTTGTCATTTCCTGCGTGGGCTGTCTATTTCTGGCTCAGAATGTGCCCTACACGGAATTTCGTACTCTGAAAATTCAGTGTTCTCGTCCCTTCGAGTCCCATCTGTCTGATCTGCCTCAATTCTATCCAAATCGACCTGAGCGTGCTGATTCTGCAGCTCACCGACTGCCCAATCCTCTGGTTCTCAACGAGCTCGTTTACTTGCTGTTTATCTGGTTGATTCTCCGCCATCTTGTCTACTTGCTGTCTATCACGTAACCTTTTGGCTTGCGCTTTCGTTAACATGGAAGTTCTTTCAACACAATACAACCCTATCTACAAAAATGTACGACCACTTACCAGTTGGTTGAACGAACAACAACAACGACGTGAATTCTCGGCCACTGCTCTGTCTGCTCTGCTACAATCTCCAGCTTTGCGCTTGCAAAGGAAGTAAAAACGTTACTTCCTAATTATAACTTATTTGATACTGCGTCAGTGCGTCACTCTGCGTCTGTGCCTATCACCTGAAAATCCTATGCCCTAAGAGCTACTCGAAAATCGTAAAAATCCAAAAATTTTTCAACACAACAACACAAGACTTTTTTACTACAATTCTGCTTTCCTCGCTACTTGTATCTATTCTGATCCTAAATCTTTGCAAATAACTCTTTAAGACGTGAAAGAAAATTTTTCAAAGTGATAATGCACCATAACATAATTGTTTTTCTCCAATTAACTAAATTTCTTTTTTTCAAAAAATTACAATTATTTGCTTATCGCTTAAATTAACATTGCATAAATATCAACAAACTTTCTGTAACACAAAAAAATTTTTTTTTCTAAGATTGCGACCTGCCGGACCTAACTATCATCTATCACCTATTTTGACACTGTCTTATCTTGATAACCTACCTATCTTATCTATCCTAGCAGGGTCGCCATTTTCTGTCAGTGTGTGGGTGTTATGTTGACGAGTTGTGCAATGGATTGACCTGACAAGTACCCTTTGGCTCATAGTATAAAGGCTTTCACGACCGGATGACATATCTTCTGGTAAACCTTCCGGTATGTAAGGTTGTGGTCCATGAAACTCTTCAGCTCCTAACGTTTCGTCCAGAGCTGCGCTGGACATCTTCAGAGGGGTGTTTCTCCTCCGGTGAGTCTTGCCGACTGACGGGTCGGACGTCTGAGAGCGACTTATGTATCATAGAAAGTGGGCGTGACCAGAGTTACACGTGATATGCAGAGATAACCTTTGTCAGAGATAAAACTTAACTATCGATCGTAATCTCGTCACGGATAAAACTGTCTAGCAATTCTGTAGTGCTACTGTCCAAATATCACTAAGTTTCATGGTCTCTTCTTTCCGATTAAAATTATCCCTATGTTTATATATTTCAATTGCTTCTCTACAAAGCCGTGGGTAATAGTTCGTCGTCGTAGATAAAATTTTTGTTTCGGAAAACTTCACTTGATGATTTCCTGGCTGAAAAGCGTGTTCTGCTACAGCCGATTTATCTGTTTTTCCTAATCCGCAAAGACTCTTGTGTTCTTTTAACCGTGTATTTACGCTTCTTTTTGTTGTTCCAACATAAACTTTACCACATGTACACGGAATTTTATATACGCCACTGGCTGATAGAGGAGCACGTTTATCTTTTACAGACCGAAGAACATGACAAATTTTCTTCGTTGGTCTAAAAACAGGTCTAATATCATGTTTACTTAAAATCTTTCCAATCTGATCCGTTACTTTCTTTATAAAAGGGAGAGAGACTGTATTCTTCCATCGTTTTTCGGACTTGTCCTTAAGCTTTTTGTTGTTTGGGTGCAGAATTCTGCTTACTTCTTTCTTTGAGTAGCCATTTTTCTCAAAGGCGTGCTTCAGATGTTTTAATTCGTCGTCTAGATACTCCGGCGTGCAAATCCGTCTGGCTCTGTCAACGAGACTCGTAATCACACCTCTTTTTTGTTTTGGATGGTGGTTAGAGTTTTTATGTAAGTATCTGTCTGTGTGCGTTATTTTTCTAAAAATCTGTTGTTTCAAGCTTCCATCCGTCTGTCTCATAACTAAAACATCCAAAAACGGTATTTTGTTATCATTTTCTCTCTCCATAGTAAACTGGATTCTTGGATTTATATTATTAAGGTAATCAAAAAATTCGCCTAAGGCTTCTCTACCATGTGGCCAGACCACAAATGTATCGTCTACATACCGATACCAGCGAGATGGTTTCTTATCTGCTTTTTCCAAGGCTGACTGTTCGAATTTCTCCATGTAGAAATTAGCTACTGCAGGACCCAATGGGTTACCCATTGCTACGCCATTAAGTTATTCGTAAAACTCATTATTCCACTGGAAATGACTGGAAGTAAGACAGTGTCTGAAAAGAGCAGTCAGATCTTCTGGAAAAATATCCGTTATAAAATCCATAACTTCATTAACTGGAATCATAGTAAATAAAGATACTACATCGAAGCTTACTAAAATATCTTCAGGAGTCAGAATTAAACCTTCAATTTTCTCTATAAAATGACGTGAGTCCTTTATATATGAGTCCGTTTTTCCAAAATATGGTTGTAAGCGAGTTGTTAGATATCTTGCTATTTCGTACGTAGGAGAATTGATAGTACTAACAATCGGTCTCAGAGGTAGGTCCTTCTTATGTACCTTGGGTAGGCCATAGAGTCTAGGACACATAGCTTCAGTCTTCAATAAAGCTCTTTTTTCTTCTTTTTGAATAGAAGTGGCCGATTTTATCAAATTATTTGTTTTCCGTAGTACGCTGGCTGTAGGATCTTTCTTAAGTTTTTTGTATTGCCCTGCCGTTAAAAGATTCAAAATTTTGGTTTGATAATCTTCTGTATTTAAAACGACCGTAGCATTCCCTTTATCAGCAGGAGCAATCACTATGTCTTCATCTGCATTTAAATCTCTCAGAGCCTTTCTTTCGCCATTGGTTAAATTACTTTCCAGAGGTTTACTGCGGCATAATACTCTGGTGGTTTCGATCCGGATTGCATTTGCAGTTTCTTTGGGGAGAGTACGTATACCTGCTTCTACATTTGCAATAATATCCTCAGCAGGAGCTTTCGGAGGTGTTATAGAGTAGTTTCCTCCTTTTGCAAGAACTGAAATTTCGTCTTGAGATAAAACTCTGCCTGACTTATTAATAACAGTTTCGGACATCACTATATTATTTGTAGATTCTGCATAAGTTTGTAACTATTCGAACTTCTTCTTATGCCTTCTAGTAGTCGTTTCCATCATGGTTTCCATAGATCAAAATGTAAGGCAATCTATGTTATTCCATAGGTCTATCTGTATCTTGCTAGCAAGGAATAAATGTAACTGCAGTAACTTACGGTCAGCAGAATCCATCTCTCGTCTTGTATAATGTATCCTCTCTCGAAGTAGTGCTGCTTCTGTATAATCAAATATCCGATGAACACGGGCTGTCTGGAACATCCTCTTCAACTTTAGAAAATTCGGTATGGTAGACGAATCCCTACAACGCAACAAGAAAGTTAAAGTACAAATTAAATGCGCTCTCTTCTTACGTAAAATTTCCAGGCGTCTAACTGATTTTGAGAATTGCTCCCCGTAGAGTCTTCTGATCATAGTATGAAGGCTTTCACGACCGGATGACATACCTTCTGGTAAACCTTCCGGGATGTAAGGTCGTGGTCCATGAAACTCTTCAGCTCCTAACGTTTTAGACCAACGAAGAAAATTTGTCATGTTCTTCGGTCTGTAAAAGATAAACGCGCTCCTCTATCAGCCAGTGGCGTATATAAAATTCCGTGTACATGTGGTAAAGTTTATGTTGGAACAACAAAAAGAAGCGTAAATACACGGTTAAAAGAACACAGAAGTCTTTGCCGATTAGGAAAAACAGATAAATCGGCTGTAGCAGAACACGCTTTTCAGCCAGGAAATCATCAAGTAAAGTTTTCCGAAACAAAAATTTTATCTACGACGACGAACTATTACCCACGGCTTTGTAGAGAAGCAATTGAAATATATAAACATAGGGATAATTTTAATCGGAAAGAAGAGACCATGAAACTTAGTGATATTTGGACAGTAGCACTACAGAATTGCTAGACAGTTTTATCCGTGACGAGATTACGATCGATAGTTAAGTTTTATCTCTGACAAAGGTTATCTCTGCATATCACGTGTAACTCTGGTCACGCCCACTTTCTATGATACATAAGTCGCTCTCAGACGTCCGACCCGTCAGTCGGCAAGACTCACCGGAGGAGAAACACCCCTCTGAAGATGTCCAGCGCAGCTCTGGACGAAACGTTAGGAGCTGAAGAGTTTCATGGACCACAACCTTACATACCGGAAGGTTTACCAGAAGATATGTCATCCGGTCGTGAAAGCCTTTATACTATGAGCCAAAGGGTACTTGTCAGGTCAATCCATTGCACAACTCGTCAACATAACACCCACACACTGACAGAAAATGGCGACCCTGCTAGGATAGATAAGATAGGTAGGTTATCAAGATAAGACAGTGTCAAAATAGGTGATAGATGATAGTTAGGTCCGGCAGGTCGCAATCTTAGAAAAAAAAATTTTTTTGTGTTACAGAAAGTTTGTTGATATTTATGCAATGTTAATTTAAGCGATAAGCAAATAATTGTAATTTTTTGAAAAAAAGAAATTTAGTTAATTGGAGAAAAACAATTATGTTATGGTGCATTATCACTTTGAAAAATTTTCTTTCACGTCTTAAAGAGTTATTTGCAAAGATTTAGGATCAGAATAGATACAAGTAGCGAGGAAAGCAGAATTGTAGTAAAAAAGTCTTGTGTTGTTGTGTTGAAAAATTTTTGGATTTTTACGATTTTCGAGTAGCTCTTAGGGCATAGGATTTTCAGGTGATAGGCACAGACGCAGAGTGACGCACTGACGCAGTATCAAATAAGTTATAATTAGGAAGTAACGTTTTTACTTCCTTTGCAAGCGCAAAGCTGGAGATTGTAGCAGAGCAGACAGAGCAGTGGCCGAGAATTCACGTCGTTGTTGTTGTTCGTTCAACCAACTGGTAAGTGGTCGTACATTTTTGTAGATAGGGTTGTATTGTGTTGAAAGAACTTCCATGTTAACGAAAGCGCAATATATAAACATAGGGATAATTTTAATCGGAAAGAAGAGACCATGAAACTTAGTGATATTTGGACAGTAGCACTACAGAATTGCTAGACAGTTTTATCCGTGACGAGATTACGATCGATAGTTAAGTTTTATCTCTGACAAAGCTTATCTCTGCATATCACGTGTAACTCTGGTCACGCCCACTTTCTACGATACATAAGTCGCTCTCAGACGTCCGACCCGTCAGTCGGCAAGACTCACCGTAGGAGAAACACCCCTCTGATGATGTCCAGCGCAGCTCTGGACGAAACGTTAGGAGCTGAAGAGTTTCATGGACCACGACCTTACATCCCGGAAGGTTTACCAGAAGATATCCCTTTGGCTCCTGCAAGAAGTAATTTCCACCCCACATTACTACAGAAGTCAGACAGACGCTCCTAACGTACCAAAAAGAAATGCCTGAAAAACTTTCAGCACTAAATATCTTTTGGAGTCGTCTGCTGTAAAGAAAAGACACAAAAATATTCTATTTTCTTACGTAACTAGTGGGATACTTGGGTACTGGACTAGTGATAGTTAGTGTAAGAAAACATTAAATAAACGGAAAATATTATTTATTGCAAAATTTAAGAAAACCAAGTGAAACTTTTATTTATAAACTAATACACAAATTTCTTTGTTCTTTTTGGAATAGGAGGTTACCTCTTATATATAGGAATCCTGTTAATGACATTTATATACAAAGTGTGGCAAAGCTCTTTTATCCCTTTTCTTTAAGAATGTTGTTTACTAGGCAGAATGGCTGAGAGCCGTGCCTACTCAACTTGAATGATTATCCAATTGAATTTTTCTAAGTACGGTCGAGGCTGTCACATGAGAAATGTAATGGAGTGATGTGAATAAAGTACGTTATTTCTAATGGAGGAAAGATGGGGCTTGCCTACGCTGTAGCGCACAATACCGTGAGCTGTGATGATTGCTGCCTGGTTGGCCGGTGTGGCCGAACGGTTCTAGGTGCTTCAGTCTGGAACCGAACGACCGTTACGGTCGCAGGTTCGAATCCTGCCTCAGGCATGGATATGTGTGCTGTCCTTAGGTTAGTTTGGTTTAAGTAGTTCTAAGTTCTAGGGGACTGATGACCTCCGATGTTAAGTCACATAGCGCTCAGAGCCATTTGAACCATTTGACTGCTGCCTGAGTCGTTCACCGCTGAAAAATAACAAAACTATCTCTTTATATCTGTACTGACCTTCGCCAATCGAACTCTCACTATGCCTTGATGAAGTCAAGGACTTCTATCTGCCCCTAGTCTAACTATTGGCGTGGTACACAGGCCAGATAACCAGTCCACCTTGATGCAACTCAATGTTCGCTTGCAGGCGCTAACTGATACTCTGTCTGTGTTCACACCGCACATTAAGTGTCACTGCCAACACAGTGAACAAACGCTTAATCGTGAGCGACTCATTATAGAGTATCACTCCAATTCGCTTGTGACAGATGTTCTCTCTCAGTGCAGTACTGAGTAGAGGCTTTGTTCCTCGCTCTCTGCATACACACATGAGAGCACTTGCTCCCACTACAAGTTACCACTACAAGAGTGTCACCAGAACGACTTCCCTCCATGCAAAAAGCGAAAGGGTAACTCATCCGCTGTCTTTCCCTCACTCCTCTGGCTCATTGCGTCAGAAATAGTCCACCAATCAGCGTTACTCTTACAAACGGGAGAACGGCTAAGCCGACCAATCCAGAAATATATAGCATCTGCGTTAGGCTTCACTGTCCACTTGTGAGAACTCTGAAACTGTGCACTAGGTCTGTCATAAAATTGTGTATGCTGGGGCTCTCCCGAACAATACAGCGGGTTTTGCTTTTAAGGTGAACACGCAGGCCATTATCCCTTTTCTCTGGCAAAAACTGTTTTGGTGCATGGGCGGTCAGCTGGCTGGCACAGCTGCATACTAACCCACCGTCCTATGGACATACAAAGGGGTGATTGCCTCCACCGAACATAAACACCTGTGGCCGTTGTGTCTTGAATGTTTGTGCACACCAGCCTCGATTTTTTAATCTGAGCACGCACTTGCGATTTATTTATTAAATTTGCATATCGATTAAATGGAAATATAAAAATTGACTCTACCTTATCGAGTTTGGGCTCGAATGAAACGTCTTGATACACAGAATACGATGGTGAGGTCGGAATATGTAAGAAATGAAGGTCATGATATCACGCCAAGCTTCTTGACAAAGAAATGAAGACAGAAAAGTTTAAGATCCAACTATACAATAAATGATACAAAACCTTAAAATCCATGAACAATAAACTGAAAGGCAATCGATACATTGTTATAAAGGTAAATAAAACCAATACACAGTCATAATTAAGTCAGGGAGGACACAGGCAAAACACATGAAATCTCTGACGATAATAATATTCAGTGCATGATAAGAACCCAACAAAACAGTTTCACAGTAAAATTGAGGAGCAGTCAAGGAAGACACATTTCCCTTGACAGAAATCAAAAAGGAATATCTCCATGCGTAGGCCCAAAGGTGCCACATTTAAGAGCACAGCCAAAAGTACACAAAGACAGAAATGCAATAAAACCATCAGTAAACTCCATAAATAGCTCATCATACGAAGTTATACAGAAACTGAATAAAACACTGATGAAGATTTATATGTATGCAACAACATATTCTGTAAAAACTAACATGGTACTAGCTGAAGAATTAAAAGTCTCAAAACTTTCTCAAGACGAACAGTTTTTCTCACCTGACATTGCCCGCATCTCGTGGCCGTGCGGTAGCGTTCTCGCTTCCCATGCCCGGGTTCACGGGTTCGATTCCCGGCGGGGCCAGGGATTTTCTCTGCCTCGTGATGGCTGGTTGTTGTGTGCTGTCCTTCGGTTAGTTAGGTTTAAGTAGTTCTAAGTTCTAGGGGACTGATGACCATAGATGTTAAGTCCCATAGTGCTCAGAGCCATTTGAATCACCTGACATTGCCACACTTTACTCAAATGGAACTACCCAAGAAGCTGTAGCAGTACTCCAAAAGAATCTTACAAAACATAAAGCACATGTATACATACGGATAGTTGGATTTATAAATTCTTCTAGAAAATCGTAAGTTAAAGATATTTTGCATTTAATGGCAACAGCTAAAAGCAGTCAGATGGCCTAGCAGTGTGGTCAAGTGGATCAGTTGGCACAGCTGACATGTACCTAAACCATTTGGGTCAATAATTGTTTAGCAGCCAACAACCCTATCTAGAGAAAATTTAATGTTACAGGACACATGTAGACGACACACTATTGCCAGTAAAATGGTATGAACAAGACATAGTGGACATTATAAATTGCTTCAGTAGACTACACCAGAAAAAGAACAAGATTAAAGTATTAATTACCTTGACCTAAGTTTCAGAAATAAGCAGCATATAGTTCAAGGCTGCACGAGACAACTAAAATGCCTCTGGACCAAGAAAACATACAACAGCAAATAAGCGCTGTAAAACAGGTTGCGGTTGCCACTGACATTACTGTTTCCACGGCTGACTCAGTATTAGGCTTACGAAAGACCCAGGCACAAACCACACCACGGAAGTTAAGGACAAACACAGACGTACATTTAGCATCCCATTCTTTAGCAATACATCGCAAATGCTTCAAAAACCACAAAGTAAAAATTGGGTTCTCTACATATCATAAATTACAACAAAAATTAATACAGAACACAAATAGTAGTCATGATCGAAATTCAGGCCCCAGAATATACAAAATTACATGCCAAGTATACTTCATGCTCTACCTAAGACAGAGTGGCTGAGATTTCAACACCAGGTATAAAGAGACACACAACATCAACAATAACCACATAAATACACAATCAGAACGCCCATTTGGAAAAGTAGAGGAAAATATCAAAGTACCACACAGATTAAATGAAGGTCATGAAATGGAACTTTTAGAAGAACAGAATATGTGTTCATATTTAAAGAAAAATGAACACAAAATGTTAAATGAAGAACTGGAAAAGTGAATCAGTGAATTTCTTCAGATGCTTGAACGTTATTCTTAAAGAAACATAGTGTCACATAAATACCATTGTAAAAGTATGTATAAGCGATCAACGATCCAAACTATTAAGATAAATATCCTCTGTACGAAAACAGACATTCTCATCGAACGACCTATAATGTTTTATCTGTTGAGTCACGTAAAACATTTTTGTAACTGTTTTTTATGAGTGTTTGCTATTTTCATTTTGTAATATGCACAGAAAATTATGTGTGACGTTCAATATGCTTGAGTTTCTGCGAACAAGTGCACGACAGGAAAACTGGAAGTAAAAGTTCTTCCCAACATTCTGTCACTAACTCTGTAAGCGTACTGTCATATCGCTGGATTAGTGCGGAGTATCTTTGCAGGCAGCCCCGTCTGCAGAGTCGAGCAGGGGAAACGGAACTGTTGTGTTGTGGGTAGCTCTGCATGTAAGAAACATTGTTATTATGGAAGTTAAAGTGTTGCTGCAAGTGCTGTTACAGCAAAGTGATGGAATATGGAAGTGATTCAAAGGAAAATGCATAATGATGTAATTAAAAGTGAGCAGTGCCGCCAATGACATATTTGTGTATCCTCTCGTTGCGCGTCGCGCCATTCATCAATCATCCGCGCCGTGTTCGGTCTCCAAGAACGAACTAATGTGAATCAGTAATACTATTTACCACAAAAGAGACCATTTAAGTGCCAGTGTATTGTAGCGAGCGTGGGAACGTACGTTCGATCATCGGGTTCCGCATCATCAACAACCGACCGCGCTGCGACGGTTAATGCGCACGCTCGTACAAGTGAGAACTGAGAAATTAACTTTACGAACGGTGCAAAATCATTACTAGTGTCAAGGAGGACTGGTACCAAAAGAAATCTGTGTATGCGTGACGAGCGTAAGAACTTTCCTTCGATCATTCGGCTTCCGCATCATCAACAATCACCCGCGTCTTGTCGGTTACGCGTACGCTCGTCCGAATGATACTGTGGACTGTTAATCATCCATTAATTGGGATAACACTTCTGAATTAGAATGTAAACAGTGCAACCTGCGACTTTCTTTTATCGTTTCGATATATAGTTGTTCATACCAGACGTAGAACAGTGTCGTGTTTTGACGCTGAGTGGCTCTCCTAACTCGCCTGCGTATTTCGATAGATAATTTCAGGCAAGCCAGCTGTGAAACAGAACAGTACGACCGCCGCGGGATTATCAGGTACGTGGTGTGGACAGGGCGCACGGTCAAGGAACGACAGCCACTTTAAAAGTACGCCGCCCTTTTGTACACCCGGGCATGTTACAACTCTATGTAAAGATCGATCCTAATTAAAAACTGGGTGCCTTCCATGTATTGCAGTAAAGGTAACAGAACAATACATACTTCACAAATCTAAAATATCGAAAATAAATGGCATAGAACTCAGACAACACGCTTGGAAATCGGAGTCATTTACCAAAACGCATCCCACAGGAATAAAATAGAAATAAAATCGTGCCTGGTAGGAGACAAATTAATTCATAAACAAACTAACTGTTTTTATATTCTCGTGCTTTCGTCAAGCATTTCTTATCGATCAAATGAAATACGGTATTTTCTTTTCAGATGCCATAAAAACAAATTTGTTGTAGGACTGTTCCACTTTCCAACCTGCCTGGTTACAAGACCACTGTTATTTACATCATGATCAGAGATATCCAAATGTACATCCATCCATTGATCGTGACCGGGCCAAATATCTCACGAAATAAGCGTCAAACGAAAAAACCACAAAGAACGAAACTCGTCTAGCATGAAGGGGGAAACCAGACTGCGGTATGGTTGGCGCGCTAGATGGCGGTGCAGTAGGTCAAATGGATATCAACTGCGTTTTTTTAAATAGGAACCCCCATTATTTATTACATATTCGTGTAGTACGTAAAGAAATATGAATGTTTTATTTGGACCACTTTTTTCACTTTGTGATAGATGGCGCTGTAATAGTCACAAACATATGGCTCACAATTTTAGACGAACAATTGGTAACAGGTAGGTTTTTTAAATTAAAATACAGAACATAGCTACGTTTGAACATTTTATTTCGATTGTTCCAATGTGATACATGTACCTTTGTGAATTTATCATTTCTGAGAACGCATGCTGTTACCGCGTGATTACCTGTAAATACCACATTAATGCAATAAATGTTCAAAATGATGTCCGTCAACCTCAACAGCGAGTAGTTCGTCTGCCGTAATGTTCGCACATGCCTTGACAATGCGCTGACGCATGTTGGCACGCGTTGTCGGTGGATCACGATAGTACATATCCTTCAACTTTCCCCACAGAAAGAAATCCGGCCAATCCACCTGTCATGAAATATGTTATTCAATACCGCTTCAACCGCACGCGAGCTATCTGCCGGACATCCATAATTTGGAAGTGCATCGCCATTCTGTCATGCAGTGAAACATCTTGTAGTAACATCGTTAGAACAATACGTAGGAAATCAGCATACCTTGCATCATTTGGATTGCCATCGATAAAATGGGGGACAATTATCCTTCCTCCCATAATGCCGCACCATACATTAACCCGCCGATGTCACTGATGACTTGTCGCAGCCATCGTGGATTTTCCGTTGCCCAATAGTGCATATTATGCAGGTTTACGTTACCGCTGTTGGTGAATGACGCTTCGTCGCTAAATAGAACGCGTGCAAAAAATCAGTCATCGTCCCGTAAGTTCTCTTGTGCCCAGTGGCAGAACTGTACACGACGTTCAAAGTCGTCGCCATGCAATTCCTGGTGCGTGGAAATATGGTACGGGTGCAATCGACGTTGTTGTAGCGTTTTTGAGATTCCCGATTCTCGCGCAGTTTGTCTGCTACTGATTTGCACATTAGCCGGTAGCTAAAACACCTACTTGGCGTCATAATTTAATGCAGATCGTGGTTGACGTTTCACATGTGGCTGAACAGTTCCTGTTTCCTTAAATAACGTAACTATCCGGCGAACGGTCCGGACATTTGGATGATGTCGTCCAGCATACCGAGCAGCATACATAGCACACGCCGGTTGGGCATTTTGATCACAATAGCCATACGTCGACACGATGTCGACCTTTTCCGCAATTCGTAAACGGTCCGTTTTAACACGTGTAATGTATCACGAAGCAAATACCGTCTGCACTGGCGGAATGTTACGTGATACCACGTACTTATAAGTTTGTGAATATTACAGCGCCATCTATCATAAAGCGAAAAAAGTGGTCCAACTGAAACATTCATATTTCTTTACGTACTACACGAATATGTAATAAAAATGGGGGTTCCTATTTAAAAACCGCAGTTGATATCTGTTTGACCTATGGCAGCGCCATCTAGCGGGCCCACCTAGCACCATCTGGTTTCCTCCTTCAAAAGTAGACGAGTATCGTTCTTTGTAGTTTTTTCGTTTGATGCTTATTTCGTGAGATATTTGACAGCACCCTGTATAGGAAGTAGTTCTCGAACTTGTTTACTATGACACCCACAAATGGTGATGGGGTAAAATTGCTAATATAGGAGTACGTACTTTGAGCCATGCACGGCTCGTGTTCATGCAGTTGATTCATTGTCATCTTCTATTACGGTACTGCCACGTCGTTTTCATATTACTTTTACTGGCATCACAAACTACCTGCCCTACTTGCCCGCGAGCGGCAGTAGCAGCACGTATCGATAAGAGTACTGCCGTACCATCGCTGGAGCGACCGATAGAATTTCCGGGTCGTCGTGTGTCTGGCAGTCAGTTCGGGACGGACCAGCAGTGCAGTCGGGACGCAGCAGCAGTGAAGTCGGGGACGGAGCGCCGGTGAGGCGGCGACAGCCAGTGCTCGCCGACCGCTGGCGGCACACACGAACTGTCCGATGGAGTGAGATTGGAGTGGGACGACCGTTGGTTGGTCGTCTTATCAGCCGACGTATATTTGGTCCTTTCACCATTTCCGCGCCTGCAGTCATTCGGTTGGTGTGGAGCAGCGAGGAATTCTCGGCGGGGCGTAGTTGGGCAGGGCCTGCTTCGGTCTGTACGCAGTGTCGGAGTGTGTGGTGCTGTTCTCATGCTACGAGGTCCGTGGCTCACCGACCCTGGACACGAAAGTTGAGTTTTGACTTAATCTACCAGCAAGTGAAGACTGTTCACATTGTGTCGTTTGGAGTTCGTTGGCGGCTGTTGGGATATTCCCCTCAAGCAACAACGTGGTTTTCAAGCTGGAAAATTCTAGCCACCCTCCGGTGGAGTTTCACTGTATTTGGTTATTTGAACTGAAGTGCACCAGCGGAATCTTCTGCCTTGTGGCCGTTAACGTTCCGGTTACCTGCCCTCGCCGTTGACGTAAATTTCAGGCAGTGTAGTTTCCTCATCGTGTTGTTTCTGTCCAGCACGGTGTGTAGTTTGACAGCTCAATGTATAATTGATTGTGGGCGAATACGTTCTACGTTGTTGCGCTGTGCCCTGGTCGGGTGAAGTGGAAGTTATCTTGTCAGTGGGTGCGTTGACTGTCGGTCGGTTGGGTTGTCGTCGGATCGTGAATGGTTGGCCCGACTGCCTGTCTCACCTAAGCGAGCGTTAGTGTTTGAATTCCAGGCCGACCCTCGAACACTGAACGCCCTTGTGTGTACTGCCTTATTTTTTTTTAAATTTGTTCTGGTTGTTTGTACTTGTGTGGCTTCTATCCTTTTTTTTTTAAATTAGACTTCTTTTGCTGTTAAGGCCCTCAGCCTAGTTCAAAGAACTGTGTCACATAAGGCCTTTGGCACTTTAAAAATTTTAATGTTGTTGAATTTTAAGTCTTAGGCCTTCAGCCGATTTGAATTTAACTTGTTTACTTCAGCCTAACTAAAGAACTGTTTTAAGATAAGGCTTGCTTTTTAATTTTCTGATTATGCTTGAGTTTTAAGTTATTAGCCTTCAGCCGTTTTTAAATTAAAATGGCTTTCAGCCGGTAATTAAGTCCCAAAGAGTAAAGCTGTAAGTTTAGATAAAAAAATTATTTGGTCTCTTGTAATGTTTGATGAAATAATGAAGTTGTGTGTTCGAGTGTAACTGATAGCTCCTTATTTTGGCCCCTTTCCACAATTTATACTACCTGTCCTCTCGTGCGCTTTTAGGGGGCGTCTCTCACTTGGGAATGGTATGCTGCCGAAATCGTCTAAACATGGAGTGAATGGAAATGGTTTTATAAAGAGCTGGGTTGGAAAATGGAATTGTGCTTCATTACGAAACAACGAGACTCTTCCGACCAGGCAACATGGTTCAAATGGCTCTGAGCACTATGGGACTTAACTTCTAAGGTCATCAGTCCCCTACAACAGAACTACTTAAACGTAACTAACCCAAGGACACCACACACATCCATGCCCGAGGCAGGAATCGAACCTGCCACCGTAGCGGTCGTGCGGTTCCAGACTGTAGCGCCTAGAACCGCTCGGCCACTACGGCCGGCCAGGCAACATGTCTCCAGTCATCGGACAGTCCAATGTTCGCATTGACGGGCCGAGGCGAGGCGTAAAGCTTTGTGTCGTGCAGTCACCAAGGATACACGAGTGGGCCTTCAGCTCCGAAGGCCCATATCGATGATGTTTCGTTGAATGGTTCGCACGCTGACACTTGTTGATAGCCCAGAATTGAAATCTGCTGCAATTTTCGGAAGGGTTGCACTTTTTGTCAAGTTTAACGATTCTATCCAGTCGTCGTTCGTCCCGTTCTTGCAGGATGTTTTTACGGCCGCAGCGATGTCGGAGACTTGATGTTTGACCGGATCCCTGATATTTACGGACCACGAGCGAAATTGTCGTACGCGAAAATCCCCACTTCATCGCTACCTTGGAGATAATGTGTCCCATCGCTCGAGCGCCAACTATAACACCACGTTCAAACTCACTTAGATCTTGAGAACGCGCCGTTGTAGGTGCAGTAACCGATCTAACAACTGCGCCAGACACTTGTTGTCTTATACAGGCGTTGCCGACTCCAGCGACGGGGCAGGTTAGTTTTACACTTCCCTAGAACGCCGGTGAGAAGGATGTTCTCAGTAGTATCTCTAGCTGCTAAGTTGAAATGTGTAATAGCTTTTTTAGAGTTTCCGGTGGGCACTATGGTGTGTGGCATTGATCATCATGTCGCACCAATTATTCCAGCGAGGAAACGGTACTAAATTCATTACTATCCAGTTTATTAGATGAGATATTTTGTGCAACTGCAACTTGGCGTGGACGTGCGGTGCCGCCTCGTGATCAGATTTAGTTACACTACCGGCCACTAAAATTGCTACACCAAGAAGAAATGCAGATGATAAACGGGTATTCATTCGACAAATATATTATATTAGAACTGACATGTGATTACATTTTCACGCAATTTGGGTGCATAGATCCTGAGAAATCAGTACCCAGAACAACCACCTCTGGCCGTAATAACGGCCTTGATACGCCCAACCAGAGCTTGGATGGCGTGTACAGGTACAGCTGCCCATACAGCTTCAACACGATACTACAGTTCATCAAGAGTACTGACTGGCGTATTGTGATGAGCCAGTTGCTCGGCCACCATTGACCAGACGTTTTCAATTGGTGAGAGATCTGGAGGATGTGCTGGCCAGGGCAGCTGTCGAACATTTTCCGTATCCAGAAAGGCCCGTACAGGACCTGCAACATGCGGTCGTGCATTATCCTGCTGAAATGTAGGGTTTCACAGGGATCGAATGAAGGGTAGAGCCACGGGTCGTAATACATTTGAAATGTAACGTCCACTGTTCAAAGTGCCGTCAATGCGAGCAAGAGGTCACCGAGACGTGTAACCAATGGCACCCCATACCATCACGCCGGGTGATACGGCAGTATGGCGATGACGTATACACGCTTTCAATGTGCGTTCACCGCGATGTCGCCAAACACGGATGCGACACTCATGATGCTGTAAACAGCTGGATTCATCCGAAAAAATGACGTTTTGCCATTCGTGCACCCAGGTTCGTCGTTGAGTACACCATCGCAGGCGCTTCTGTCTGTGATGCAGCGTCAAGGGTAACCGCAGCCGTGGTCTCCGAGCTGATAGTCCATGCTGCAGCAAACGTCGTCGAACTGTTCGTGCAGATGGTTGTTGTCTTGCAAACGTCCCCATCTGTTGACTCAGGGATCGACACGTGGCTGCACGATCCGTTACAGCCGTGTGGATAAGATGCCTGTCATCACGACTGCTAGTGATACGAGGCCGTTGGGATCCAGCACGGCGGTCCGTATTACCCTCCTGAACCCACCGACTCCACATTCTGCTAATAGTAATTGGATCTCGACCAACGCGAGCAGCAATTTCACGATACGATAAACCGCAATCGCGATAGGCTACAATCCGAACTTTATCAAAGTCGGAAACGTGATGGTACGCATTTCTCCTCCTTACACGTGGCATCAGAACAACGTTTCACCAGGCAACGCCTGTGAACTGCTGTTTGTGTATGAGAATTCGGTTGGAAAGTTTCCTCATGTCAGCACTTTGTAGGTGTCGCCACAACCTTGAGTGAATGCTCTGAAAAGCTAATCATTTGCATTATCACAACATCATCTTCCTGTTGGTTAAATTTCGCGTCTGTAGCACCTCATCTTCGTGGTGTAGCAATTTTAATGGCCAGTAGTGTAGTTTCATGTATCATGTCAGAATGTGCTGTGTGATTTGTGGAAACATTGGGTTGAATTTCATTTAATTTTCCGTTCAATTTGTGTTTCATTCCCACGGACGTAGTAGCCCATACCGTGCTGCACCACGCGCGTTTCTACGTAAGACATGAGACTCCAATTCGACGTGAATACTTCTCGTGTTCGAACTGAAGACTCAGTTTCTTTGCGGAGTGGATGTGCTCATATTTGGTAAATTTATTTACAAAATTTCTGAACTGTACGAAACTTTAGGAGTGCGCTTTGTTATGTGAAACTGACCATTAAAGCCAGTTGCACGCTGACCCAGTGAGCTTATATGTGGAGTAGGGAACCTTCTTCTAAATTCTACCTTTCATTGTGAGAGTGATCAATGTGAACGTGGTGTGTGTTATCTGGATAAATTGTAGCCAGTAATTTAGCAGATTTACCCGCAAGCGTCGATTCAGTTGTGTTGCATAATGTACCACGCGTCGAGATTCACGCTCCTGCATTCCAAATAACTAGTATGTTTTAACTTAACATCTGCGTGTGTGTGTATGTATGTGTGTGTGTGTGTGTGTGTGTTACTTTCAATGAGGAAATCCATTCCGCTCCCTAGTCATGGTCCTTAAAATCAGTCAGTTTGCACCTCCCCTTAGTAATGTGTCAATGAAATTTATCATGATTATTTATTGTTTATCCAACATATGGTTTGGTATTTTATTAAATTATCAAATGATCTGTGAGGTGGCTCCCTTTTATCAGTTTAATTAATATCTAAATAAATTTGGCCCACTAATCAGAAATTTTGTGTTTGGTACTTGTTTCGAGGGAAGCGTAGGCTTGACTTGCATAGTCATTCTTGGGATTTATGAAATAAAAAAGCTGATGCTACCAGTACCTTGCAGTAGTAAAATGCGACAGATGTCATCCATAATGGCTACGCTGCCAGAATTTCGGTTGAGCTACGAATCTTCTGATGATGCTCTGAGATTATTGAGATGTACAAATACATAATTTTGCTTTTGCACAGGTTTCACACTATTTCTTTATTTTGGTTGAATAGCTTTGTTACCCGAATTGTGCAATACTGCGTCGTTCTTTTTGTTTTTAGTTTTTTTATGTGAAGTGTAGTTATGTCATTTTAGGGGGTTTTGAGTGTGGAGATTTTGTCTGGTGAATTTACGTAATTTGTGTGCGTGTGACAATATATTTTTGCCTTAGGATTTGCGTGTTAAGATTCGTTTCCTTGCGTTGGTGTAACCTGCGTAACAAATTTAGCAAAATTTTTTCGTGTATCTAGGTGAAGCTACTATAAACAAGAGAGATTTTTTCGGTATTAGTCCTCACCTGCGTTGTTTCCAAGACGGGTACGCGTGGTCGCTCTGAGAGCAGTAAGAGAAAAAATACGTTACATAGTGAGAAATTATGCAACATGCTCGGAGAACAGACTCTGGAGAGAAAAGCAAGTGGAGGAGATAGGAATCTCGTCACGTTTAGCCAGGAGAGGACGCTAAGTGAAGGAATAGATCATTTCGAGGCAAGTAATCTGACTGAGCCGGATTGTGGTGGCGCTACGGCGATTCTAAACTTAGGTGGAGCACAGTCTACTCCACCGGCGGTTAGTAATGTTTCAAAACTACAAACAGTGTGCGAGTGTGGACGAGGCTGAAACAACAGCTAGCGAACAGAGTACACAAGTGAGTGCAGCTCTAAGCAATACTTGGCTAGCTGTTTTGGGTGAAACGCCAGGAAGAAAAATGGATTGAGGAAACAGGAATAGCAATAAAGAGTTATTGTCGAAATTTAAAGTGGGGTCGAAGCGAAACAAAAGAGGGTGAACGACAAAGTCAGAGTACGATGTGAAAGACGAGAAAATAAGTTCTGGGAACTAAGTGAAAGAAGTGGGCGTGATCACCAAGAATTGGTCAAGCGCGTAGAAAGTGGTGAATCAGAAACGAAGTAGGAGGGAGTAGCGACGTGATTGACGAACTAGAAAAGAAATTTGAGGCACTGAAGCTACTGGGTCGTGAGACAAATGAAAAAACTCAGAGGATCTGGAGAGGCTTACAGAGAAAGTGACTGTTTTGACGGTGTCGGAGGGTGTTCTGAAGATTCAACAAGGGCAGTACGAGGTTAATAGGAGGCAACAAAGTACCACGAATGAATTGCACGAACTCTTGTCTCTTGTGGAGAACGTTCACGGGCGTTAATATGGCACAGAATACACGTGCGGAAGAATATGAGTGAAAATAATGACGATAGAGATTCTGGTAACGAAGTTGGCTATGGTGTTAGGCGCGAATTTAGCCATGTCAGGAGTAGTCGGAAGAGAGACGTAGATCATTGCGAAAGGTCACACAGTGAGAAAGTGTAGGGTTTTGATTATAAACATTTCCTTTCTATCCGAAAGTTTCAAGTAAGGGATACACCCTAGTGCTTGGCTTGAACAGTATCAGTATTGCATTCTTCCTACTTACCGACTGAGTGTAAAATTGAATTCATTTATGAACTGCTGTGTTGTCCGAACAAGACACGGACGGGGGGAAAGCGCCACAGGTGCTAAGATGAGAGGCTGGTGCCGGTGCCGTGGAAACTCTCCACTTGGCCATCCGCTGTGGCCGAGCGGTTCTAGGTGCTTCTGTCTGAAACCGCGCGACCGCTAGGGTCGCAGGTTCCAATCCTGCCTCGGGCATGGATGTGTGTGATGTCCTTGGGTTACTTAGGTTTAAGTAATTCTAAGTTCTACGGAAGTGATGACCTCAGATGTTAAGTCCCATAGTGTTCAGAGCCATTTGAAGCCTTTGAACTCGCCACTTGCGCGAGTTCCACAAGCGCCACGGGCGGCGCTGAGGATGAAGATATCGACTTCGCCTCGGCCGGTTGCCGGTGTAGTACAATCCGCCAATGACCATACGGAAACGGGCAGAAGTCTACTCGGAAGGTAGAAGAGCAGCTCTCGTTGACTTGGTTATAGATCATCGTCCAGGGCCTAGCCAGGGAACGTCGTTTAGTGAACTGTTAGAAGTGGACAGTTGCTGTACATTGCATTTCCTATGTATTGTGAAGTTCACCTACGATAATTTTCACTTAGCCGTTGACGGCCTTTTTTGTGTTATGTTACAAGCGGTGTTGCAGAATTCGTTATTCGACAAGTCACAAAGATAAGTAAACCTTTTTAACTGATTTGTGTGACTTTGTTGGAGTGTCGTAGAACCTCCGTTCTCCTATTCTGGGGCATAGCTGTGTAATGGTGGCAGGGAGAAATTGCCTTAGCGATGTACTACACCAGAAGCCGTTTCACGATCTCACAAACTCGGCCTACCGTAAAAACAGTGGCTAATGGGCC
Source organism: Schistocerca serialis cubense (assembly GCF_023864345.2). Classification (NCBI taxonomy): domain Eukaryota; kingdom Metazoa; phylum Arthropoda; class Insecta; order Orthoptera; family Acrididae; genus Schistocerca; species Schistocerca serialis. The sequence continues at coordinate 31,744,978 of NC_064638.1, forward strand.
CCCACAGCAATAGCGACGAGACCTCAGCAAAATTGGCGGCGAAGGTTTACGAAATGAGCATCTCGAGAGGGAACCAGCCATTAGAATGAGATCGATAGCACGCACGTGCGCCACTCTGCATGACTTCCACCTTGCGTTTGTATCAGCATATGGGTCCGAGGCCGCTCGAAATCGAGTGAAGCACTAAAAAATGATGCTGCCAAATTTAAATCAGTCAGGATTTGCGAGTCCATGTAGCATTATGTGATTGCCCTACCATTTTAAATCATTCATTAACCGAGCAGTCGCTCGGAAACAGTTACAGTTAGCAAGTAACGTTGCGAGAATGTACGTGACGTGATTATTGTGGAAGCGCCGTCAGAGATGCAGCAGAACTTAGAAAGACGCTGCGCGGAAGGCAGACAAAAAAAAGAACATTTTTACACATTCTTTTGATGTACGAAATATTCTCGATGAACAGTTACTCACTCTTCTGTCTCTTGTAATTTGTGTCGGGCACGTATGTCTTGCTACCGTACTATTATTGTCAAAAATATTATTTTAGTGTAATGTGGAAGTGCCATACTGAATAACACTAGTTTTATGTGAGAAGTTATATTGTGCTATGTGTATCTGGACTTTCAGAGCATTGTAAGTTCGTTATCTATTGATTGCCATAAATTCGAAGTTAAATGGAACTTGTGTATGGATTATTTATTTAGTATAGAAGCTATGTCTCACGACTTCATGACCATATGTATCTGATTTTCTTTTATGTTTCTGCACAGTTTGATGGTTCACGGTCACGAACTGTTTCGTCGAAATCGGACAGAAGTTGCATACGGCGAAATATTTTCTCTGCGACTTATTCTACTGGTAAATGCATGATAAACTTCGGTCCCTTAGGAAATTCATGTTGAGCTATCTAAAAACAATTATATTTTCAATAGTCATTTACCCTCCTCTGCAAAACAACTTCTGACTGATCAGGCGATTCAACATGAAACAGCCGCACACAGTCGACGTAAAGTTCCTGAGCCGTAAAGGTATTCAAAACCACTACAATAACTAGTTATGTCTATTGGCCTAAAATACAATATATATCATTATGTGCTTTTCTCTGCACCGCCGATTATAGCTGTTTGTTAATGCACAAAAGTAAAATTTTTTTAGTAAGATACGCATTGTGCAAATTTTCATAAAGAACTGTAGCTAATCTTGTGCCTTTGATTTGTTATATGCATCAAATACATTCCATAAAATTTCCGTCCAGCGAACAAACGAGATAAGGCAATCAGAGAAAACGACGGAAAACAGATTTTTTGGAACAGAATTTGCCCAAAAATCTTGTTGCATCGCCGAAGGCATCCGTCAGCAACGTAAGTTAAGATTTTGTCATCCGTAGCCAAGCTTCCTTAGTTTAAGCCGTCATTAATCAATTTGTGACGATCTTTAGTAGCTGCAGTAGAAAATTTGCTTTAAGTCCATTAGTTTGCATTTAGTAAATTGGCCATTTCTTTAACTATTGCTTAAATTCCATTGTTGTGTACAGTATATCAGTTGTTTTGAAATGTCTGCTGCCTGTTGGCGGAACTGACCAGTGTTAGTTTTCATTTATTTTGATCCGAGTGCAGCCATACTTTACGCTCCAGAATAGTCACTTGTTCTCGTGACGTGCAACTCCCGACATTCCGAGCTTGTGATGTAGCAGTGACAACCGACTCGCTACCAATAAATTACATCTCTGTCGACAGCTGACGGCCGTAGCTCAAACGAACTTCATTGACTTACTGTTTGTAAATAAGTGAGCTATGGTAGACGATACAAAATGATCTATAGATTCAAATGAACAGAATGAAACGAGTGAAGTGACGCGTCACTTACGGTCCCGCAGGATATTTAGTAGTGCTGAGTCACCAATCGAAACAACTGTAGAAAGTGAAGTAGGAAATATAATGGACTTTGGTGCCTCACACCATAATGTTACTGAACTAGAGAATGTCAGCACAGTTTCTGCCACTAGTACTCGTAGCCATATACCGGTTACAAGGGAGGCAGGTGAAAGTAATTCAGACTAAAGTAATACAGAAAGTAATTCAGACGAAAGTGATTCAGACGATGTATTCAAACATCTTCTGAATCAAATAAGTCAAATGATGCAGGACGAAAGAGGAAAATCGCCAAATGGCGAATTCCATTAAAAATTATTTAAAAGAAGAAAATCGCCAAATGTTGAATTCCATTAAAAATGATTTAAAAGACGAAGACCGCCAAATTGTGAATTCCATTCAAAAGGAGCTGAAAGACGAAAATCGTCAAATGAAAGAAGATTTGATGGAGGAAAATAGACAAATGAAGAGTCCAGGGGAAAACCCTGATAAGTCACAATTCTTACTTACTTATTTAAAGTTTCAAGACTCATAAATTTTTAGTATTTCAAGTTATATTCTTCATTTTTGTTTGAGACCTTAATATATCTTTCAGAGAAAGAATACTGCTGAATTTACACACATCTGAATAGGATTTACAATAATATGATGCATTTTTATTAAGAAGTCAGGTCGTACAGAGGAAAAATATGACAAGTCCCTAACATATTGCAGGTAACTACAAGATTTGAAATTCGCGTCAGAACAAATTATCTCATATAATCATTTAATAATCTTCTAAAAAAGGTCCTGTGCTTTTTCGATGGTGGATTAATGCAAAAGACGATAAAAATACACTTGCACTTCACTACGGCAAAATCTTTTCAAATCTTGTAAATCTCTGTATGTCCCAGCGGATATTTTAAGATCACCTGCAAAATATCAGAATCAGCTATATGCCTAATACTAAAAAAATACTTACTTCAATAAATAAACAAAAAACTTTAAAATCATACTGTTGTAAAAGAATTACTATACCTTCATACCCCCCTCATGAACCATGCACCTTGCCGCTGGTGGGGAGGCTTGCGTGCCTCAGCGATACAGATGGCCGTACCGTAGGTGCAACCACAACGGAGGGGTATCTGTTGAGAGGCCAGACAAACATGTGGTTCTTGAAGAGGGGCAGCAGCCTTTCCAGTAGTTGCAGGGGCAACAGTCTGGATGATTGACTGATCTGGCCTTGTAACACTAACCAAAACGACCTTGCTGTGCTGGTACTGCGAAAGGCTGAAAGCAAGGGGAAATTACAGCCGTAATTTTTCCCGAGGGCATGCAGCTTTATTGAATGGTTAAATGATGATGGCGTCCTCTTGGGTAAAATATTCCGGAGGTAAAATAGTCCACCATGCGGATCTCTGGGCGGGGACTACTCAAGAGAACGTCGTTATCAGGAGAAAGAAAATTGGCGTTCTACGGATCGGAGCTTGGAATGTCAGATCACTTAATCGGGCAGGTAGGTTAGGAAATTAAAAAGGGAAATGGATAGGTTAAAGTTAGGTATAGTGCGAATTAGTGAAGTTCGGTGGCAGGAGGAACAAGACTTTTGGTCAGGTGAATACAGGGTTATAAATACAAAATCAAATAGGGGTAATGCAGGAATAGGTTTAATAATGAATAGGAAAGTAGAAATGCAGGTAAGCTACTACAAACAGCACAGTGAACGCATTATTGTGGCCAAAATAGATACGAAGCCCATGCCTACCAGAGTAGTACGAGTTTATATGCCAACTAGCTCTGCAGATGACGAAGAGATTGATGAAATGTATGATGAGATAAAAGAAATTATTCAGATAGTGGGGGAGACGAAAATTTAATAGTCATGGGTGACTGGAATTCGATAGTAGGAAAAGGGATAGAAGGAAACGTAGTAGGTGAATATGGATATGGATTGGGGGGGGGGGGGGGGGGGGGGGAAGAAATGAAAGAGGAAGCCACCTGGTAGAATTTTGCACAGAGCATAACTTAATCATAGCTAACACTTGGTTCAAGAATCATAAAAGAAGGTTGTACACATGGAAGAATCCTGGAGATACTGACAGGTTTCACATAGATTATATAATGGTAAGACAAGAATTCACGAACCAGGTTTTAAATTGTAAGACTTTTCCAGGGGCAGATGTGGACTCTGACCACTATAAAACTGAAGAAACTGCAAAAAGGTGGTAAATTGAGGAGATGGGACCTGGATAAACTGAAAGAACCAGAGGTTGTAGAGAGCTTCAGCGAGAGCATTAGGGAACGATTGACAAGAATGGGGAAAGAAATACAGAAGAAGAAGAATGGGTAGCTTTGAGAGACGAAACAGTGAAGGTAGCAGAGGACCAAGTAGGCAATAATACGAGATCTAATAGAAATCCTTGGGTAACAGAAGAGATATTGAATTTAATTGATGAAAGGAGAAAATATAAAAATGCAGTAAATGAAGCAGGCAAAAAGGAATACAAACGTCTCAAAAATGAGATCGATAGGAAGTGCAAAATGGCTAAGCAGGTATGGCTAGAGGACAAGTGTAAGGATGTAGAGACTTATCTCACTAGGGGTAAGACAGATACTGCCTATAGGAAAATTAAACAGACCTTTGGAGAAAAGAGAACCACTTGCATGAATATCAAGAGCTCAGATGGCAACACAGTTCTAAGCAAAGAAGGGAAAGCAGAAAGGTGGAAGGAGTATATAGAGGGTCTATACAAGGGCGATGTTCTTAAGGACAATATTATAGAAATGGAAGGGAATGTAGATGAAGATGAAATGGGAGATATGATACTGCATGAAGAGTTTGACAGACCACTTAAAGATCTAAGTAGAAAAGGGGCCCAGGGAGTAGACAACTTTCCATTACAACTACTGACAGCCTTGGGAGAGCCAGTCCTGACAAAACTCTACCATCTGGTGAGCAAGATGTATGAGACAGGCGAAATACCCTCAGACTTCAAGAAGAATATAATAATTCCAATCCCAAAGAAAGCAGGTGTTGACAGATGTGAAAATTACCGAACTATCAGTTTAATAAGCCACTGCTGCAAAATACTAACACGAATTTCATACAGACGAATGGAAAAACTGGTAGAAGCCGACGTCGGGGAAGATCAGTTTGGATTCCGTAGAAATGTTGGAACACGTGAGGCAATACTAACCTTACGACTTATCTTAGAAAATAGATTAAGGAAAGGCAAACCTACGTTTCTAGCATTTGTAGACTTAGAGAAAGCTTTTGACAATGTTGACTGGATTACTCTCTTTCAAATTCTGAAGGTGGCGGGGGTAAAATACAGGGGGCGAAAGGCTATTTACAATTTGTACAGATATCAGATGCCAGTTATAAGAGTCGAGGGGCATGAAAGGGAAGCAGTGGTCGGGAAGGGAGTGAGACTGGGTTGTAGCCTCTCCTCGATGTTATTCAATCAGTATATTGAGCAAGCAGTAAAGGAAACAAAAGAAAAATTCGGAGTAGGAATTAAATTCCATGGAGCAGAAATAAAAACTTTGAGGTTCGCCGAAGACATTGTAATTCTGTCAGAGACAGCAAAGGACCTGGAAGAGCAGTTGAACGGAATGGACATGGTCTTGAAAGGAGGATATAAGAAGAACACCAACAAAAGCAAAACGAGGATAATGGAATGTAGTCGAATTATGTCGGGTGGTGCTGAGGGAATTAGATTAGGAAATGAGACACTTAAAGTAGTTAAGGAGTTTTGCTATTTGGGGAGCAAAATAACTGATGATGGTCGAAGTAGAGAGGATATAAAATGTAGACTGGCAATGGCAAGGAAAGCATTTCTGAAGAAGAGAAATTTGTAAACACCAAGTATAGATTTAAGTGTTAGGAAATCGTTTCTGAAAGTATTTGTATGGAGTGTAGCCATGTATGGAAGTGAAACGTGGACGATAAACAGTTTAGACAAAAGAGAATAGAAGCTTTCGAAATGTGGTGCTACAGAAGAATGTTGAAGATTGGATGGGTAGATCACATAACTAATGAGGAGGTATTGAATAGAATTGGGGAGAAGTCTGTGGCATAACTTGACTAGAAGAAGGGATCGGTTGGCAGGGCATATTCTGAGGCATCAAGGGATCACCAATTTAGTATTGGAGGGCAGCGTGGAGGGTAAAAATCGCAGAGGGAGACCAAGAGATGATTACACTAAACAGATTCAGAAGGATGTAGGTTGCAGTAGATACTGGGAGATGAAGAACCTTGCACAGGTTAGAGCAGCATGGAGAGCTGCATCAAACCAGTCTCTGGACTGAAGACCACAACAACAACAACCTTCATATTTAGCAGAGGGGAGGCTGAACTCGCCTTCTTTCAGGCTAGAATCTTGCCCTTTTTTCCACGAAGAAATAATGTAGCTTGCTCATATGCTCCATTGTAGCTTCCTCTATACCGAACCAGTGCTGCGTGGTGTCGTGTGACTTCCAATTCTCATATTGGCCTGGTCTGGAAAGGGAGTTTCTTCTTTTATGTTGTATTATCCAGATGCTCTGTCCAGCATTTGATTGTCTCTGGTGCTCCTCAACATCAACGATGACAAAAGGCGAGGGGTGTGTGCATGAATTCTGAAAAACCTGACACCAGCCCTTTGGAATTTGACATTCCTGAGTTTAGTCTATCATACCAATATTCTTATCACATTCGAGGTACGTATGACCTCTTACGGGGAATGTCATCTTTACATAGTCCAATCGTTTTTCTGTACGGACCAGATGGTGAAGGAATCTAAATACAGTGGCATTCTTGTTTTGCCCTCCGCAGGATTCACAGAAGATCTCCAGATGTTTAACTTCTGGATTTAGAAAATTGTGCACAAAATGATGAAGGAACGATGAAACTTCGTCTGCTCCTTTTCGGCCTGTGCTCTCTGGATACATGTAAAAACATCCTGTTGCCAAAACATGAACATTGAATGTAAATACAGAAAGCTGTCGTTTATAATAAACTTAATTTGTCTTTATGTTTGAACAAGGAAAAATTTTTGCTATAGTCCATCGTAATTGCAACCTTTGATGGATTTTTTTGACATTACATCTTTGCCTTTTTTCCTGTCGTAGAAGACTTTTTGTTTTCTGAGATGCAATTCATTTCATTGGATCGAAGTTCGGAATGAAGCCTTACTTTGTTTTCAACAGATGATGTTAAAGTCAGTTCCTTCTCCAAATTTTTCTTCTTGGCTACATACTCATCGCAGGAGCCACAAGTATCATATCGTGGATATGCAAAACTTATTTTTCAGTCTGAGTTGAATTTAGTGCGGTATGTTTCATATGACACGTTCTGATCCTGAAACTTCTCCTTGAACATATGGAATATTTTTTTTTAATATAAAAGGACTCTGGTAGGTAATTTTTTCTGACTTCGTCAAACTGTAGTGGCTGATTGCGACCTTTAAATGATTTAATGTGCCCTCTTATTATTATTGCACGTGTTTCATCTTTCAAAGCTTGTGGGCGGGATTTGTGTTTCCCTCAGCCGTCTCGTGGAGGTTGGTCTCCAGATTTAAGTTTCTTCAGGAAATGATCTACCTTGTCTTTCTTTATTCTATGTAACGACATAAAAGCATGCTTGCACACATGTGCTTCTTGGACACTTCAATTAATGGTAATACAAACACTGAATTTATATGATGCCTCACGAAACTTTGCTTTCAGCTCTTCTCTTCTAGGACGCCTGCGCTATACAGGGACCACTGTAATTAAACCACTTAAGCAGAGGTTTATTTCATCATGATTTCGATAGTGGTTCATGTTATTAGTAATATTCCTTTTTTATCACTGACAATATCAAAACAATTGCTTTTGCACTTACATAGTTCTCCTGTTTCATGTGACCTCAATCTAAACGTTTGGAGGCATCTCTAACGCGACCATACTTCTTCCTTTTCTTTGTCAGCTTCTTTGATGACATTCTACAGTTTTCTTCGCAAGTAGATGAGTCATTAACTTCTGCATTCATTTTACACTGACAGAATGCAGTGCTAGATCTAACTTCCTTCGTAAACTCCACAAAACTAACAACAATGGTCAACTTATACACAACAATGACTGTGCAACAATGATAAAACAACTATAACATTAGTGAAAACAGACCTGCGCGGGCTGGGAATCATTAAGTCATAACATTTTATCGTTACATTCTCTGGACTTGTCAGGATATTACCCTGTTTTACGTGGACTTATAATGTTTTTCTCTTGCACATGCTTACAAGATATTAGAATATCTCTTGACTCATTAGGTTTTTGACCAGTTCTGTAAAACCAGCTAAAACTACACTGGCTGGTCTATTAAATTATGAAAAAACAGAAATTTTGGAATTTTGGACTTATCGGGTTTTTCCCCTGGACTCTTCAAATGTTAGGCTCGCTTGAAGATAAACTTTCCGCAGTAAGCGAAGAAATAAAAACTGTTAGAGGAGACGTAGCCAACGAAGTATCAAATCAAGTTAAGGATGCAGTTTCTCAAATGCGAAGTGGTGTAATTTCCGAACTGAATGACTGAATCTGCAAAGGGAGACAGCTGACATCCGAGACATAACCAAGAATCTTGACTCCTCTGTAACCACGGTTAATCATAGATTAGCAGAGTAACTACTCAGGTAGAAAAACTAACCGAGGGAACGTCAGATTAGACTCTGAAAACTGAAACAAAAGTAAAAGAGAGGCTAGATGGTCATGAGAGAGAATTTAGAGAAAAGTATGAGAGCTGGACTGCTGGAAAGGGCAAATTTGTCGAAAATAAAATTAACAAAGACCTGGTAGAGACTGTGAAAGCAACCAGCCTCAGTATCTTGGCAGCCCCTGGAAGCTCCGGAGAAATTGTAATGTCTGACCTCGGTAGCACTAGGCGTACCCTTCAGCAAGAAATACCAAACTGGAAGCAAGAGGTAACGGAACAACTAAATAACTTGAAGGCACAAGTGAACAGTAGTTCCCAAATACAGAGACCGAATTATCTTACGTCTCTAGCCTCAGAGGAAGAAGATGAATTATATCAGCAATTCTGAACACCTGTTTCTAATCAACACACTTCACCACCACATATTTCAGTTGGTCACCGAAACCGAGAATCTGACTAAGAAGTACAAATGAAGAAGGAAGAAAGCAAGATAAAACATCGTGTTTTACAAACCTTTAACCCGGAAAGACGAAATATACACCTAATTGTTTTTCCTCACGAATTTTTCCAAATTCGTGGACCGACAGACAGCGTATCCAGTTTGTTACCGGATTTATAGGTGGCGAGTCGGCAATATGGAGAACCGAAATGGTTGATAAGTGTCGAACATATGAGGAGTTTGAGCGCTGTCTCCTCAGCAAATTTTGGAGCGAAAGTGTTCAGAAGCGCCTTCGTAGAGAAGTTTGTAACACAAAACAATTTGACCCCAGGAAGAGCAGCCTGAGAAAATACTTCGAAAAATATCTTGGCAAAATCCGGTATTGGGATACCCCTACTAATAGTAAGTATGCAGTTCTGATTCTCAAGTCTAAATTACCCATATCAATTCGTGAAAAGCTGATAGCCATACAAGATGATGAACCAGATACCTTTCTGTCGATATCAGATTCCCTAGACCTGATTTACGAGGACATGAGAGTTGACAAACCGCGGAACACTCCACACATTTCTTGGCCACAACATTACGAGAGTAACGGCTATGAAAAGCCAGGGAATGGTTACAAAAATAGTAACGATTGGCAAAATGGAAATAAAGGCAATGGGTATCCGTACAAAAGGAATAGACATAATCAACACAACCGATTCAATCCCGTGTATAACACGACTGGTAACCAGTATGGCAATCAACCGTACAAGCAGAAGTTTGGAAATGGTTTCACTCGAAAGGGTTGGCAACAACAGAGCGGATCGCAATGGAATGCACAGTACTCGCACGGCCAACACGGATTACGGGCAGCAACAAACAGCTCATAACGTCCACTCATACCGATAAAACTCCGCGCCCAGTAAAAATCAAGCACAGGGAATGTATAGAAACACACAGTTTAGGGGCAAGCCACAGTGCGAAGGCGGATTTCAAAGTAAAAATTCCAAAAATCATGTTGTTGTTGTTGTGGTCTTCAGTCCTGAGACTGGTTTGATGCAGCTCTCCATGCTACTCTATCATGTGCAAGCTTCTTCATCTCCCAGTACCTACTGTAACCTACATCCTTCAGAATCTGCTTAGTGTATTCATCTCTTGGTCTCCCTCTACGATTTTTACCCTCCACGCTGCCCTCCAATGCTAAATTTGTGATCCCTTGATGCCTCAAAACATGTCCTACCACCCGATCCCTTCTTCTAGTCAAGTTGTGCCACAAACTTCTCTTCTCCCCAATCCTATTCAATACCTCCTCATTAGTTATGTGATCTACCCACCTTATCTTCAGCATTCTTCTGTAGCACCACATTTCGAAAGCTTCTATTCTCTTCTTGTCCATACTAGTTATCGTCCATGTTTCACTTCCATACATGGCTACACTCCACACAAATACTTTCAGAAACGACTTCCTGACACTTAAATCTATACTCGATGTTAACAAATTTCTCTTCTTCAGAAACGCTTTCGTTGCCATTGCCAGTCTACATTTTATATCCTCTCTACTTCGACCATCATCAGTTATTTTACTCCCTAAATAGCAAAACTCCTTTACTACTTTAAGTGTCTCATTTCCTAATCTAATTCCCTCAGCATCACCCGACATAATTCGACTACATTCCATTATCCTCGTTTTGCTTTGGTTGATGTTCATCTTATATCCTCCTTTCAAGACCATGTCCATTCCGTTCAACTGCTCTTCCAAGTCCTTTGCTGTCTCTGACAGAATTACAATGTCTTCGGCGAACCTCAAAGTTTTTACTTCTTCTCCATGAATTTTAATACCTACTCCGAATTTTTCTTTTGTTTCCTTTACTGCTTGCTCAATATACAGATTGAATAACATCGGGGAGAGGCTACAACCCTGTCTCACTTCTTTCCCAACCACTGCTTCCCTTTCATGCCCCTCGACTCTTATAACTGCCATCTGGTTTCTGTACAAATTGTAAATAGCCTTTCGCTCCCTGTATTTTACCCCTGCCACCTTTAGAATTTGAAAGAGAGTATTCCAGTCAACATTGTCAAAAGCTTTCTCTAAGTCTACAAATGCTAGAAACGTAGGTTTGCCTTTTCTTAATCTTTCTTCTAAGATAAGTCGTAAGGTTAGTATTGCCTCACGTGTTCCAACATTTCTACGGAATCCAAACTAATCTTCCCCGAGGTCCGCTTCTACCAGTTTTTCCATTCGTCTGTAGAATTCGCGTTAGTATTTTGCAGCTGTGACTTATTAAATTGATAGTTCGGTAATTTTCACATCTGTCAACACCTGCTTTCTTTGGGATTGGAATTATTACATTCTTCTTGAAGTCTGAGGGTATTTCACCTGTCTCATGCATCTTGCTCACCAGATGGTAGAGTTTTGTCAGGACTGGTTCTCCCAAGGCCGTCAGTAGTTCTAATGGAACGTTGTCTACTCCCGGGGCCTTGTTTCGACTCAGGTCTTTCAGTGCTCTGTCAAACTCTTCACGCAGTATCGTATCTCCCATTTCATCTTCATCTACATCCTCTTCCATTTCCATAATATTGTCCTCAAGTACATCGCCCTTGTATAAACCCTCTATATACTCCTTCCACCTTTCTGCCTTCCCTACTTTGCTTAGAACTGTGTTGCCATCTGAGCTCTTGATATTCATACAAGTGGTTCTCTTCTCTCCAAAGGTCTCTTTAATTTTCCTGTAGGCAGTATCTATCTTACCCCTAGTGAGACAAGCCTCTACATCCTTACATGTGTCCTCTAGCCATCCCTGCTTAGTCATTTTGCACTTCCTGTCGATCTCATTTTTGAGACGTTTGTATTCCTTTTTGCCTGCTTCATTTACTGCATTTTTATATTTTCTCCTTTCATCAATTAAATTCAATATTTCTTCTGTTACCCAAGGATTTCTATTAGCCCTCGTCTTTTTACCTACTTGATCGTCTGCTGCTTTCACTACTTCATCCCTCAGAGCTACCCATTCTTCTTCTAATGTATTTCTTTCCCCCATTCCTGTCAATTGTTCCCTTATGCTCTCCCTGAAACTCTCTACAACCTCTCGTTTTTTCAGTTTATCCAAGTCCCATCTCCTTAAATTCCCACCTTTTTGCAGTTTCTTCAGTTTCAATCTGCAGTTCGTAACCAAGAGATTGTGGTCAGAATCCATATCTGCCCCTGGAAATGTCTTACAATTTAAAACCTGGCTCCTAAATCTGTCTTACCATTATATAATCTATCTGATACCTTTTAGTATCTCCAGGATTCTTCCAGGTATACAACCTTCTTTTATGATTCTTGAACCAGAAATCATAATGGTAATAAAAATCGTCGGACCCCGCGAAGATAGCACAATCCCCCTGTATTTTTCGCGAACGCGAAAGACAGTAACACATATTGGACAGCAGAACAAACGCAACAACACTTTGTCACGAGGTTTGTACATAATAGAAATTTTGTTCCTCAGTGTTCTCATAATGTCAGATTGGTCGAACTTCCTAATAGTGAAAGCCAGTCAAAACCACGCAAACAGGAAAACTAATTTCAGCATCTGAAAGCTCCCTAAGTGATGCTATGAGACGAAATGGGGGCGACCATTTTGACAAAGAGGCTAACCATGGCGTACTTGTACTGAGATACAATGACGGAATTTACATGAAAGGAAAATTATTACAAGAGAAAGAGACGACTGACGGTGACGAACCGATAGGTAGTGCAAGCTATGACAAAACTTCCTATGGCCGGAATTTTGAAGACTGTAATCCTAGATAAAGGTGCAAATATTAATGCTATGTCCTTATGTTTCTATAAGCAAATTAGTACATTAATTAAAATTCCAACATTACCCGTTCAATAACAGGAGCCATTGGTTCCCAGACACAAAAGGTCAGTACACAAGCCTGGGTGCCACTGGAGATTCAATCAATACCCATCAAATGTATTTTCCTCGTTGTCGAGAAATTGGCAGTGCAATGTCTCTTGGGAATGGATTTTCTAAGACAGTATAGAGCCCGAGTAGGCCTTTATACTAGCATTTGCACGCTGTTAGTAGAGCAGACAGAAGTAGTACTGTAGTTAGTGAAAGAAAGAGTAAAAGACTTTGGCACTTGTTCTAGTACCGCGCGCCGCGGATTTGAAATACGCGCCAGACGCCATGGACGTCGAAGACCCCTAGAGGTCTCTGCACCATCGCGCAGTGAGCTGTGGCGGCGCGCGCCTCCTGGCCCGCATTTAGAGTGAGGCGCCACAGTGGAACACGTGGTCCCAGCGGCCAATAGCGGCGCCCTTGATCATGTACCGTACTGTATTTAAACGCCTGCCTCTCGCTCAGCCAGTGAGTCTTATCGTTGTGTGCGTATTGACATATACCCTCGACAACAGACAGCGTGTTTGCCGTTCTTTGTTTTCATTACTAGTAGACGTCTTGGATTCGTTTGATTGTCTCTGTCACCCCGTTACTTCTTGCGTGTTGTCGTCGAAAGGTCTCTCTCAATCGTCCGTCGTTGTTTCGTGTCCGTCCGTTCCGTTCGTTTGTTCGTTCGCGGGCGGCTCTCCGTTTGGTCCCACCGCGCTTTCTCGGCCTCCCCGCGACCGTTCCGTCCGCGGTTACAACACTTGTAATAGCATTAGATTACAAAGGATAGGAGGAAGACCTCCTTGTCGTAATCATTTCAATTTGTTCTATGGTAACTGTGATACATGTAATGATATAATAACAGTCAGTGACTTACCCTCTCCGCAGGAAATATCCAATAAGACCTCAGAATCAACGGAGTTACCGAACCTCAGCGACAAGAATTATTCAGTTTGCTGTCACAATATATCGACGTATTTTCGAAACGACTTGGTATTATAAAGGACTATGAATATACTTTGGAAGTGGTGCTGCACCAAACTTTCTGTCGCACGACCTACCCCATACCGTATGCAAGAAGGGAAGCAGTTCGCAATGAAATTAAGAAGATGCTGAGTTGGAAAGTCGTAGAGTATTCTAATTCGCAATATAGTAGTCCTTGTCGACGATTTTGAAACCGGATAACACAGTACGACCCGTACGTGACCCGCGAAACATAAAAAAAATTATTGTACCAGTACGATCGAAACCTGAAGAGATTGAAGAACAAATGCAGATTTTATGGAATTAAATATTTGAGTAGAATAGATTTGAAGATGTAATACTGGCAAGTGAGACTAAATCCTAACTCACGAAAGTATACGGCATTTATCTTCGCCGGAAGATCTTATCAATTTAAGGTCATGCCTTTTGGATTGAATGTTAGTTCTGGAGTATTCATCTCTGCCCTAGATCATGTTCTTGACCCAAATCTTCTTGATGAAGTCTATGTTGATGATCTTTTAATTGCTAGTAAAACCAGAGAAGGCCACACTGAACTAATACAGAAAGTGTTTCAGCGATTCCTGGAATACGGAGTGACTGCCAACTTGCAAAAGTGACACTTTGGCAGAGCCGAAATCAAATTCTGAGGACACATCATTTCATCTGACAAAATTTTCCTATCTCATCTTCAAAACGACAACTTCGAGGTTATCTCGGACTCACTTCATTCTTCAGAAGATTCTTACCAAAGCAAGTGATGAACAACTCTGACTTATTGAAATCGTTAAAGAAAAATACTCAGTGGAATTGGACTGACGACTGTCAAAAGGCATTCCTCGATATCAAAGAAGCCTTGTTAAACAGCAACATTCTTCATTATCCAGATATGGAAAAGGGATATTATGTGTCACATGACGCAAGGTTTCAGGGATTCCCGCGCATATCTCTTCCAGATCTATGTAGCCAATGGAAACAAGAAATCAGAGAAATTAGTTTGGTAGTAGGGTTCTTACAGAAGCTGAACGATCCTACTCTGTTACTGAATTTGAAGCTCTTGCAGTAGTTTGGGCTTTCAAGAGATTCAACTACTACATCAATGCCAAGAAAATCAAAGTTTATTCTGATCATCAGGTTCTTAGTTTTCTTGTGACATGTAAACTCCTACATCCTCGCTTAAAGAGGTGGTGTGTTTTCTTGCAGGAATATGATTTCGAAATAATCTATATAAAGGCAAAGATAACACTATTGCAGGTGCTCTATCTCGCATGCCTGAAGGCTCTTCAAGCAGTACTGGACTTTTGGAACAAATGTCAAATTACAGAATTCTTTTGCTGAAGTATCCAATACATCGCCATTGCATGTGCAAATATTACAAATTGCATAATCAAGTTCTTTTCCACCGAACATCATTGTCATCAGAGAATTGGCTAGTATGCATTCCACAGGAATATGTAGAACACTTACTCTGGTATACACATGGGGACACTGGTCCAGGAAAGTGTAAGCATAAAATAGCAAAGTACTGCTACATCCTTACCCTTCATAGCAGAATTCATAAGCTCTTGAAACACTGTGTCGTTTGTCAAAAGGCAAAATCTTTTAATCTTTCGAATATACTGCCTTTGAATCCTATCATCACAGAGAAACCTAGACAAATCCTAGACATAGATTTGGCAGGACCACTCCCACGAGGCCGTGGAGGACTAAGGTACCACGTAGCTGTCATCGATCTATTTACCAAACAGTTGAGATTGTACGCTATGAGATCTGCAAACACTCAACTATCAATCGTATAGAACGAAATCCTTACCTAAAAATTTAGGCCCCAGTACAACCTGGCTATACGAGTCTTGAAGGAGTTTAATCGTTTCATTCGTACGTATGCACCAAATCAGCAGACTCACTGGGTTAACTTTGTGTCACCTTTCGAGGAAATTGTGAATAATCTTCCACGCCTGTCTACTGGTTTCACTCTGAGTGAGTTGATGTCTTCTGACCAAGAGAAAACTGAATGGGTCAATTCAGTTCCTAAATGTAACAACACAAGCGCTAGTTTAGACGCCAGAATAAGACCAGATCTAACAAAATTGACCACCCAAACCAATTTATGCAAGAAGGCACATGAAAAACATATTAATAAGGTGTTAACCTATAAAGTAGGCGAAAAGGTCTTGCTTAAAACGCGCCTTAAACCATCGTTGCTCTCACGCAAAAATCGAAAATGGCAAGGTCTTTTTGAGGGACCTTACGAGATCCTTCGTATACTGCACACAGGTTGTTATCTGATTTCTGATCCTGCAAATGGAAAAATAAAAGGATAACACCATCACTCTGATCTTAAAAAGTATCATCCTACAAAATAAGTCAAGAGAAAGCTTTATAATGGCAAGAGAAGGTTAGCCGCTAGTAACTGAGTGAAAACTGATCTGACTTCGTTAAAAATGCTTAGAATAAACTACACGACAATGACCCTGTCTTGCTATACAGCAGAGAATTTATAATATGTTATCTTGAGCCATAATTTATGTACAGACAAGCTGATGAAATGTTCTTGTTTAATGAAGAAAGTGATCAACTCCGAGAACTCTAGTTTTAAGATTTAGTTTTAAGCATGTAATATTTATGAGAGAAAAATGAAATATAAAGCGAAGGATGTGCCTAACAAGCCGGCGTCTGCGATACAAAATGGTAAAGAAATAAAAAAAATTTCTTACATACTACGTTTTATTTTCAAGTTCAAGGATCAATGATCGAAAAAGGAAATTTATTTTCGTCACGGACAAGGGTTGCTTGACAGTTAATGGTTCATGATGCCACAAAAAAGGAAAATAAGTAACTACGAGGGCAGTTCAATAAGTAACGCAACACATTTTTTTTTCTCGGCCAATTTTGGTTTAAAAAACCGGAAATTTCTTGTGGAATATTTTCAAACTTTCCCGCTTCGTCTCGTATAGTTTCATTGACTTTCGACAGGTGGCAGCGCTGTACGGAGCTGTTAAAATGGCGTCTGTAACGGATGTGCGTTGCAAACAACGGGCAGTGATCGAGTTTCTTTTGGCGGAAAACCAGGGCATCTCAGATATTCATAGGCGCTTGCAGAATGTCTACGGTGATCTGGCAGTGGACAAAAGCACGGTGAGTCGTTGGGCAAAGCGTGTGTCATCATCGCCGCAAGGTCAAGCAAGACTGTCTGATCTCCCGCGTGCGGGCCGGCCGTGCACAGCTGTGACTCCTGCACTGGCGGAGCGTGCGAACACACTCGTTCGAGATGATCGACGGATCACCATCAAACAACTCAGTGCTCAACTTGACATCTCTGTTGGTAGTGCTGTCACAATTGTTCACCAGTTGGGATATTAAAAGGTTTGTTCCCGCTGGGTCCCTCGTTGTCCAACCGAACACCATAAAGAGCAAAGGAGAACCATCTGTGCGGAATTGCTTGCTCGTCATGTGGCTGAGGGTGACAATTTCTTGTCAAAGATTGTTACAGGCGATGAAACATGGGTTCATCACTTCGAACCTGAAACAAAACGGCAATCAATGAAGTGGCGCCACACCCACTCCCCTACCAAGAAAAAGTTTAAAGCCATACCTTCAGCCGGTACAGTCTTCTGGGACGCTGAAGGGGGTATTCTGATCGATGTCCTTCCCCATGGTCAAACGATCAACTCTGAAGTGTATTGTGCTACTCTTCAGAAATTGAAGAAACGACTTCAGCGTGTTCGTAGGCACAAAAATCTGAACGAACTTCTCCTTCTTCATGACAACGCAAGACCTCACACAAGTCTTCGCACCCGAGAGGAGCTCACAAAACTTCAGTGGGCTGTTCTTCCTCATGCACCCTACAGCCCCGATCTCGCACCGTCGGATTTCCATATGTTTGGCCCAATGAAGGACGCAATCCGTGGGAGGCACTACGCGGATGATGAAGAAGTTATTGATGAAGTACGACGTTGGCTCCGACATCGACCAGTGGAATGGTACCGCGCAGGCATACAGGCCCTCCCTCATTTCAAGGTGGCGTAAGGCCGTAGCATTGAATGGAGATTACGTTGAAAAATAGTGTTGTGTAGCTAAAAGATTGGGGAATAACCTGGTGTATTTCAATGCTGAATAAAACAACCCCTGTTTAAGAAAAAAAATGTGTTGCATTACTTACTGAACTGCCCTCGTAGTTCTAAACCAGCGATATCTAGATTAAGTTCAAATGTACACAGAAATCTGGAACAAGTTCATCTCCGCATTAAAATAACGTAATGCTTAGGAAGTTTGTGAGATTCTTGTAAGTACCAACATGACAACGAAAGCGCTATCCTTCAGCTAGATAAACAGAGTAGCGTTAATTGTAATTGCAATACGCAGGTCAGATACATTCAAAGCCATAAGTGAAATAAAATACCAAGCATAAGAACAATGATGACTTAAGGTCATACATAGAGGTCAATGCAACGCAACGCGAGCAGGTGTCAAAGCGAGAATAAAATGACAATGAAACCGCCAGTAAAACAAAGCAAGTACTTCTTAATTACAGAGCGTACGCAGACGTACGACGGAAAGAAAAATTGATTTCTAAGTCATAAGGAACAATGAGTTGTTTACTATATTTCTTCTTCTATGTACTATGTAAACTTGACGTCACAGACTGAGAAATGCGGTTGACGTGGAAGGCTGGTATGGCAAACGATTGCCAAAAGAAAACGCGTTTACGAAGCCGGGAAAAGCTAGTTTTGAATGTCTTTGCTTTTTCTTTTAAAGTCAATCCTAGACGCGAACTGCGATCGCGATAACGAATTTCTATATTTTCTTGAATGATGTTCTGTTCTCGTGTGAGAAGGCGATGAAGTGTGACTGATTGATCCTCGCATCTAGTAAAAAGGAAATTTTTGTCGAAATGACGGTGATAACTTGAATGAATCTAATGAATAGAAAGAACGATTCAAATGAAGAAAAAAAATTGCTAACAAATCGGAGAAACTAACGTATTGTGACTGTGAATGGAAAGCGTAATTAGTCTTACAAAAAGATGATGAATAATGTAAACCGAAATGTTAAGGTGGTTACAACAAAGTAACACAAATAGAAATGGACATGATAATCGAAGCTGCCGGCCGCGGTGGCCGTGCGGTTCTAGGCGTGACTGCTTCAGTCGCAGGTTCGAATCCTGCCTCGGGCATGGATGTGTGTGATGTCCTTAGGTTAGTTAGGTTTAAGTAGTTCTAAGTTCTAGGGGACTGATGACCACAGATGTTAAGTCCCATAGTGCTCAGAGCCATTTGATAATCGAAGCTCTCAATTAGCAAGCTTCAAGGTGAGACAAACTATTTGATTATAAACTTTTTTAAAAAAATTGTGTACATAGTAGTGAATAAGTGAAGGCTTAAAATGCTGTGGAAGTCTGCCACAGACATGAAGCAATACGTCGTTGTTACAAATAAGTGATAACTTCATTTCAAAGAAATGGCTCGCAGCACTGTGGGACTTAACTTCTGAGGTCATCAGTCCCCATAGAACTTAGAACTACTTGAACCTAAATAACCTAAGAACATCACACACATCCATGCCCGAGGCAGGATTCGAACCTGCGACCGTAGCAGTCGCGCGGTTCCAGACAGCGCCTAGAACCTCTCGGCCACACCGTCTGTCTAATTTCATTCATAATGAAAATAATAAGTGTTAAACGTGTAGATATGCCGACGAACAGTGATAATCCGGTTTTGTAACCGAAGGCGGTGATCTGATTAAGTGCAGTGCATCGGAAACCAAGCTCCTTTGCAAAGTGCGAGCGCTAGCCTTCCTCAAGATCGGCTGGAAAATGTGGAGGCAAAGATGGTTTCAATTAAGTCTTTGCCCCTGGTAATTGTCGTCCCTTCGCACCAGCTCAGCAAACCACAAAATACCACAACACCATCGACGCAACGTGTTCACTGAACCGTGCGCGGGAAAGCTGAAATATCGCGTGGCGGCTAGTGAGCGGCTGGACTTGCGATTCAGCACTAACAATCAGCCTGTGCCAACGCACAGCGACGCAACGAACGCGTTAAATTTAAAGTGACGTACCAGCACAACACTCCCGCTGTGGTTCAACGAAACGGACTTTCCTTGAAAGCCGCTTCAAAAATAAGACTCTTATGTCTGTTCACAACATATCACATACTGAAATGCGAACAGCTAAACCCCGCGCGAATAATGACAAAGTCAGATTCCTACGAATCCCAAGTCCTAAAATTAGATTTAAGCTTAGTTCTTAGACTATAGGTATTTATATTTTTTTGTTACATGTAATGTGTGTACCTAATGTGCGAGTGAGAATCGCCCACCAGAGCTTATGAGAAGTTTTCTTCTCGGAGTACGCAAAGTAGCGATCCAACTTTTCAAGGGATAAGCTTCATCTGGAGAAGAATCAATTTTAACTTACCTATCAAATACACAAATAATGAAACTAGTGAGCAATGTAAGATGGACACGTGTGAGAAATTCCGTGTGTGAGAATTATACGTGTATAAAAGGATAAATGTCTACGTCTTTTCTTTCAGGAGCAAAGAGCCTATGAGCTCTGGGTAATAACTTGAGGCCACAAAGATGGTCCTTATGAAATCTGTAAAAGAAACATAATGAGCATAATGTATATCTCTATTGTAAACTTTGTAAATTTACTGTCTTGGTTTTTAAATTTTTTCTCTGTATCTTTAACTTAAGAATTGTCTTTTGTCTCAGAATGAGAGATCACCATATTTGTGTAATCCTAATAGTCAAATGACAGAAATACTATGTTTGATCCATGTAAATCCGTAAAGTACTTCATCCCAATATGAATCATGGTAACGTCCTTGATTCCCAAGTTTCCCGTGGAAGGCAATGTAACATTATGTGATTGCCCTACCATTTTAAATCATTCATTAACCGAGCAGTCGCTCGGAAACAGTTACAGTTAGCAAATAACGTTGTGAGAATGTAAAAAACTAACGTCCTGTGACGTGACGTGATTATTGTGGAAGCGCCGTCAGAGATGCAGCAGAACTTTGAAAGACGCTGCGCGGAAGGCAGACAAAAAAAAGAACATTTTTACACATTCTTTTGATGTGCGAGATATTCTCGATGAACAGTTACTCACTCTTCTGTCTCTTGTAATTTGTGTCGGACACGTATGTCTTGCCACCGTACTATTATTGTCAAAAATATTATTTTAGTGTAATGTGGAAGTGCCATACTGAATAACACTAGTTTTATGTGAGAAGTTATATTGTGCTATGTGTATCTGGACCTTCAGAGCATTGTAAGTTCGTTATCTATTGATTGCCATAAATTCGAAGTTAAATGGAACTTGTGTATGGATTATTTATTTAGTATAGAAGCTATGTCTCACGACTTCATGACCATATGTATCTGATTTTCTTTTATGTTTCTGCACAGTTTGATGGTTCACGGTCACGAACTGTTTCGTCGAAATCGGACAGAAGTTGCGTACTGAGAATTTTTTTCTCCGCGCCTTAGTCTACTGGTAAATGCATGATAAACTTCGGTCCCGTAGGAAATTCATGTTGAGCTATCGAAAAACAATTATATTTTCAATAGTCATTTACCCCCCTCTGCAAAACAACTTCTGACTGATCAGACGATTTAACAAGTAATCGCCGCCCACAGTCGGCAAAATTTCCTGGTCTGTAAAAGTACTCAAAACCACTACGATATCTAGTTATGTCTATTGGCCTAGAATACAATATATATCATTATGTGCTTTTCTTTACAAATATATTACCACCGCCGATTTAAGCTGTATGTTAATGCACAGAAGTAAACATATTGTAATATGCAGCACGGCTCTCTGAGCACATGCTTCAAAGCAACCATTTTTATAATTATAATCCCTACTGTCCGGGCGAGTTGATTAGGAGTTGTATAACGAAGCTAACAGCGCACCTTCGTCATATTGTTTTAGCGGGACGGTGCAAGGGTTCAAACTACTAGTATTAACTAGAGTATGACTGCACATTAATGCGGAGGCCGCGTAAGCTCATTACGTGGCGCGATCGCAAGATAGTCGTCATAGCAAGACAGACTCGTGAAGGGAAGCGGAACGATTACCATTACCAGCCATATCGCAATCAGCGGGGAAACAGAAATCGAAATGATAGAAAAGACAGGTGAAATAATGGGAACGGGCATAAATGGCAAAGGAATGGTGACGGGAACCGAGGAAGCAAACGTGACGAACGGAACTACGAAAATGGCAGGGTGGTAGTTCCAGGGGACTTGGAAACTAGTTTAGCCGATCCCCGAAAAATCCAAAAAAAAATGGTTCTGAGCACTATGGGACTTAACTTCTGAGGTAATCAGTCCCCTAAAACTTAGAACTACTTAAACCTAACTAACCTAACGACATCACATACATCCATGCCCGAGGCAGGATTCGAACCTGCGACCATAGCGGTCACTCGGTTCCAAACTGAAGCGCCTATAACCGCACAGCCACACCGGCCGGCCCGAAAAATCCACTGGAGAATAGTGGGCTACACTGACCAGGAAGATGTAAGATCAGCATTGCTGCAGGAACCGACAACTAATGGAATTTCAGCGGTTAGCGCTTTATTACGATCCACACTGGTGAGGTATCTCTGTCTTATGTTGTCGACACCGATAACCCTTCTTCTATAATAAGTGAGGCTGGATTTCGGAGATGCGGAGATGTGGGGGCCTGGCCAACTCTGCCTTTGACGGGAACGAAGGTGAAAGGAGCAATTTATGCGAAGAGTGTTGAACTGAGATGGCGCCTTTTTAAGTATCGGGGAAAGGACTTCGAAGTTAATTTATCAATTATGCCCCTAGTGAATGTGGAAGTGGTTCTCGGCGTCATGAATGTACACGGTGCTAATGTGGATGTAGATGGAGGTATCATGACGCCAAACGTCGAGGGGGACTCCGTTGAGTTGATTTTTAATGGTAGGATCATGAGGGACGAATCAGAAGTGAGCTGCCTGCGGAATCTCGCTTCTCCAGAGTTGCGACAGGAACCGGAAGTCCTTATCAATTACATAGGTGCAGCGAGTTCTCAGTTTTCCGAGTGTGAATGAAATGATGCTTTCGCGAAATTTATGCAAAAGAGCATGGCTAATGCATGGAATGCATCAGAGACCGACCTAGTGAGACTCTCTGAGATATTGGAGAGCTATGAGAAAATATTTTCCGATTCACTTGGTGCAATTAAAGGGTTTGAGTGCAAGTTTCGAGTACAGAAACATCAAAAGTTCTTTGTCAAACCATACCCGATTCCATTAGCTCACAAGGTAAAAAGTAAACGCCGAAATTGCGAAGACATCAATCAGGGTGTGGATGAGCTGGCCGTGAACTTGTGTAAGTCTCCTCTCTTGGTCGTTTCGAAAACAAATGAATCTGTGAAGTTGTTGGATGCTAGCAAGAAAAAGATAGGCCTGCGCGAAGCATTCAACCACTACTACCGTCATACCTTAGCAAAAGATCTTGCTGAAAACCCAAGGAAATTCTGGTCTTGCGTAAAATCAGTAAGCGGGTCGAAGGCTTTGAAACGTCCCCTTTCAACATTTATACAGGACTGTGCTTAAACTGACACACAATATTTTGTTAGCGCAACGCAATCTGACTTTCAAAATTCCCTACAAAAGAATGGCCCTGACTAACATTAAACTATACCTTTCACAAATCACTTACCTCACAAAAATCTTCGCTGCTCAAGCTACTGCAATACAGCGAGCGCCACTACTGCCAGCTAAATAAAAGATTCAAACTATGGAAGGCACTAACTACTGATAGGGATAGTTAGCAAATGAAAGATATTAATAGAGAACAAACAATGTATTTACCTTGATATCATCATATATAAATATAGCAGTTCATGACAAATTTCAAAACTCCGCCATCTCTCTCCCCACATCCACCACTGCTGGCGGCTCACCTCCAACTGCGCAACGCTACGCGCTGTTCACATCCAGCTGCCGCTCTACAATGGCAGACAACAATGCAAACTAGCCACAGACTGCACACAGCACAGCCAGTGATTTCATTTTGAGCGCTACGTAACGTTGCCAATAAGAAAACATAAACAGCCTACTTACATAGAGAAAACATAAACAGCCTACTTACATAGCCCCCATGCTCCTCACAAAAATTTGTACAAATTGGATTGGGCAGTGGCCAATACAGATTTGAAAAATTTTTCATAATTACAATAACAAAGAAATCAAATGCACACACTTATTGATACAACGTTGGTCAAAAGCTTAAATTTTCTCGCAGTCCATAAAGATAGTCCTGATCATTCATCATAACAGTAATTACAGGGTATTTTTCACAGAGTCTCATTAGTAAAAGAAATTGCACACAGAAGTAGTGGATTTCCATGCAGTCTTAAAGAAGTAGCGTTGTCCTTCCAACGGAAAGACAGTGCTGACTCTCGACATGCTGACAGGTAATGGGCCACCATGGAGCAAACCCACTGCAGAGTCAGTCGAAGTTTTGATGAATATTGGTAGGTAAGTCATCACAGAGCAGACCCACTGGAGTCCTGGTAGAGATTGTGGTATTGGTGGGCCACCAGAGGTGCAGACCCACTGCAGTCCTTGTAGTAATAATGGTATTGGTGGGTCATCATAGATGCAGACCCACTGTAGTCCTTGTAGAGATGGCCAGCAGCCATCTGTTGCGACTGTGCAGGTGCACAATCACCATCAAAGAGGCTTGCGAATAATATAGCAAGTCCATAACCCACCACTTGTGCACTCACAAAGTTTTTGAAATTGTCCTTAGAACCAGCAATGCTGTTATCCAGTCCCTTGCTGAATCATTAACACACGTGCAAACACTATCAGTCCCTACTTCTCACATATTGTCCATATACTATGACCAACAGAAACGTGTGCAGTGAAATGTAACTTACAAGTTAATAATATGATGAACTTGTGTCAATTACAATTTTATAACATAAGAATACAATTACAAAAGTACAAAATACATCATTAAAAACATAATAATACAGATAACATTTGTAGTAATATGGGCTTTACAAAAGAATCGAAATAACATATACATCAGTGTTACAGGAATTATGACATTAGTAAATACATAAAAGATCAGAATAACTTTTGAAACATCAACTTCACACATAAGCATTTAAACAGAATGAATAATGTCTAATATCTTTACAAAGTAAATAACATATTATTAATGCCAATTATATTTGAGGATAACAGTATTCCTCATCATAGTGAATGTAGCTTAATATTAAAAGAAGAAAAAATTCTATGAAACTACACAGAGACAGGAAGAAAACAAATACACAAGGGTACACAAACACATAGTGGGATAACACCAATAGGAAAGGACAGGGTTCGTTTTCAGTGTAACATTTGGTACTGCAGTCCAACCCAAAACTTCATATATCTTTCCTCTTATTTCATCCTTTGTTTCCACCAAAAAAAATTCTAACTAAGCATGCTTTCTGTGTTTATATGTTCACACATCTCTTACCTCATTTTTATTTTCCATTATCTTACCTCATCATTTATTTCCAAGAAAATCCTACCTAAAATACTTTTTTTTTTTTGGCCAAACCATTTTCTTATAGCGTCTAAATGCATTTCTTCCAATTCATCATAGTTAGTTTCTTATATAGTCTACCCCTCTTAAGCTAACTTAAATCTACTGAGCTCAGATGCTAAACTAAGGGATGAGGCAATGCTGCATCACATAACAAATTATCACAAACAGCAATGACAAAAAAAATGCCAATTTGCAAAGCAAGCAGCAGCAAATCTAAATTAACAGATAAAATGCAAAATTACAACTAATATGAGCCAATGTGCAGCAACATGAAAAATAAATGAGTAGTAAAAGTGGCTTAGCAGAGTAACACAAAGTCAAATTCAGTAACACTACGCCTGGCAAACAGCAGCAGAAAATTAAATAACTTCTACCTAAACATGACATAGCTAAAGCAGAAAAAATAATACACTAAAGATAACAATGCAGATAAGGGAAATGTATAATCACATCTTAATGTCTAAGTAATTAAAGTGGTGCACCACAAGAAGTTATTCTACCAAAAAGTTACCAATTACTTGAAAAGAAAATTATGAATGCAGTTACTAGTTCCTTCTTATTGTTCTTTCCTTTCCAAGTGCTCCTTTTTTAAAGAATGTGGATCATAAAATAATTATTTAATAGATCTGTTGACAGAAAGTGTTCACATTAGCAAATGCATTTAATTTTATTTTATGAAACCAATGCTGCAACACAGCTGGAAAACAGATGTCAAATGAAATAAGCAATTACGCAAACCAAAGCATAAAAACATCATTCAATAGCTATGTGGCATTTCGTAAGTCAGTAGCTCTCAATTCTCGTAGAAAGACACTTGTCATTATCAGGTTTGCAGATGTAAGAATATTTCCGAGGATAATGGCCTCGCCTTTTTTTTTGTTCTACCTGTGCCGCTGAAAAGGGCTCCCAATAATGGCTTTTTCTCCAGGCATCTGACACAGCTGGGTGCCCGCGACGCATTACGTGCAGGTGGTCACTTAACTTTCGTACGGAAATATTTACGACAGCAGTTTCCGCTACCGTGGCAGTCTCATATAAAAATATTTCACAGGTCAAGAATTAGCGTTGCAAATCTGTAGAAACAAAATCCTATAAATATAAGTGTCCAAAAAATGTTCAGTGGCATTGTGATACATTCACACATGATTCATACATGTCATAACTTTTAAAGTATGTTTCTTGGTTTCCAACATCCTTTTCATAAGTCAGCGTCCCTAACCACTATTCATTACTCCTTACCTTATTCGTCGACACTTCTTCAATATTTCATCGTGAGAAATATGTAGCATAATAAACATTCCTCAACAACATAATACACATCGTCGTCGTAATAATAACATCATAACACTTCAGTCAAATCTCAAAATCGTCGTAGCTTCCTCCAATAATTTCTAAGCCTAAAAAAATTCTCTGCTCATGTCAAAAGTGTCATCTGCCTCAAACGTACTTTAAAATCATGCTCCCTTACCAAATATATCATTCAAAGCTCTCATAGTACCACAATGGTTCCAAAAAAATATGAACAGATCACACAGTACAGACAAAATACAATTTCGTAAGTGTGAAGTAATCCAACTCTGTAATTGCGTAAACATATGTCACTGCTGTAGTAAAAAAATGTTTGTCTCTCTCAGTTAAATGATCAGATAGCTGTGTAATTTGTGTGTTAGAGAAATATGGTACCGATGTGTAAAGTTGTATAAGCAAATACCATATTAGCTAGGGTTCCTTGTGGTTGCCACACACATGGTACACAAAGTAAGCGTGTACCCCCCTGAGGATTAATGTAATTATACCCTCAGGTGCTACAGATTATTGCAATGGAATGAAATGTATCACGGAAAAACTTTCTTTGTAATTCAAAAATCTTTAAAAATAAATGTTTTAAGTACAAAATTAATCACTGAAATGCGTGTCCTGTAGCGCTAAATGTGCATCTTGTTGTAAGATAATCTCTGTGGAAGTGTCGTAGTTATTTTCCTCCGAAAGCTAAGTTCTGCAGAAGTCAATGTACTTACCTCATGATAAACAAAAATGAAATGCTTTGCGTATAGATATCGTAGTTATTATGCTTATTGGCGTGATGAAGAAAGTACTGTACAGTAACGTATTGTTATGCCACGAAAAAGGCTGTCTCATTGTTGCTATACCACAAAAGTTACTACTAAAACATATTTTACTTTGCAGAAGAATTCAGAAAACTGTGCAGATATAAAACAGAAACACCGCAAAATCAACATTGTAAATTGTCACTCATTAGTAGCGTCGTGATAAAATCGTGTAGCTGTCACATAAACTAACTATTGTCTCATCTGGTATCTCACAGAAAGTACTTTAAATCCGGAATGTATTTTCAAGTAAACCAAAATGTTGCATTAAAATCTCATCAGCAGTACTGGTAAATGTTCTAATCGTGCAACTAACAAGCAAGAATGTACACACACAATTACACTGTGTCGTCTGTTCGCAATAACAATGCATTCGTCATTTCTGTTTAAATAAGTTCTCTTGGTTCTTGATTTGATATTTAACCTCAAACATTGTTGTATGTTAACAGATTCTAAGTCTTACAAGCATACTAGTAATGTAAAGTGAAAAGTTATATGGCAAAGACAAAGTTAAAAAGCAGATTATCTTTCAATAAACGGTTTTACATTTGAAATGTGGTGTAAACCTTTACTCTTCATAGTACTCCGAGTTTGAACTTGAATGCAATTGTCAGGCGGTATACGTCGGTAAAGAATGCTAAATCTTTTCTCAAGGCTAGCGTCTTTGTTATTTTTCCCTGAGCCAGCGGCCGCACGCAGCTGCCTGCTGGGCGAGTCATTGTCTGTCTCTTTGTTGGCGCGCGTCGTTACTGGGATTAGGAGGCCTAACTTCCACAAATTCGCCTTGCCGAGAGGGCCCAGCTCTGTTTAAAGCTCGCCAGTTCTGATGGAATTCAGGTCTGTCGTTTTGTCGGTAGTTTACACAGTTTCTTTCGTGTCGGTCATGTGGTGGAGAATTTCTCCCTGAATCGTAACTGCGCGCTGAACTGTTGCGTCTGAAATTATTCTGTCTCCCTTGATAGTATTTATTTTGGTTCCCATATTGTCTGTTTCTCTTATTGTCTCTGTGATAGTCATTACCACGGAGAGGTGATCTTTCCCTGTAGTTATTACTACTCTGCCAACGGTTGTCATACGGGTGGTGTCTGTTTTGGTCACGATTTGTGTTGTGAGAATAGCCTTTTCGTGTCCAGTTATTGTTTCTGTCATCACGGAATTGTGACGTATGTGACCTGAAGTGATTGTTTTCCTGTTTTCGCATCCGGCGACTGTCAGTGTCAATTTCTAATTCTTGTAAGAGTCCCTGAAATACTTCAATGTCGTCTTTGCAACGTCCTGCCAAAATAACATGTCGTAAATGTTCAGGCAGTTTGATTAAGCAAATGCGGATGAGTTCTGAGGGGCTGTATGGGTTTGACAGGTACTGATTCTTGTGCAACATGTCTTCAAAATATTTCACAAGACTGGAAAATTCAGATTGTTCGAAATGTTTCATCATTATGATGCCATGTTTTATTCGGTCTTGTGTGGCTTGAGACCAATATGCTGAGAGGAAGGCATGGTAAAATTCTCCTTCACTGTGGCAATCGTGAATGACCGATCGCATTCTTACAGCTGGTTCATTCTCTAAGTAGCCACACATAAATTCTAACCTGTGCTCCAATGACCAGTTGGGAGGGAAACAATGAGAGAATTGATGGAGCCACGCTTGTGGATGAATGTCGTTGGCAGAATTCTCTAACGTTTTGAATTTACGTGTAGTAATGAACAACTTATAGTCAAAATCATCGTGTCGGCGAGTAGCATCTCGGTCATAGTTACGTCGTGTCGGCGGTTCCATCTCAAAATTCGGTGTACCTTGCCAATTTCTTTCATAATTACCGAAATGCCCTGTGTTATTATTTTGTGGCTTTTGCGTATTTCTAAGTCCCTCTTCCCGTGTTGGAGCGCGAGTGTCTTCTGAAATACGTAATTCTTGTATTACCTGTGTCAGCTGATCTTGTACTTCCCGGATTTGTCTTTGGTGTTGCGTATCAATTTGATTCAGATTTTGTTTCAGTTTCCTAATTTGTTCGCTCTGTTCTGTGTCATTAAAGACTACCGGTTTTGCGTCATTCAGATTATCATCTACCTTCGTAGATAAATTATTTAGCTGATCCGAAAGTTCAACTACTTTCTCTGATAATGAACACATTTCCTCAGTGTGTTTTTCTGAACCAAGCTTCAGAGTGTCCATTTGTGTTGAAATCGAATCTACTGTGTCCTTTAAGTTTTCCTGAGTTTTTGCAAGTTGCGTAACCGAATCGGTAGATGCAACTGAGTCAATTTTAGCCCACAAGGTCTCATGATTTTCATGAACAATGGTTTGCAGTTCTTTTATGGCTGCTTCGTGATTCTGTAATGCATTTTCATGCCGCGAAAAAATAGGTTGAAAATGCTCACAAATTTGTGTTTTTACGTCATTACACACTTTCTGACATTTCGATTCAATGTTATGTAACTCAGCAGTTAAATCCTCACGTGTTTGTTCGAGAGTTTGTTCCAATGAGTCTAACTTTTGAAGCTTTTGCTGTGTTTGTCTCTGATTTTGTTCAAGCGTTGTGTCTAACTTTTGTAGCCTTTGTCCCATTTGTTGCATTAACTGTAATAACAATGCACTGGTGTCTGAAACATGTTCCTCAGTGCTTTTCGGCAGTGAATTTGCACCGGCAACATTCACATTTTGACAAGCGGAAAACGTGTCTTGACTCATTTGAGAAAACGGTGAGGATCCAAAACCTGAATCTACAGTATTTGCGAAATTGTGTCCTATCATTTCGGATTCCTGAGGCGAGCTGTTGCCGACCGATCGATCGATAATGCTTCCCTGTTCACTACCTGTTTCACTGCCTACGCCATTGTTTGACGCCCGCTCCATTTCCCTATGCACAGTTACCAAATTACTACTTTGAATATTAGTTAATTCATTACATGGTGGGGCCAACACACTGCTTTCGTCTTCACTGTCATTTCTCAGTTTACTTTGGAGCCGAGTGTTACAATTTTCACACGCCATTATTGTCACAATATTTCACACGATAACACAGAAAAACACAATTTGAAGATCAAAAATAAGAGAGCACATTAACATAACACTGAAAATAATATCTAGTTAATTGCAGCTGCGAAATACTTGGTGCAAATCTACATGCATGCCACAACTGTTTTACTGTACAACAATGAAAGGCTACAACTACAAAGGAGATTCTCTCTACAATTACGCGCTAGCAATAAACAAAATCTACACTAATTACACAAACTACAAGAAAAATCAGAAGATTCCAGTGAGGTATCCTCAGCTAAGGGTCGACATATGAAACGTCCCCTTTCAACATTTATACAGGACTGTGCTTAAACTGACACACAATATTTTGTTAGCGCAACGCAATCTGACTTTCAAAATTCCCTACAAAAGAATGGCCCTGACTAACATTAAACTATACCTTTCACAAATCACTTACCTCACAAAAATCTTCGCTGCTCAAGCTACTGCAATACAGCGAGCGCCACTACTGCCAGCTAAATAAAAGATTCAAACTATGGAAGGCACTAACTACTGATAGGGATAGTTAGCAAATGAAAGATATTAATAGAGAACAAACAATGTATTTACCTTGATATCATCATATATAAATATAGCAGTTCATGACAAATTTCAAAACTCCGCCATCTCTCTCCCCACATCCACCACTGCTGGCGGCTCACCTCCAACTGCGCAACGCTACGCGCTGTTCACATCCAGCTGCCGCTCTACAATGGCAGACAACAATGCAAACTAGCCACTGACTGCACACAGCACAGCCAGTGATTTCATTTTGAGCGCTACGTAACGTTGCCAATAAGAAAACATAAACAGCCTACTTACATAGAGAAAACATAAACAGCCTACTTACAGCTTCCATCCAGTCACTCACTGATCAGTCTGGCCTGGCAACGGAAGACAGCAAAACGAAAGCTGGAATTTTAAATTTAGCATTTGAGAAATCTTTCACGTAGGAGGATCGTACAAACATACCGCCGTTTGAGTCTCGTACAGATTCCCGTATGCAGGACATAGTGATAGACATCCCTGGGGTTGTGAAGCAGCTGAATGGTTTGAAAATAAATAAATCGCCAGGTCCTGACTGGATTCCAATTCGGTTTTACAGAGAGTGCTCTACTGCATTGGCTCCTTACTTAGCTTGCATTTATCGCGAATCTCTTGTCCAACGTAAAGTCCCAAGCGACTGGAAAAAAGCGCAGGTGACGCCTGTATATAAGAAGGGTAGAAGGACGGATCCTCAAAATTGCAGACCAGTATCCTTAACATCGGTTTGTTGCAGGATTCTCGAACATATTCTCAGGCCGGCCGGTGTGGCCGTGCGGTTTTAGGCGCGTCTTGAACCGCGTGACCGCTACGGTCGCAGGTTCGAATCCTGCCTCGGGCATGGATGTGTGTGATGTCCTTAGGTTAGTTAGGTTTAAGTAGTTCAAAGTTCTAGGAGACTGATGACCACAGATGTTAAGTCCCATAGTGCTCAGAGCCAACCATATTCTCAGTTCGAATATAATGAATTTCCTTGAGACAGAGAAGTTGCTGTCCATGCATCAGCACGGCTTTAGAAATCATCGCTCCTGCGAAACGTAACTCGCCCTTTTTTTCACATGATATCTGGCGAACCATGGATGAAGGGTATCAGGCGTATGCCATATTCCTTGACTTTCAGAAAGCGTTTGACTCGGTGCCCCACTGCAGACTCCTAACTAAGGTACTAGCGTAGGGGATTGGTTCCCAAGTATGTGAGTGGCTAGAAGACTTCTTAAGTAATAGAACCCAGTACGTTGTCTTCGATGGTCAGTGTTCATCGGAGGTGAGGGTATCATCTGGAGAGACCCACGGAAGTCTGGTAGGTCCGCTGTTGTTTTCTATCTACATAAATGATCTTTTGGATAGGGTGGATAGCAATGTGCGGCTGTTTGATGATGATGCTGTGGTGTACGGAAGGTGTCGTCGTTGAGTGACTGTAGGAGGATACAAGATGACTTGGACAGGATTTGTGATTGGTGTAAAGAATGGCAGCTAATTCTAAATATAGATAAATGTAAATTAATGCAGATGAATAGGAAAAAGAATCCTGTAATGTTTGAATACTCCATTAGTAGTGTAGCGCTTGACACAGTCACGTCGATTAAATATTTGGGCGTAACATTGCAGATCGATATGAAGTGGGACAAGCATGTAATGGCAGTTGTGGGGAAGGCGGATAGTCGCCTTCGGTTCATTGTTAGAATTTTGGGAAGATGTGGTTCGTCTGTAAAGGAGACCGCTTATAAAACACTAATACGACCTATTCTTGAGTACTGCTCAAACGATTGAGATCCCTATCAGGTCGGATTGAGGGAGGACATAGAAGTAATTCGGAGGCGGGCTGCTAGATTTGTTACTGGTAGGTTTGATCATCACGCGAGTGTTACAGAAATGATTCAGGAACTCGGGTGGGAGTCTCTAGAGGAAAGGAGGCGTTCTTTTCGTGAATCGCTACTGAGGAAATTTAGAGAATCAGCATTTGAGGCTGACTGCAGTACAATTTTACTGCCGCCAACTTATATTCCGCGGAAAGACCACAAAGATAAGATAAGAGAGATTAGGACTCGTACAGAGGCATATAGGCAGTGATTTTTTCCCTCGTTCTGTTTGGAAGTGGAACAGGGAGAGAAGATGCTAGTTGTGGTACGAGGTACCCTCCGCCACGTACCGTATGGTGGATTGTGGAGTATAGATGTAAATGTAGATGTAGCATGGATGAGTTGTTACAACGCTTCCATGGTGTGAAAGCTCTTTGGGCGATCGAATTGTGGGCTAGTTATTGTCAGATTGTACTCCACCGCCATGAAGGCAGTACACCGCATTTCTGCGCTGTGAGGATTAGGGATTACTATCAATTTAAACGTGTTCCATTCGGGCCAAAAGTGCCATCGGCCGCTTTCATTAGAGGCTCAAACAGCATCCTACAAGAGGAGTTGCGGGAGTGGGTGACAGCCTGAGTCATTGACATTTTTATCACCGAAGAATCATGGGAGGAACACAATGATGTGCTCAACCATTTATTGGATGCGTTCGAACGAGAAAAAAAAAAACGGAAAAAATCCCAGTTTGGCAGAAGGAGAATAAAGTTCTTGGGGTATATTGTTTTGGCAGATGAAATCGAACCGATCCCGATAAGATTAAAGCAATTGCCGAATTTCCAACCCCAAAGACGAAAAGAAAACTTGGAGATTGCGAGGTGCCGGGGCTAGCAGTGTATTTAACACTAACTTCTTCTAGAATCTACATATGTAAATGATGCTCTAAGCCCCCCCTATTCTGACTTTTGCTGTTGCACAAGGATTAAAAAAAAACGCGAACTGACTCTAATCAACCCTGCCAATGGAGTAGAAGAGAGTTTGGCACCTGCAATAATTTAATTTGATAAATAAGTTAAACAAACGAAGGTTTCATTAACATAGTGTGGAATGATAGGGTTGCTCTACCGATTAACAGAATGAAAGTTCTGTCCAAAATAACAATATGATTTATTAAGACTAAACACAAAATAATAAACAAAAACACATGAAACATTTACAATACATCAAATTGGCTCAAATTGGATACTCAAACAAAGTCTGTGAATGTGAAGTTGTCCCTAAACTAGATTGTGAGGATTATGACAAAGTGGTATGTGGAGCCAATTCCTTGCAACTCAAATCTTAAGAGAAAACACATAGCCAACCCAACATTAATTGCTGCTACCCAAGACAGAACAAAGTTAGAAAAAGATGAACAGGCGCACTCTGCTGAGCTCTGATTATCACCTAGGAAAATCCCTGTCTGCCGGTGCTGCGGACATACCTTACCAATCTGTCTTCTTAACTGCAAGAACACGATTTGGCGTACCGGAGGCGATGGCTGGTTGCTTCGAGAGCCGACTACCTAGAGCACCCATACAGGCCAAACACACGACATTCCCGCCCCACGGCAGTGGCCGTGATTAAACGTTCCAGTCAGCAACTCCAAAACCGGCGGAAAATTCCACTCTATTGCCGGAGCACTACCAATGGAGATTCTTGGCGCCAATTTCTGCGCTGATTTTGCTACGTCACGGAGCTATGCCCTGAGCAAGCCAATCACAGTTACTATTTTGCAGAAAGCGCGGGAATTTTCCTGCCACAACTGCTTGGGTACACAAGTCATTCCCACGCCTCGCTGGTAGCCCGCCAGAAAGTGTTTTCGCTAAGTTTCTGCGAAGTAACGGAACCTCTAGCCCAGCCGCTACTTCAGACCCCTCCGGGCGTGTCTTTTGACAATGTCGGCGTCTCCAAAGCATTCACTCGACTTTCTCACACCCGTCGGCTTAACCCTTTCCAGATCAGCAGAGCCCGCCTGTCACCGGACCACCCGGGTGACGAGAGACGCTGCGTGGGAAGTCCGCGTGTGAAGGAATAGCAACTTTTCACCGCATGCAATTAGAGACGAAAATCGTAAGATAGAAATGTGAGAGGGGGCTCATGCCACCTCTCAAGGTTTTTGGCGTCGCCAATATTTCTAAAAAAAAAATTGTGAATCTAAGTGTGTTATCCATCCCACGTCTATGTGCTCTCACGGGGAAGAATATGGAGTTGGGATCAGCAAGCAGAAGATGAATTTCGAAATCTGAAAAATGCGATAGTAGATGCGCCCATTCTGGTAAAATCTGATTTAAGTCAGGATTTTCATTTGATGACGGACAGCTCGTTGAATGAGGTGTGTGGCTGATTGTTCCAGGCGGTAAAAGGTGATCCTTCCACCTGGGGAGCTGCACCATTTGCAAGTTGTGTTCTGTCTCGCACTGAGAAAAGTTATTCTGTAACGGATCTGAAATGTCTCGCGATAGTACTGGTCTCTACCAGATTCAGGTAATTCCTATATGGCCACAATACTGAGCTATTCACGGATCACCGTGCTCTGTAGTCTTCGATGTCGGTGAAGCTAACCCATGGGAGATTGGATTTCTCGCCTCTATACCGTCAACAATATAAATTCGCGATAGAGTATATTGCGGGAGAAAAGAATACAATCGCGGATGCACTTTCACGGGCTCCTGTAGGACTAGTGCATGGGGTGATGGAGATTTGGGAGAGACTAACTTCAGCCTACTCTGCCTTCAGAACGTAGCGTTCGATAATTTTATTCTAACTTCCTTGCAAAATGTTGGCCTTGAGCAAGAAAAAAAATGTTTCAAATGGATCTGAGCACTATGGGACTTAACATCTATGGTCATCAGTCCCCTAGAACTTATAACTACTTAAACCTAACTAACCTAAGGACATCACACAACACCCAGTCATCACGAGGCACAGAAAATCCCTGACCCCGCCGGGAATCGAACCCGGGAACCCGGGCGTGGGAAGCGAGAACGCTACCGCACGACCACGAGCTGCAGACTTGAGCAAGACAAATACCCATTGCTGAGAGGGATGAAAGAAAGGTGGAGAGATAGGAACCAAGCGGTTAGTCGACAATATTATTTGGTGAAGGACAGTATTCTTTTCAGAAGACGAAATCTAGAGGACTCGAGGTGGTTATTAGTGGTACCAGACGAACTGGTTAATAAGTTAGTTTGGTATATTCACCTACGTTACGGTACTCTAGAGCGAGAAAATGCTTCGAAAAACTAAGTGAGACCTGCTATTCAAGAAGAGGACACAGCTTATTATTAGAGTGTGCCAACCTTGTCAAAAGGCCACACCACCCACTGTGTTGTTTGCCGCGGCTATCTATCCAATCATTCTGAGTAAGTTGCGAGACCACGCTGCAGTTGAACTATTTGGGTTAATAAGACGTACCAAGTCAGATTGTTCATATATTTTTGTGGCAGTTGAACTGACCTCAAAGTTGGTATGTCTCACTCCATTGCGGAGGGCCATTGGGAAAACTGTTGTTGCGGTATTTGCCAATAGCTTCTTGCGTGAGGTCGAGCTGGTAAAGCTAGTTATCTCCAATAATGGACCAAAATCCCCGTCACAACATTTATTATGGATGCTTAGGAGGAGAAGGATGAAACCGACCTTCATCTCATTGTTCCATCCATCTTCATATCCTTCAGAACGCATAATGAGAGAACTGGGTAAGTTATATAGATTGTACTGCGTTAGAAAACACAACACGTGGGATATCTATCTCGAGTCTTTCCAGGAAATCATGAATGAACTGCCCAAAAAGTCTAGGACGTTACCTCCAGACTTTGTACGGAAAAACAAGGAGCCACCCAGAAATACAAAAGAGGCTGTGCCATGAGCAACGGAGTCAAGACTCAGGCACAACGCAGTCAGTGAAGTGGCGTTGAGTACCGAACGTGCGGCCGAATTGAGGCAGAAGACCTATCAAAAGAAACTAAAAAAAGTTGAGTTTCATATCGATCAAGAGGTCCTGGTCAGCTCCCATAAACCATCAAACAAGCGAAAAGGAGTATGTAAGAAGTTCTGAACTGTTTTCCGTGGTCTGTACCGAGTATATCGCATTCCACAACCCAACGCGGTGGAGGTCCAGACTCTCTATTCGAGCACGTCACGGAAGTTACATCATGTCGCCAATGTCAGGCCGCTCGACGAGTGAAGGAGACAACTACATTAACAGGCAGCAGTGGATCGGTTACCACCTACTAGAGTCCTGAGGGCGGCGTTAATCTCTTGGAGATATGCCGGCAGGGAGCCTGTAATATTCAGTCGCGAAGCAGTTTCAGCGTCACATTGTCAGTGTGAGGGTGCTAGGATTACAGTAAACAGGCAGTAGTTCTCGGTTACCAGCTAGTAGAGTCCTGAAGGAGTTATTAGCCACTTGGAGATACGCCGGCAGGGAGCCTGTAGTATGCAATCCCAAAGCAATTTCTGTAAAGCATCATAAGTGTGAGGGTGCGAGGCTGTCAGTAAATGGGAAGTGGTGCATCGATTACAAGGTACCTAGACCTGAAGGCGGTATTAGTCTCGTGGAACTACGTTGTCAGGGAGCCTGTAGTATGCAATCGCATAACAAATATCTGTGTCGTATCGTCAGTGTGAGGGTCCGAGGATTGCAGTAAGCGGGAAGCGGGGCATCGGTTACGAGCTACTAGAGCGATCTGAAGCCAGTAGTAGTCTGTTGGAGAGACGTCAGCAGGGAGCATGCAGTATGCAATCGCAAAGCAATTTCTGTTTCGCATTATAAGTCTGAGGGTGCGCGCATTTCAATGAATTGGCAGCGATGCATCGGCTGCAATCTACTAGAGACCTGAAGGCGGTATTAGTCTCTTGGAGATACGTCGGCAGAGAACCTGTAATATGCAGTTGCAAAGCATTTTGTGTGTCGCATCGGCAGTGCGAGGATGCAAGGATTTCAGTAAACGGGCATCAGTGCATCAGTTACAATCTACTAGAGTCATGTAGGCGGCATTAGTCTCTTGGAGAGACGTCGGCAGGGAGCCTGTAGTATGAAATCGAGAAGTAATTTCTGTGTCGCATTGTCAGTGTGAGGGTACGAGGATTACAGTAAATGGGCAGCGGTGAATGACTACAAGCTACTAGAGTCCTGAGGGTGGTAGTCCAAAAAATGGTTCAAATGACTCTGAGCACTATGGGACTTAACATCTGAGGTCATCAGTCCCCTAGAACTTAGAACTACTTAAACCTAACTAACCTAAGGACATCACACACATCCATGTCCGAGGAAGGATTCGAACCTGCGACCATAGCAGTAACGCGGTTCCGGACTGAAGCGCCTAGAACCGCTCGGTGGTATTAGTCTCTTGGAGAAACTTTGGCAGGGATCCTGTAGTATACAATGGCAAAACAATTTCTCTGTCGCATCGTCGGTATGAGCGTGTGAGGATTACAGTAAAGTGAGGATTACAGTAAACGGGTAGTGGGGCATCAGTTACAAGTTGCTTGAGTCCAGAGGGCGGGATTAGACTTTCGAGAGACATCGGCAGGGAGCCCGTGGTATGCAGTCGCGAAGCAATAGCGGTTCGTTGGTTGCAAGCTGCTAGAGCCCTGAGGGCGTCATTAGCCTCTGCGAGATACGTCGTCAGTGAGCCTGTAGTATGGAATCGCGAGGAAATTTCTGTCTAGCCTTGTTAATGGGAGGATGCGAGGATTACAGTAGACGGGTAGCATTCCATCGGTTACAAACTACATGAAGTCTTGAGGGCGGTATCAGTGTCATGGAGATGCGTCGGTAGGGAGCCTGTAGTATGGAATCGCGAAGCAAGATCTGTGTCTCATCATAAGTGTGAGAGTTCGAGGCTTTTAGTAAATGGGCAGCGGTGCAACGATTACAAGCTTCTAGAGACCTGAAGGCGGTATTGTCCTCTTGCAGATACGTCGGCAAGAAGCCAGTAGCATGCAATGGCAGAGCAACTTCCGTGTCGCTTTGTCAGTGTGAGGGTGCGAAGGATTCAGTAAATGGGCAGCGATGCATTGGTTTCTAGCTATTAGAGACCTGAAAGTGCTATTAGTATCTTGGAGATACGTCGCAGGGAGCAGGTAGTATGCAATGGAGAATCAATTTCTTTGTTGCTCCGTTACTGTAAGCGAGTTTGGATTGCAGAAAATGGACAACGGTGCTTCGGTTACAAGCTACTAGAGACCTGAATGTGGTAATTGTGTCTTGGAGGTACGTCGGCACCGAGCAAGTAGTATGCAATCGCAAAGCAATTTCCGTGTCGCAGCGTAAGTGTAAAAGCGCGAGGTTTAAGTAAATGGGAAGCGGTGCACCCGTTAAAAGCTATTACAGACCTTATGCGTTATTATTCTCTTGGAGATACGTCGGTAGGGAACCTCTAGTATGGTATTACAAAGCAATTTCTGTGTCGCATCATAAGTGTGAGGGTGCGACGTTTTCAGCAAATGGGCAGAGGTGCATCGGTTAAAAGCCGCTAGACACCTGTTGGCGGTGTTAGCCTCTAGAGATGCGTCGGCGGGGAGACTGTAGCTTTGCTTTAATGTTGTGAAGCCCATATTGTAGAATTCTAGAGTCAAATCGTTCTTTCTCAGTCTAAGTTGGGATAAAGTTAAGATTAGAGTAGGTTACAAACCTTCTTGTTAAGCTTACGTGGGTAGGCCAACTGGATTATGTAATTTTGAAACTGTAAATGTACTACGATGCGTATTTGTCTGTGGGTCCAGTGCTTAGCGAGAATGGGACCGCCGCCGTCCAGCGAGGTGACAAAAGCATTGGCGGGCGTTATTAGCGACAGACCAGATGGGGAATGTCAGCCCTCTGCAATGTGCCAGCGGGCTACCCCCATCCCCTGCTGACGTCACTTCTGGTACTGACAGGCCGCAGCGCGTACGTCTCAAAGCTAGGCCAAGCTCGCTCAACTCAGTAGACAAACTGCGTTTTCACACCTGTTAACTCGTAACTAGGTGTGCATATACAATCGAGAATTGCATCTTCTACTGGTATACACTATTACGGAATCTTACTGTTATTAGTCCTACAATGATAGGAAGTCCGTAGGCCTGCTAGTAATTTGTTACGGCTGTACTGGGGTTAGAATCATGCCAAAATGGTTATCAGTTGCATAAGCCACCACATCTTCTATCAAATGAGAACTGTTACACAGAAGAATTTCGTTGTACGACTTCATAATAGCAGATTCCACTAGAAGATGCAATTCTCTTTCATGCGTACACATCTAGTTGCGCGTTAACAGGCTTAAAACGCAATTTGCCCGCTGAGTTATGCGAGCGAGCTCTGGCCTACCTTCGTGACGTACGCGCCGTCGCCTGCCTTTCTGTGAATCTGTGAATTCTCCGTCCTGCGAACTTCCCGCCCCACTAGAAATCTGCGGACTCTCCGCCTCGTCCATTGCGTCCCGTCCTACCTGTAGTCGCACCGCCCTAATCACCTGGCTCTACCTGTTCCCTGGACTCGGCAGAACTCCGCCCGCACGGTCCCGTTAGTATCGCTCCAGTTGTTGTAGACTTCACATCGTGCCACTTGGTTATTGCCATCGCAGTAGTTGTGATGTAGAAGTTTCAACGACAGTTCGTGGTAAGCCTAGTTGCCACTATGAAGGTTATTCTTACACAGTGAAGAAAACGAAGGAAGATGGGACTGTGATTCGGCACTGTTCAAAACAGAAAGAGAAGCATTGCCGAGGAAAGCTTAAAACCAAGGATTCTACAGTGCTCTTTTCGCACGAGCATCAGTATGGAACTCTGGATGACGCAAGGTTGGAAGTACAGAGGACTCTGAACCAGGCAAAGAAGAGGGCATGAGAAGACAATACGTCTATTTCCAAAATCTGTTCATAGGAGCTAGGTAGCTTGCATAATCGAGGGTACGACTTTGTGACAGAAATGCCATTGCAGCAAACAACGAAGAG
The DNA here is from genome assembly GCF_023864345.2 of Schistocerca serialis cubense. Lineage (NCBI taxonomy): Eukaryota > Metazoa > Arthropoda > Insecta > Orthoptera > Acrididae > Schistocerca > Schistocerca serialis. The sequence goes on from NC_064638.1 coordinate 31,785,797, forward strand.
GACGTTATACAAGCAAAGTGCAAAGTCGCAGGGAAGTAAGAGGGATCCAGACACAAGAGAAGAGATTGAACTTAAAGCAGAGCTATTAACTATGAATGATGAAAGCAGTTTCCTGTTAAGCGACGATAAATCAGGAGACAGGATAATAGTTTCTTGTGAAAGAGCAGAGATAGAGGCTCTAAGAAGTAAACGGAACTTTTTTATGGATAGTACGTTCAAGTGCTGTAGCAAACAATTTTCACAGATATATACAATTCATGCACATTTTGGAAGTAATAATATCCATCCTGTTGCATTTGCATTATTACCAAATAAAAGGAAAGAGACATACATCCGACTTTTCAGAAATGTGCTGGAAAATATTCCAGAATGGAACCCCGCAACTGTGACTGTAGATTTTGAGTCAGCAGCGAATTCCGTAATTATACATATGTTACCAACTTCCTCAGTGCATGGATGCTATTTCCACGTGAGGAAGTCTTTCTGGAGGAAAGTAAAGGATCTTGGACTCACTCGGGAATATAAAGAAAATGAAGAAGTGAGACAACAAATAAGCATGTTTGCTGCGCTGACGCTTTCTATGGCCTGAAGATGTTTGTGATGGCTGGCTGGAGATGCATTCACAGGCACCGGATGTTCCTAGACTTTCTGACTTTTTCGACTATTTTGTAGAGAGATGGTTGGAAAATGAAGAAAACCCTATCAGCCTTTGGAGCTGCTACATAGGGCTCCATCGAACAACGAACTCCATAGAGGGCTGGTATAACAAAATTAATAATATGCTTTCCAAACCAAATCCTAAAATTAGTGATGTAATTCCTTCCATGAAAACAGAAGCAGAAAATTCAGCGTGCGCGTTACTGAGAACAGAGCTGAGAATGGAAGGTAAAAGAAAGAAAACAGTGTACATGAAACGGGATGAAAGGCTAGAGAAAATATTGAAAAAGTACGAGGAGGATGGTGAGATAAGGGCTTGCTTGAAGGCTATCTCCTACCTAGACTAAATGATGTATCAGAATATTTATACAAATAAAAACTATATGAAATGAAAATAGCAGTCTTAAAAAATAAAAAACCCACAAAAACAAAAGAAGATAAAAAAATTGATGAAGCTTATAAGCTGATTTTAAACATGCCTAAATGACAATAAAATTACTTTTGCCATTTAGCCAGTCCAAAGCCTGGATAAAGTGCGATGGGAAGCAGACTATTTTTAAAAGTGTAGGTATGTGATTCCTAACGCATCTAAACCCCAAGCGCCACTAGTCCCATGCCTCAGTAGTGTTTTCAAATTCACAGTTAAAATTAAGCTACACTACATATGTGTGAACATAATGCCACTTAAAATTTCCGTGTATTTAATAAGTGCACTTTTATGAAAATATATCTATTGACAATAGCTGCTGTCTGGTGCTGTAAAAGAACGGAATCTTCTTTATGTACTGATATATTCTAAAGTCTCTGTGAAGACGTATTTTGTTCTCTCTACTGTCTATTTGTTGTTTATCGTACAAGAGAGGTTAGCGCAGTGGCTAACCAGGACTGAATCATGTGGCCGTCCATAGTCTACTGTATTTGGTTTTCCTTGTTTAAGCAAATGCTGTGAAGGTTCCTTAAAGAGTTCAGTCCCCTAGAACTTAGAACTACTTAAACCTAACTAACCTAAGGACATCACACACATCCATGCCCGAGGCAGGATTCGAACCTCCGACCGTAGCGGTCGTGCGGTTCCAGACTGTAGCGCCTAGAATCGCTCGGCCACTCCTGCCGGCATTTCCTATTGTGATTTTATATATTTGATTTATTTTATTTCTCGCAAATCATCGAGCATGAAGCAATACATGAAAATTATTAGGGTGCACAATGACAAATGAAAACTCCTGACATTGTGGGAAAACTTTCATATACAAATAGACCTTGCAATGAAAAAGAAAATAATTAATGACCAAATTATCATAAGGACTAACTTACTGATCATGTTAGCCACTAAAACAATAACAAAGACAAATATGAAACATAACCAGAATAAACAATTGTTGATTGTTTCCCTTCCTTTCTTCTTCTCTGTCTCTGTCTCTCTATCTCTCTCTCTCTCTCTCTCTCTCTCTCTCTCTCTCTCTCTCTCTCTCTCTCTCCATCCCTCCCTTTTCTCCACAGAAACACGCACACACACACACACACGCACACACACACACACACACACCCAAAATATCCACTGACGAAACGAATAACAGAGCCACACAAAAAATAGCGCTCTCATAAATAACGACACCTTGACACATAACAAAATACACAACCACACACACACACACACACATACACACACACACACGCACAAAACAAATGAAAGGTATCAAACCACAAGCAGCACAAACAAAATACAAACTCAGTGACAATTGCCTACACTGCACATTGTAAACACACACATGTCGATGATACAATGAAAAGTGCAAGTGATGTGTTTTAATAATTGTGTGTGAAAGAAATGCGGTAATCGGCCAGTTGGACTATAGGGACCGTATGGACATATCTCCAGGACCAGACACACGGAGATAGGGAACACTGGAAATCGTAAGTAACACCAGACGATAATTTTAATCTCACGAGCATATATATTACGGGCCACTGAAGATGCTTCATAAATAAAAGAAGCGAAACTGCCTTTCATTTAGTTGCAAAGACAGAACAGACCTCCGCGAATTTTGAGGCAAGTAAGGAATGACCAAAAACGGAAAAGAATGGCGATAAGTAACATTCTTTCAAAACACAGAGTATGCATCATAAAACAACTTATATAATATCAAACAAATAATTGAAGGTGGGAATGCATAAAATGATTTTTCAACTTGGCACGGACTGCGCATCGTAAAAGCTGGTACAGCAGGATCTAAACGTTAAAGCATGTGCAGTGTGCTCACGTGAAAGGGAATATTTCCGAATGTTGTGTCGACCCTTGGAAGAGCTCTTTTTACGGCAGCGGCATGTGTACACCGCTGGTCATCCACATAGGGCACAGCAGTTTAGTGTAGGCCCCGTTACATATTCCTCTGTGACGTCTCCATGATGTGCACCTACCCAGATTCGATCGCTTGGGAAGTCTACCGATTTTCGTGGTCGTATGAAGTACTGAGAAGTAAGAGACGTCATGACAGATTTCATTGTATTTATAGGATGCTGGTATTTCTTGGCATTTACAACCGATGTCCCACAAATATATGCTGGTTCAAACCACCAGAATATTGAGGATCCTGGAAAGCGTGACGTTTTTGGTACGGTTTGTTATAACTAAATGTAAGGCAGCGACATATCAGCGATTAAAGCTTGCCGAAGATCTGAGGTAAGGGACACTGTCACGGCTTGGATATGTTCACTGCGGTATGATGGATAGAGGCACCGAGTGCTGAAATGGGAAGCGGCCCACTTGTATCTTGCTTCTTGCAAATATTTTTTAATTCTGTTTCGCTTTTGTAAAAGGTTCTGGAACTTCCTTATCAGTTTCATAAAACTATGTTCTGCAATGTTGTATATTGTACACAGCCTCACCGTGGAATAACCACGGACGGGTGGCAGTGGGCAGCACCAGCAGTGGGCGGTATGTGACGCGCGTCGATGGGACCCGGGAAACGGAGCAGGCGTTACCGTAGTGTGCAAAAGAAGCGATTTCTTTTATTTCCAAAAGGGCATGGTCATTGGCTTTCGGGCGATGGGTGGAAGCATTTCCGAACGGCTAAATTTGTAAACTGTTCGAATGCCGAGCTGGTTACAGGATATCGTGGATGGCAAAGTGGCGCTATCCAAAACCGGCGCCGAGACGACTGCGGTGCAGCACAGGCCGTACACGACAGACAGGGGTGAACGTCGGCTGCGGCGATGTGTGGGGGCGAAGAGGCGAGCAGCGGCTGAGCAACTGGCCGCCCGGGTAACGGAGTTCACCCCCAGAAGTGTGGCTCTCGTGTAGGACATTACTTGTGAGCGCTCACGTTCATTCCAGAAAGATAAAAAGTAAACATGTATCGTCAAGTCCTTTGCACCCCGTTCTACAATGAACTGCTAGCGATCGTGTGATACCCAACTCGCTTTATTTGTTCATGAGACCCAGAAAATATTAGATACATGCTCCCAGGTAGATGCTATTTTCCTTGACTTCCGGAAAACGTTCGATACAGTTCCGCAGTGTCGCCCGATAGACAAAGTAAGAGCCTACGGAATGTCAGACCAGCTGTGTGGCTGGATTGAAGAGTTTCTAGCAAACAGAACACAGCATGTTGTTCCCAATGGAGAGACGTCTACAGACGTTAAAGTAATCTCTGGTGTGCCACAGGGGAGTGTTATGGGACCATTTCTTTTCACAATACATATAAATGACCTAGTAGATAGTGTCGCAAGTTCCATGCGGATTTTCGCGGATGATGCTGTAGTATACAGAGAAGTTGCAGCATTAGAAAATTGTAGCGAAATGCAGGAAGATCTGCAGCGGATATGCACTTGGTGCAGGGTGTGGCAACTGACCCTTAACATAGACAAATGTAACGTATTGTGAATACATAGAAAGAAGGATCCTTTATTGTATGATTATATGATAGCGGAACAAACACTGGTAGCAGTTACTTCTGTAAAATATCTGGGAGTATGCATGCGGAACGATTTGTAGTGGAATGATCATATAAAATTAATTGTCGGTAAGGCGGGTACCAGGTTGAGATTCATTGGGAGAGTCCTTAGAAAATGTAGTCCATCAACAAAGGAGGTGGCTTACAAAACACTCGTTCGACCTATACTTGAGTATTGCTCATCAGTGTGGGATCCGTACCAGGTCGGGTTGACGGAGGAGATAGAGAAGATGCAAAGAGGAGCGGCGCGTTTCGTCACAGGGTTATTTGGTAAGCGTGATAGCGTTACGGAGATGTTTAGCAAACTCAAGTGGCAGACTCTGCAAGAGAGGCGCTCTGCATCGCGGTGTAGATTTCTGTCCAGGTTTCGAGAGGGTGCGTTTCTTGATGAGGTATCGAATATATTGCTTCCCCCTACTTATACCTCCCGAGGAGATCACGAACGTAAAATTAGAGAGATTAGAGCGCGCACGGAGGCTTTCCGGCAGTCGTTCTTCCCGCGAACCATACGCGACTGGAACCGGAAAGGGAGGTAATGACAGTGGCACGTAAAGTGCCCTCCGCCACACACCGTTGGGTAGCTTGCGGAGTATAAATGTAGATGTAGATGTAGACTAGTACTGTAGCTGAAATACGCGCCCCTGCATTTGGCAGTTCCGTCTGCCTCTGTACTCTCCAAGGCTCCTGCACCAGCTGCACTTCCTCGTCCACTCGCTGCCGTTCTGCGCGCTAAGGGGAAACGCAGATTCAGTCGCGGGGCAGCGGGCGCCCCTCAAGCACGAGCTGAGTGGTTCAGCGAACGCAGATCGGACGCCGCCGACACGAGAACGTACCGTAAGTGTCAAGTCACCCGTATTTCTCCAGTCATCTGCAAACCCTTCTGGCACCTCTGAAATCACTGCAAGAACTTTAATTGTTCTGTGTTGGCGACTATCCTAGGTGCCTTGTTTGACACCGCTACGAACAAAAAGCAAAGAAAAACGGAAGACGAAATCCGTGAATTTAAAGTTGAATGGACGTAGACCTTTGCGTTTACTCTCAAGGTTAATTACCTTGCGACATGTCCTACTCGTCAGGAAAAATTGTCTCACAACAAGAAATCAAATTTGCTGAGATGCTTTACAGATAACGACATGTCATGCTGTCTTCTTTGTTTTCCGCATTTGCTAATATGCAAGTTGTGTAGGTTAATCACTGGCTTTTGCAACTGTAATCAAATCTTATTACGACTTATTCTATAACATCTTCAGAATTCGGGAGGACGACGGTTCAATCCGGCGTCCGGCCATCCTGATTTAGGTTTTCCGTGATTTCCCTAAATCGCTCCAGGCAAATGCCGGGATGGTTCATTTGAAAGGGCACGGCCGACTTCCTTCCCCGTCCTTCCCTAATCCGATGTGACCGATGACCTCGCTGTCTGGTCTCCTTCCCCAAAACAACCCAACCCCAACCCATCTTCAGAGGTCAAATTTTCTTTCTGGAATTTACTTCTTTCTTGTTGTTCTTCCTCATATGTGTGTTTTGGATATTCAGGACACTGGAGTAAATATTTACTTTTTTGCGAGAGGATAGTATTGTATTGTATTGTATTGCATGTTAGCTGGGGACCTAGAAACGATGGAGAGGCTCCGTCACCGCCGCAGCCGCGGTGGTCCACAACCCCACGACGACTACCGCAGTCCACTTCACCCCTCCGCCGCCCCATACCGAACCCAGGGTTATTGTGCGGTTCGGCCCCCGGTGGACCCCCCAGGGAGCGCCTCACACCAGACCAGTGTAACCCCTTTGTTTGCATGGTAGGGTAATAGTGGTGTACGCGTACGTGGAAAACTTGTTTGCGCAGCAATGGCCGACATAGTGTAACTGGGGCGGAATAAGGGGAACCAGCCCGCATTCGCCGAGGCAGATGCAAAACCGCCTAAAAACCATCCACAGACTGGCCGGTTCACCGGACCTTGACACAAATCCGCCGGGCGGATTCGTGCCGGGGACCAGGCGCTCCTTCTCGCCCGGAAAGCCATGCGTTAGACCGCACGGCCATCCGAGAGAAACGTAAATATTTACTGCACTGAAAGTGTTGCGTGCTGAATACCCAAAAGACACACGTGGAAGACCAAGAAGTCTGAAGTAAACAACTAAAAAATCCTAATCACTGCAGATGCTTTAGAATAAATAAGACTTTCATAACAGATGTAAAAGACTAATTAATCCATGCAACTTGAATTACGTGCTTTTCAGGACTCAGTATCCTGCCGGTGATACAAGGAAGGGCGCTGTTGAGGAACTTCAGAAGGGCCGAGAAGAATCAAGTTCTATATTTACGGGAGGCAGCTTTCTAACAACTCCTCTTGTTAGTTAAGAGATTGCTGTGACAGGAAACCGATTTATACAGACGGCGTATATGTTCGAGGACGCTTCAATAAATAAGTTACACGTGTCCTCCGACTCTAACAACACTGCACAACAAGAACGGCACGTTGTCGGAAGGAGGGTCTCCAAGTTTTCTGTTTGCCGCGGACGCAGTTCTGCTGCGGTACGGATAACACGCGCGTGACGGTGTGTGAGTAAAATTGCGTGGCAACCGGAAATGTTCTCCAAAGTTGAAGCACAAGAGACGGTACAATTCTTCTGGGCAAAACGTCTAAACTGCACACAGATTGACCGTGAATTTCTGGAGCTGTCTGGATCAAATGTAGAGTCTTGTACCATAGGAAGCAAGAGAGAGGATGTTGTTATGGGTGGCCTATATCCTCTTTCTACAAGACAAATACTTGTAGTGAATACTTAACTGGAACAGAGTTCCATGTGTTGTGGTACAAGCTCATCAGTAACAGTCCACTTTCAGACAATGTTGGTGATCTTGTTATAGTCACAATTCTGGTCGCTATGTACTACAGTAGCATGTGACCTGCTCTGCGGCTAACTGACAGACATTGAACTGGAGTGTCAGCTAGTGAGGCCCTCCGCCAGCGGCGGCAGCCTAAATACATGATGCAGAGAGGGCGCTGGCGGCGTGTTGCTTGTTGGTGTGTATGTGGCCTTTCTCGTGATAGGCGTGCTTCTTCCATCTTTTACTATCGATCTTCGTTTGTCGACCGGTGTGCTGTTGACAGCTTACACCAGCACTCCAAATGCAGTATCGTGTCCAACAGCAGTGAAATGGTGGCAACAGTCTGTATCGAGGTTGCAAAGACGTGGATGATGCTGATCAGGAAGATAGGCCGTCACCACCGACCACAGACGACTGTGTCGAGCAATCATCGAACTTATTAGCAGCAGTCAGAAATTTTCCGAGGGTGAGAACGTTCGCCCAGCGGTTCTACAATGGTTCCACGATCAAGGAGCGAATTCCTATAGTTGTAGTCGAGGACCCAAACAACGATCTGACCATTCCACATAGAGACTTGGTGACCATGTTGAAAAATAGTGTCATGTGACTGTGTCACTTTGAAGCACAGTGCATAAAACTTATTTGACCTCCAATACTACTGTGTAACTTACTTTTTGTAGTCTTCTCGGAAAAACTTGGTTTGTAAATGTATCTGAACTTACTTCGTAAAAGTACAAAGCAGACATTCCAAAAACAAATAACCAGTGAACTACTGCCTGCCAAAATAATGAAAGATGAAATGATTAAAATATCTGCGAATATAACCAACGAGCAAGTCGAAGAACTTAAATTTATTGCATCTTTTTCGATATCAATTCACCTAATCTTGTGACATAAATGATAGTGCCCAAGTTTCACTTTCTGTACGATTTATTTCATGTACATTCCCGAAAGAAGAACTGTGAGGATGAAACAGGTGGAGAGGATATAGGAAGTGGTTAAACTGAGTCAGTTTAAAAATAAATTGCTGCCCATCCAAAATGCAACACCAAGAAGGGTGAGAGATATTGCAGCCATCTGGGAGACAAGACGTCGTACAAAGATCACATGACTGACAATACAGCCCCATGTGAAGTGAGGTAGATGATGAAATCAGTATTGAGCGTTGCCTCCATTGCTGGCTATAACTGCTGCTATACGCCTGGGCATTCAATCAAAGAGGCCCCGGACGTGTTGTTGGGGTACAGCTGTCTATGGTGCTTCTACATATCGCCAAAGTTGATCTGGTGTAGCAGCTGGTGGTGAATCTCGGGCCAGTCGTTCCACAGTCATCGACCAGACGTTTTCGGTAAGCAAGAGATTGGGAGAACAGCGAGGCCAAGGCAGCAGTGCAATCCGATGGGCGATAAGGAAATCTTAAACATGGCGTGCCACTTGTGATCGCGCATTATTCTGCTGGATTGTGACCGTCAGCAAGTTCCGAAAGTCTTGAAGGACAACAGACCACAACAATTGAGAGAACTAACGCTGGCTGATTAACGTACCGGCAGTGCGTACTAGGAGGGTACGCGAGGGAAATTCAATACCACCCCAAATCACAATACCGGGTGCAAAACCAGCAGGGTGATGTATAAGGCAACAGTTTAATAGTCTCTCACCACTCCCCCTGCGGATTCGGGGGTAAGAATAGGCCTGCTGTATTCCTGCCTGTCGTAAGAGGCGACTAAAAGGAGTTTCAACTGTTTCGGCCTTTCATGTGTTGGTCCCCATTCGGGTTTGACCTCCATTCTTCCAAATTCAACAGAAGTACGAGCCTTCTGGGGAAGGACACCTTATTTGGTGCACCATAAGTCCTCTGTGCCCTAAGACCTTGGCACTCTTCATCTGCACAGTCACGGGCATTACTCGACTGTGAGAAGCTCGGTGACATACCCGTTAACGTCACTCCCCATAAGTCGCTAAATTTGGTCCAGGGGATTATCTTTCATAAAGATTTTCTGATACAGTCTGATGATGAGCTACGGGAGAACCTGGCACGACGAGGTGTACACTTTGTTCGGCGTGTCTTTAGGGGACCCAAGGATAATAGGATCGCTACCGGTGCTTTCATCCTGGCCTTTGAGGGCGACTGCTTGCCCGAGAAGGTCAAGGTCATGATCTACCGGTGCGATGTCAAGCCCTAAGTCCCGCCCCCTATGCGATGCTTCCAGTGCTGGAAGTTCGGACACATGTCCTCCAGATGCACTGCCAGCCCGACGCGTCGAGATTGTGGACGACCTTCGCATCCTAATGCTCCATGTGCTCCGCCTCCCACCTGCGATAACTGTGGGGAGCACCATTCCCCCTGCTCGCCAGACTGTGCAGTCTACCAACGACAGCGAAAGATACAAGAAATTAAGACCCTGGACCGTTTAACTTACCAAGAGGCAAGGAAGAAGCTAGAATGACTCAACCCCATGCCTATGTTGAGGAGTTATGCTGCTGTAACACTGCCGCCACCAGTTCCTGCAAAGACTCCTTTCTCAGTTGGCCCACAGAACAGTCAAGTTACGCCTGCCCCACCGCTGGTAGGGGTCACTCTATCTTCCACTACTCCCAAAACACCTAGTTTGGGAGCAGAGAACCCCAAAGAACCGGGGACGTCAGTCCCCACCTCTCAGCCAGAGAAGCGACAGCCCTCTCCGGCTACTCAGCCGGAGAAGCAACAGCCTCCTCTGGCCTCACTTGTTCAGAAGGGGTCCCTTGGGGGAGTCCCTTCCAAGGACTTCCCCAGGGTCTCACAAGACGCTAGCCAATGGCTGACGAAGCCACCAGCTGCTGGTAGAAGGGCTTCACGCTCTTCCTCTGTTCCTGATAATACGTCAAGCCCTCCCAGCATGCGAACCCTCCTCCCAAAGACAAGAGAGAGAAGAGGAAGCTCTCTAAGAAGAATAAGAACCTGGTGGTTCCCACGCCACCGCTTCCTGTCAGCTCAGCCTCTGGGGATGAGGTCGAGCTCTTTGTGTCCCCTGATGACCTGGATCTCGCCGTCTCCTCGGAAACGATGGACGTTGCGACGTCCGTCACTCAATCAGTGGCAGCATGTGCCTCTGTGAAGTAATTTGCCTTTTCAGTGCCTTCATGCCCCTACAGGACACGCTTTGTTCAATCCTCCAGTGGAATTGTGGCTGTTATTTTAGCCATATACCTGAGCTACGTCAGCTTCTAAGCATGACACCTGCTTTCTGAGTTGCCCTCCAGGAAACCTGGTTCCCAGCAATGCGGACCCCTGTCCTTCGTGGATACAGGGTTATTACTGCAACCGTAGCTCTTACAATAGTGTGTCAGGTGGAGCCTGCGTGTATGTCCTTACCTCTGAATATAGTGCTCCGGTGCCCCTTCAAACATCATTGGAAGCTGTGGCTGTTTTCCCGTAAGGACTACCTAGGACATAACTGTCTGCAGTGTCTATCTCCCTCCAGGTGGTAAAGTCCCACTGACCGAATTGGTTGCACTTGTCACCCAACTTCCCACGCTTTTTCTTCTCCTGGGGCATTTTAACACCCAGAATCCCCTGTGGGGTGGAACGAGGATTACTGGCCGGGGCAGAGATGTCGAGAATCTCGTCTCCCAACTCGACCTCTGCCTCTTAAACACTGGCGCCGCCACACATTTCATTGTGGTGCATGGCACGTTCTCGGCCATAGATCTGTCGTTGTGCAGCCCAGGGCTTGTACCAACGGTCCACTGGAGAGTCCATGACGACTTGTGTGGTAGTGACCATTTTCCCATCTTCCTTTCACTACCCTAGCGTCGCTCCTCCGAACGATTGTCCAGATGGGCATTTAGCAAGGCAAACTGGGAAGTGTTCTCCTCTGCTGCCACTGTTGACTCTCTCCCCCACGGTACCATCGATGTTGCGGTTGAGACACTGACTGCAGTGATTGTTTCCGCCGCGGAATGTACCATTCCTCGTTCGTTAGGGTGCCCCCAGTGAAAGTCAGTGCCTCGGTGGTCTCCGGAGGTCGCTGAAGCCATTAAAGAGAGTCGGCGGGCTCTTCAGCGACATAAGCGGCACCCGTCTTTGGAGAACCTCATTTTCATCAAACGTCTCCGTGCTCAGGTCCAGTGGCTCATCAAAAGGCGGAAACAGGAGTGCTGGAAGAGGTACGTTTCCACCATTGGTTCCCGTACTTCACCCTCCCAGGTGTGGATGAAGATTCGGCGCATCTTTGGATTGCAGCTCTCTACAGGTGTCCCAGGGCTTTCCATCAATGGGGCGCTATGCACCGATGCCGATGCAATCGCCGAGCATTTCGCTCAGCACTATGTTCGGGCCTCTTCGTCAGGGAATTACCCGCCTGCGTTTCGTGCGCTAAAACGCCGGGAGGAAGGCAAGCGACTTTCTTTTGCTTCTCGCCACCCTGAGGCGTATAACACCCCGTTTAGTTCGTGGGAACTCCAAAGCGCTCTGGCACGGTGCCCCGATACGGTCTCTGGGCCAGATGGCACCCACAATCAGATGCTCAAACACCTATCCCCGGACTCTCAGCGATGTGTTCTTGCCATCTTCAGCCGCATATCGGGCGATGGTGTCTTTCCGTCGCAGTGGCGAGAAAGTACCATCATTCCGGTGCTGAAGCCTGGTAAAGACCCGCTTAATGTGGATAGCTATCGGCCCATCAGCTTAACAAACACTCTGCAAGCTACTGGAACGTATGGTGAGTCGACGGCTGTGTTGGCTGCTCGAGTCTCGGGGTCTTCTGGCCCCGTGCCAGAGCGCCTTCCGTCAGGGCCGTTCCACCGCCGATACTTTGGTCTTCCTTGAGTCTGCAATCCGCACTGCTTTTTCCAGGCGCCAACACCTTGTCTCCGTCTTCTTCGACCTCTCCAGAGCATATGACACGACGTGGCGGCACCATATTCTCGCCACGTTGCACGGGTGGGGTCTCCGGGGCTCTCTTCCCATTTTTATTCAGAATTTTTTATCTCTTCGGACATTCCGCATTTTACTTGGCACGTCCCATAGTTCACTTCGTGTCCAGGAAAACGGCGTACCACAGGGCTCTGTATTGAGCGTGCCGCTTTTCCTTGTAGCCATTAATGGCCTTGCAGCAGCAGTAGGGTCGTCTGTCTCACCCACGTTATATGCTGACGATTTCTGCATCTTTTTCAGCTCCTCCACCATTAGTGTTGCAGTGCGTAGGTTGCAGGGAGCCATACACAAGGCGCAGGCGTGGGCCCTAGCCCATGGGTTTCACTTTTCTCCTGCGAAGACTTGTGTTATGCACTTTTGTCAGCGTCGGACTGTCCATCCCCACCCTGAACTCTATCTTCAGGATGCGATGCTCAGGGTTGTTGACACCGTTTTCTGGGATTGCTGTTCGATGCCCGGCTTACTTGGCTTCCACATATTCGTCAGCTCAAGCGTCAGTGCTGGCAGCATCTGAATGCCCTCCGCTGCCTCAGCAACACAACTTGGGGTGCAGACCGTAACACGCTGCTGCAGCTCTACAAAGCCCATGTACTGTCCCGACTGGATTATGGGAGTGTGGCGTATGGCTCAGCGTCGCCCTCAGCGTTGCAACTGCTGGACCCCGTTCACCACTGTGGGGTTCGACAGGCGACAGGGGCATTCCGTACCAGTCCTGTTCATAGCCTACTTGCTGAGGCTGGGGTTCCTCCGCTACACATTCGGCGTCAACAGCTGTTAGCCAACTACGCTGCCCACGTTCGTTGTTCGCCCCGTCACCCTAACTACCGTCTCCTTTTCGCTAATGCGGCAGTCCATATCCCACACCGGCGGCCGCGATCAGGCCATACAATTGGAATCCGTGTTTGGTCACTCCTGAGTGAACTCGAGTCTTTGCCTCTTCCATCTGCTTTCCAGGTCCACCCAAATACACCACCTTGGTGTATTCGTCGGCCGCAGCTTCGGCTGGACCTCTCACAATGGCAAAAAGATTCAGTTCCTCCTGCAGTCTTGCGCAGCCAATTTCTTGCTCTCCTAGACGCATCCCGTGACTCGGAGGTTATCTATAACGATGGCTCGATGGTTGATGGACGTGTGGGGTACGCTTATGCTCATGCGAACTATGCACACCAGCGCTCCTTGCCGGAAGGCTGCAGTGTTTACACCGCAGAGCTAACAGCCATTTTTCGTCTCCTTCAGCGTATTCGTACCAGCACTGGAGAGTCCTTCGTCATTTGCAGTGACTCTATCAGTAGTCTACAGGCTCTTGACCGGTGCTACTCACTCCATCCCATTGTTGTTGCTATCCAGGAGTCCGTTCAGGCTCTTGAACAGCGTGGGCGTTCGGTGGTGTTCATATGGACCCCGGAACACGTTGGGATAGCGGGAAACGAACTCGCCGACAAGTTAGCCAAAGAGGATACCCGCAAACTGACGTTGGAGATCGGCCTCCCGGCAACTGATTTCCGATCGGTGTTGCGCCGTCGGGTCTTTGGGATGTGGGGAGACGAATGACGCACTCTGTCTGCACCCAACAAGCTGCGGCGAGTAAAGGCGACCACGACTGTGTGGGGTTCCTGCGTGCGAGCCTCTCGCAGGGATTCTGTTGTTCTGTGTAGGCTCCGCATTGGCCACTCTTGGCTGACGCATGGTAATCTGCTGCGTCGAGAGGACCCCCTCATTGTCGGTGTGGTGCAAACATGACGGTGGCCCATATGTTGTTGGAATGTCCTATTTTACCCGCCCTGAGGCGAACTTTTAATCTCCAGGGTGATTTATCATCTCTTTTAGGTGACAATGTCTCTATGGCAGATCGGGTTTTAAGTTTCATTCGCGCAAGTGGCTTTTATAGGTCCATTTAATTTTATTACATCACCCTCTTTTGAGCTGTATCTTTTAATTAGTTTTGTGTTGTAATTCGACTCCACCCTAATCCTTTAGGCTGGAGGTTTTAACGTGTTGCAGAGTGGCTGGCTCATCCTTCTATTTTCGTGATCAGCCAGCCACGATCCTCTGCTGTACAGTTTTAATTCTTTCTGCCTTTCTTCTCTATGTTGTTTTTGTTGCTGTGCTCAGTTTTCCATGTTGCCTTACCGTTGACCTCGGGGCTTTTCTTCCCGCGGAATTTTTCTTTTAGTGTTTAGAATGACTGGTGGATGGATTCAATGTGCTCTGTGTGTTTATGAAACAAGGGACCGATGACCTTTGCAGTTTGGTCTCTTTAATCTTTAAAACAACCAATCTCTCACCACGGTGTCTCCAGGTTTTAATGCTATCATCGTGGTGGTGAAGGCAGAGTCGGAACTTGTCGTAAAAACAATGTCGTCCCACATGTTTGTGCATCTTTGTTGCTCATCGCACCATTGCCGGGAAAAACGCCTGTGGCGTTGATTCAGTGGTGCACGCAGCAATGGACAGTCCACTCTGCTGCAAACGACGTCAAATGGAACGTGTGGACACTGCTCGTTGCGCAACAGACGTTGTGATACGGTTCGCGATGTGTCAGAGCTATCCATCAGAGCTATGCGCACAGTATGCCTATCGTCACGTGTGGTGGTGCAAGGAACGGGTGCAATCAGTCCCGTCGGTTCCTCCTGCATCCAGCTACTACAGATCCGCATCAAAGTTGCTCGGTTCCGTCCGACACGATCACCGACTTCTCTGAAGGATAATCCGCAGTCCCTGTAGGTAACCACTTGTATTGTTTCTTGGTCGAACACCGAAACGTGCTCGGAAGCCGTTCGCTCTCCTCTACGAGGACTACTGATGTTTCTTTCGCAAAACATCCGCACGAAACAACAATTCCAGTTCGTCCACACCGCCGTCTCGCCTCATACAGCGTTTGCAGGCACCGCTGCTGGCCCGTGATGCGCGCCTGCCCTCAAATGCTAATCGTGTGCGTCTCCTGTCGCTGCAGATTTCACCTGATTTCGAAGCTTCCTGCAGGGCGTTGCGTTTTGAATGGCCAGCAGAGTGTATTCAGATTATAAACAAGAGATTAATACCAATAGTTAGAGGTAAAACATGTTTTAGAGAAGGTAGATCACGTTATAATAGTTTTTTCACTTTTCCACAGGTAACACACCTAACTGAGAAAAAAAAGAGAATTTAGATTACCATTTTTTTTGTTTTTATCGATTACAAAAAGGCACTTGAGAAAGCGGCGGAGTCTTTGGGAGTCACTAAAAGAACTGCGAGTTCCAGCTCCTCTGATTGCGGCAAATCAGTAGTTATACTATAATAATAAAATAATGATCCGTAGTGTAAGGAATGGAATAGAACGCGCTGATATTAATCAAGAAGTTTCAAAATGCTGCCGAGTGTGCCCCACCCATTTCAATGTTTATACTGACGATATCATTCATAAATGCTTGACTGTATTAAACGACACATTAAGAATTTTAATTTCATGACGTTGCTGCTTGCTAATGATCAACTTACAATAGCAGAAACTGAAGCAAAGGTTCGAACTGCAGTAGGCCGACATAAGTTGAGTCAAACTCCCGCTAAATACGGAGTGAGAATATCGGCAGATAAACTAATGACAGTTCAAGAATTGGAACCCACAAAAGGCTAAATTGTTTTACGAGGACAAATAAGTGAACGAGTAAGAGAGTTTAAATGTTCAGGGTGCAGATTTAAATTTCTCAAGCGATATAACGTAGAGTTAAAACTGGTCGGATTCAGACATTTTTGTCGAACCATAAAACGTGCAATAAAACACGACGTACCGAAAGAAATATTAATCAAACTTTACAAAGGAACAGCGTTCTCTATGCTGCTGTATTCTAGATAATGTTGGACCCTAACATCTGATGAATTGCGGAAAATCACATCATCAGATATGAAGTTCGTCCACTTTGTAGTGGAATATTTATTATTTGACCCTACAAGAAACACTGATATTAGGCAGACACGAGCTAAATGTTGAGGTCATTACAGATATGGTTGAAAAATACCGACTGAAGTAGAAAGACCATGCCCTGCCTATGTTCAATAACAGGATAACTAACACTACAATAAAATATTACCCAGCAGAAAAGAGAAACATTGAACGTCCCTTGAAGACTTGGCATTAACAATTCCAAAGCGAAACAGGCCAAAAGGCCTAATCCTTGAAGGCGACGATGATCATGATAATAACTGCCGGCCGGTGTGGCCGAGCGGTTCTAGGCGCTACAGTCTGGAACCGCGCGACCGCTGCAGTCGCAGGTTCGAATCCTGCCTCGGGCATGGATGTGTGTGATGCCCTTAGGTTAGTTAGGTTTAAGTAGTTCTAAGTTCTAGGAGACTGATGACCTCAGCAGTTAAGTCCCATAGTGCTCAGAGCCATTTGAACCATTTTTGATGATAACTATCAAATTCCGGTCGATAAAACTGTCTCAATTTCAACAGTCGAGGTGGAATGTAAGACTGGGATAATAAAAGGGTTTGTTGCTAGTTTGTAAGAAAAAACTAATCACGAGATACTTACCATTGCTTGATTCATCAAGACGCGCTTAGTGCGTTGATATTTCCAGAAAATGATGTATATATGCAGATTGAAGCGACCAATGAAAATTTGTGCCAGGGCCGGGATTTTCATTCGACGCTTCAGTCTGCAGATACACATCTAGATGTCTGAGACTTGAAAAGGTGTCTGGAACATGTAGTTCCATTTGATCAGATTTCCAGAAGAAATTTGGAAAGTTACGGAATTCGTGATTACCAACTCCATTATAGCTAACGCTCTTAATCATCGACACTTTAAAGAATTGTTAGTTGATACGGAGAGTGAATACGTAGATCTTCTGCTGCATAACAAAGTAAATTGTTTATCAAGAGAAAATGTTTTGAAACGTTTCGCTTTCTTATCAACAGAATTTGAAGTATTCCTCATTGAGAAAGATGTTCACTATCCAGAAGTATCGAAAGATTAGTGGACCTAAAGCTTTTATTTCGTGGCCGACGCTTCCTCTCAACTAAATCAACTTAATCGTAAACTACAGGGGAGTGTAAACAAGTTTTTCGAAGTCAAAAGGGGTTATTCCATTGAAAAATAAACTCTCTCTTTTCGCCAGAGATTTTGAAAGAGAAATTTTGAGTGACTTTTCAAGCTTGTTGAAACATTGCCCTGAAAATAATTCTGATATTAAAATTTGCTATTTGAAAACAACATTTTTCAAGGTGAGGGAAGATTTTTCTCAGTAGGTTACAGGGATTCAGCAACAGCAGAGCGATTTTATTTTTTGTTAAAAACAACTGTCATTGCTACTGTAGCAGAATTAAAGTTTACTCCTTTCACTACTGGCTCTGGAAACCTTTAAATGCAACTGCTGGATTCGGAAAAAAAGACAAGAACTGTGTAGGTCGAAATTTGAACGTGTGTCAGCTAAGATAGAAATACCGCAGACAAACAAAAGTGAACTTAGTTCACAGCACAAGTGATCTGCTTTCAAAGAGCTGGAGAAGGAAGTAGTGTTGATTTTTAACACCTTTGACACTATTCCTCACTTATATAACTAGCTTGAAAAACTAGCGTCTTTCACTATATGCTTCGGAAGTTCGTGCAAACAATCATTTTCTAGTATGAACCTCATAGGCATAAATTGAGAAGTCGTCTTATTAATGAGAACGTGAAATCTTTCCTACAGTTGAAAACAACAGCAACGAGAAACGTGACTTTCCAAGGATATGCGAGGCCTTTGTTAACATTACTATTAGTCAGTCATTGTCAAACTGAATTTTATGAGTGTCTTTCAAATTAATTTAATCAATAAATAAATATATTTATTAAGTGTGGCATAAAGTTTTATTCGACGTGCCTGCAGTTTAACTAAGTATTAAAACTTTAAGTGAAGTTTATTGATGTTTGGGGAGCGTTGTGCAGTGAATGAAGACGTCATGCTGAGTACTGAGAAAGGTATTTGAAATCATGTGGATATATACAGAGAATGAACGAAAGGAGACAGTCGAAACAAGTAATTAGTTATTACTTTCTTTATTTATTCTTCACAATTACAGCTGAAACGTCCCCTTGGATAAATTTATGAATTACAGTGCTGATAAACCTCTTACGTCATTTGATTTTCAAACAGCTGAGCAGAACTGAACGTACTCCGACATTTCTCTCTTTACTTATTCTGATCAACACTAAACAGACACACAATATTTTTAGTGCAACGCAGTCTGACTTTTAACAATACCTACAAAAGAATGGCCCTGACAAACAATAGCCTATATCTTTATGAATCACTTACCTCACAAAAATTTTCGTTACTCGAACTACTGTAATACAGTGAGCGCCAATACTGCCAGCTAAATAAAAGATTCTAACTACTGAAGGCACAAACTACTGATAGGCATAGTTAGCAAATGAAAGATTTTGATAGAGAACAAACAATGTATCTACCTTAATAATATTCAAAAGTCATCATATATATATATATATATATATATATATATATATATATATATATATATATATATATATATATATGAGTTCATGATATACAGTATTACAAAATTTACTCTTTCTGATGGACACACGTCCAGATCGTCCGCTCTCAAAATTCTGCCATCTCTCTCCCCACATCCACCACTGCTGGCGGCTCACCCCCAACTGCCCAACGCTACGCGCTGTTCACATCCAGTTGCCCAACACTACAATAGCGAATATTCCGACAATGCCAACCAGCCACAGACTACACACAGCACATCCAGTGATTTTCATACAGAGCGCTACGTGACGTTACCAACATAAAAACCTGAACAGCCTACTTACATAGCCCCCATGCTCCCCACAAAAATTTTACACATTGTTTTGGGCAATGGCCACTACAGATTTGAAAAATTTTTTCATAATTACAATAACAAAGATATCAAATGCACACACTTACTTATGCAATGTTGGTCACAAGCAAAAATTGTTCTCATAAAGACAGTCCCGATCATTCATCACAATAGTAATTACAGTTTTCTTTTTTTTCCCTCAAACTCTGATCAGTAAAAGAAAATGCACACGGAAATAGTGGATTTCCATGCAGCCTTGACGAAGTAGTGTTGTCCTTCCAACGGAAAGATAGTGCTGTCTCTTGACATGCAGACAGGTAATGGGCCACAACAGAGTCAGTCGAAGTTTTGAAGAATACTGGTAGATTGGTAGGTCATCACAGAGCAGACCCACTGTAGTCCTGGTAGAGAGTATGGTATCGGTGGGCCATCAAAGGTGCAGACCCACTGCAGTCCTTGTAGAGACGGCCAGCAGCCATCTGTTGCTACTGTGCAGGTGCACAATCACCATCGAAGAGTCTTGCGGACAATATAGCAAGTCCATAAACCACCACTTCTTCACTCACAAAGTTTTTGGAATTGTTCTTACAACCAGCAATGCTGTTAACCAGTCGCCTGATTAATTATTAACACACGTGCAAACACCAACAGTCCCAACTTCTCACATATTGTGCATATACTATGACCAACAGAAACGTGTGCAGTGAAATGAAACTTAATTTGAAAAACTGGTGTCTATACAATTAAAAATTTACAACATAAGAATACAATTACAAAGGTACAAAATACATCATTAAATAACATAATAGTACAGATAACATTTGTAGTAATATGGGCTTTACAAAAGAATAGAAATAAAGATAGACATCAGTGTTACAGGAATTATGACATAAGTAAATACATAAAAGATCAGAATAGCTTTCGAAAATAATGTCTAAACATCTTCACAAAGTAAATAACATATTACTAATACAAATTATACTTGAGGATAACAGTATTTCTCATCATAGTGTATGCAGCTTAGTGTTAGAAAAATTCTACGACATAAGTCTTATTTACTAAACACATAAAGACAGGAAAAACACAAATACACAGGGGTACACAAACACACAGCGGAATAACACAAAAGAAAAGTACAGGGTTCGTTTTTAGTATAACATTTGGTGCTGCAGTCCAACCCAAGTCTTCATTCCATAAATCTTTCCTCTGATTTCAACATTTGTTCCCACAAAAAAATTCTATCCAAACCTGTTGTCCCTAAAGCCTACTGTTTTATTCATATCCTCTTTCAAAATTGTACAATACTTATTTTGACCCAAATCTTTTTCATATAACTTCTCAATGCATTCTTTTCCTATTCTTCATAACTCATTCTCTTATATACCCTACCCCCTCTTAAGTTAACTTAAATCTACTGAGCTCAGATATATATACTAAGGGACGACGCAATGCAGCAGCAAAAAAAAAAAAAAAAAAAAAAAAAAAAAAAAAAAAAAAAAAAAAAATTAACACAAACAGCAATGACAAAAAAATGCAAATTGGCAAAGGAAGCAGTAGTATATCTAAATTAGCAAAGGAAACGCAATATTACAACTAATATAAGGCAATGTGCAGCAAACAAGAAAAATAAATCAGCAGTAAAACTGGCTTAACAGAGTAATACAAAGCGAAATTCAGTAGCACTATGCCTGGCAAACAGCAGCAGCAAATGCAATAACTTATATCTAAACATGACAAACCCACAAGCAGAAAAAGTAGTACACTCAAGACAACAGTGCAGATAAGGGAAATGTATATTCACATCTTAATGTCTATGTCATTAAAGTGGTGTACCACAACGACTTATTCTACAAAAAATTTTTTTTCAAGTGCTTGTAAAGAAAATTATGTATGCAGTTACTGTTATTAGTCCCTTCTTATTGTTCTTCAAAAGTCATCATATAGATGGCGGACTTTGTGAAACCTTAATGGCAGACATTTCACAGTTCGTATAGAAATTAATAGTAGCCAGATGAATCATGATACCTCAAAAAGAAATGTGTGCATTACTATTATCTACACGACGATTCTGATGGTGTAATCAGAGTTTCAATATCTTTATTAGTTTAAAGTTTAGTATCTGACGGTAAATTATACAAGTAACACCCAGCAACGAATTTCCAAAATATAAACGCTTCATCCGATTTTGTCGATCCCCATGTCTTTAGAAAGCTATTAGTGTAAACCTAAATTGGTATGAATTACAGGCATGTAACTTGGATAGTACATGAGTTATTGGAGGTCAAAGTGGCGATTACTATTGATCGCGTCAGGCCATAAGTACTCCACAGTTACATGAAAAAACGGCAGCAGCATGTTTATAAATATATGTATTCATCTATGCCTTTGTTTATGTCCGATATATACTATTCATGAAGAAATTGGTTAAATGTTTACTGTGTTTTAGAAAGCGCAGAGACATTAGGCTACTGGCCTACCTGTTGTTCTGTTTCTCTTGATATATGTTTATTTCATTGTTTATGTGTTTAATAATGTGTGTTACAGCTTGTTTATGGTCCAGCCGTAGGAATATTTATTTAATTTCAAGCATTTAAACGTAAATCCAGTATTTCGAATAAGTTTCATTATGTTTGTGTGGGTGCGTTGGTTTAAAGACATGGCGCGAGCGCCCTAGCCAATCACAGCGCTCGTGATTGGGGTGACTGGATGGAGAGGACACGAGGTAGTTGTGGGAGTGCGGCTGTTCTGGACAGTATGGTGCACGACACGGGAAGTGCTGGACGCGACGGACGCGGAGTCGGCGGAAGGACTTGGAGAGTGGAGCGGTTTGCGTCTGTCAACTGTCCTGCAGTGTAGCCAACAGGAAAGGCTCAGAGGCTCAGTTATATCTCTGGGAAAGCAGGCTATATCCGGCATATTTCTTGTCTCATAAACACAGTGCAGAACGTTGGCCGCAATTTTTAAACAACCATTTTAAAATATTTCTACGCACATCATCTAAACAGTTTTAAATGGGGGACCAAATATTTCGAAATAGCATTTTCACCAAAAATCGATTTTTTCGTCGAAAAAAGTATTCCGTAGACCCTTAAGAATTAACTATAAAAATATGTATACACAAAAAGCTAACTATGTAACTTGCTACACTCATGATATATCACCAACAGATGCCGACGCCTTAGTGAGCAGTGTAGTTGGCTGTTGAACAGAAATGACAACTGTGGTACAGACTACACGAACCTGGTCTTTACAGTCACTAAAACACGTGCTTGGTGTAGATCTGTAGATACCTCTCACAAAAAAAGTTCCATAGGTGGTAAAGTTTCACGAGGTGTCTCCAGAAAGTAAGTTCCGATCGGTCACAATTTGAAAACCACAGTGAAAATCCGATGAAGCTTTGCACAAATGCGTTGGGCAGTCTCTCTAGTATGCCACATTGCACTTCGCAGCTCTAAGTGCATAATGAGCTTGTAAAGATGCGTAGAAAATAATGTCTCCCATCAAGTAGTGATGCGCGCCGAGAGATTTCACCTGATTTCATGCAACCCCACATAACGTAACTGTCACACATTTCCTTCTTCATGACGATTCTCAGGCACACAGTGCAGGGGTAATGAAGACGATCCTGCAGCATTTTCAGTCGAAAGAGTTTGATCATCCGGCGTACTGCCCAAACGTGGCTCCCTCTGATTTTCATCTCAGTTCACATGAAACGCGGGCTATGAAGACAACGTTTTGGCACAGATAACTAATTCCAGACCAGCGTGGAGAATCGGTGGAGAGCAGAGGCTCTTGCCTTGTATGGCGGAGGTAATGGAAAGGTGGTACCACACTACGACAAATGTCGGAGACGGAGAGGTGACTATGTAGAGAAGTAGATGGAAGGTGTAGCTATCTCTTGCAAATAAAACATTTATGAATGAAATTTTCACGCTACAGCGGAGTGTGCGCTGATATGAAACTTCCTGGCAGATTAAAACTGTGTGCCGGACCGAGCCTCGAACTTGTGACCTTTGCCTTTCGTGGGCAAGTGCTCTACCAACTGAGCTACCCAAGGACGACTGACGCCCCGTCCTCACAGCTTCACTTCTGCCAGTACCTCGCCTCCTACCTTCCAAACTTTACAGAAGCTCTCCTGCGAAACTTGCAGAACTAGCACTCCTGAAAGAAAGGATATTGCGGAGACATGGCTTAGCCACAGCCTGGGGGATGTTTCTAGAATGAAATTTTCACTCTACAGCGGAGTGTGCGCTGATATGAAACTTCCTGGCTGATTAATCCGCCAGGAAGTTTCAAAACATTTATGGTTTTCCCTGTGGTTTCTGTTTCGCGCTAGATTGGAAGTTACTTTTTGGAGAACCCATGTATTAAGGGGGGCTAGGATGTCAAACTGGCCGACTTCGAGCAGGAGAGGCATCACAGGATATTTTATTTTCCAGTGTCTATAATTTTACAAATAAATTCATAAAACTTTGTCAGCATCACGAGGAAGGATTCAGGATTCACACTCATTGCAGTGGAAGTTGGAAAACATAACGAAGTAACATTTTTTTTTACGTGTGAAATTTCATCATTTTTTTCACTTACTAATGGCTGCATTTGTTGCTATAGGTACACTTTTCTTCATAAGTTAGAGAGATTCTTCGATGAATTTTGCACAGCATACAAACCATACTTACAGGTGTATGAAACTCTAGAATTTATTTAATTTATGGAATAACGAATGAGCTGTTATATTTTAAACTTCATGTTTAGAAAAAAAAAAACAAATTTTATAGTTAATTACCTCAATTTTTACCTCAGTTTTTAATAGCTTTGGGAAATTCCAGAGTTTCATACACCTTTAAGTATGGTTTGTGCGCTGTGCAAAATTCATCGAAGCGTCTCTCTTACTTATGTAGTAAGTGAAAAAAAATGATGAAATTTCACATGTAAAAAAAATTACTTCGTTATGTTTTCGAACTTCCACTGCTATGAGTGTGAATTGTGAATCCTTCCTGGTGATGCTGACAAAGTTTTATGAATTTACTTGTAAAAGTATAGACAGTGCAAATTAAAATGTCTTGTGGTGCCTCTCCTGCTCCAAGTCGGCCCGTTTGACGTCCTACCACTCTTAACACGATCAGGGGGCCAACTGCCAAGTGAAATCTCATTTCAGCGGAAGACATTCCTCTGGTTGATACTTCTCAGAACGCGACACGACTATGAAACTCGATAGATCTCCATAACGGTCTAAAGTGGACACGTGCAATGACATCACAGGTAGCTACGAACGCATTAAGCCTAACGCTTCTTCTGCGGGCATACAGAGAGTTTCCGGTGGACGAAGGCTCTCAGGTAAACTGTGACAGCGAGCGAGTAGTATCCAGGAGTACTGAGAGCAAATTTCACTGGGTGCCCTCCGCCGCGCATGACAAGGTGGCTTGCCGAGTGCAGAAGTAGGCGCAGATCTCTCCCCCGCCATCCCTCACGTCTTTGAGCACATTTGTAGGGAAAAAAAAACTGTTCAATAAATATTCAGAACTACGTAGTTAACGATATGAAAGTTTGGTTCAGAAGAGAAATGAATGAACAGAGGAAAACATAACAAGTGCGAGCGAGTACGTGGAACATGTTGTGGATAGCGTGGTGAAATGAATAGGTCAAGTGTACGGGAGCTCAAGGTCTCGAGGTGACTAACACTCGTGCGTAACACATCAGAACAAAACATGTGCTGCTGCGTCTAATAAAATAAATTCACTTTCTAGAAGGAGGAAGTGTAATTCTTGGCCTGTAGCCGGGAAGGGAGTGGTGCTCACCGCGGAGAAGGGGCTGCTGGGTAGTGACTACAGAGAGGGGACACAGTGAGTCGCTTACCGGCACTTGGTGAGGTGAGGCGCGAGTGCTCCGTGCGGTCACTCCACCACGGGCGGCGTCGTCGTAGTTTCGGCTGGCAGTGGGAACGGGCGCCGGGGCGATGCAGTCACTCCTCACGTCTCACATTAACGGTCGTTGTCGGTCGAGAGCAATGGTCTGAAGCTTGCAGCTGCGTTTTCCTTCGCGATTCGAGAACACGCGGCTACAGCCAAGTACGTGTTTAGTAGACGCGCAACGCGAAGACTATTTGTTAAACTCCGTCCTACGTTCAAAGCACAGAGAATTGTTAATTCGATTAGCAGTTCCCTGCTTCTGGATCGATTTGTAGTGCTGCTGGAGCAAACTGCTGGTGTTGAACAGTGTTTACGCGTGTGCGAGGATGCTTAAACTGGCAGTTTGGAGATGTTCCGGTACGCTACAGAACAAAAGGTAGGTAAAAGTGTACTCTGATCCAGAAAAACTCTAGACTAGTCGTGCTGACAAGATGCGTAAGTGCAGTGGATGGTAAGTTGCAATCGCCACAGGAAACGTCTGTATTTATTGTTTTCTATACCCGCGGAGGTGAAACCGTGTTGGAATAAACATTCATATTAATTGTGAATGTGTTCATGTCTGAAACAAACAAGTGTATGGTTGTTTCGCAACTTGGAATACAAACGAACAGTCTCGCGACACGATTGTGCAATCCTCCTTTACATTCGTGAATGTGGTTTCTATGTGCATACTTGATTTGTAATATGTGGGCAATGTGTGGAATGGTATATTTTGCAGTACGTATTTTTGTAATTTCTTTCAATGGATCCTTACCATCTGCATGTGATCTAGCCACCTCTACCCACAAATTTGCTATCAGGTTCACTATCCAGTAATTTTGGCACGAAAGGCCGAGTGAAGTCAGTGAAAGAACTCCAGAGTAGAGCGTAGTATGTAGGGTGTTAGGGGTAATGAGTGCAAATGTAATCATCGCTGTGTTAACATGTACCCACTTCAAGGTGTTTGTAGCTTTTTCTCTGCATCTAACGGTCTTGCCGCCAAAACCTCACGTAATTTACTACTTGATGTTATTTGCACAGTCGTAAATGCACCACTAAGTGCAGTACACCTGACAGCATGGACTGACCATTTTGCCGCATGTCACACTTCAACACCTTACTTACTGCCCTGTGGAAAATGAGCATGAATAGTTTTTGTTCTTGCCACATGTACTTAGAGATACTAGCCAACATAAAAGTACTATTACTTATAGTTACGACTATTATTCTTCAGATGAAGTGAATGCTGATGTAATGTTGTTCAGTACACTGCCCTCAGTCACCAATAAACATCTGAACTTGCACTCTAACAACCGGTATCCAGTATAAAATCTTATTAACAAGCATCTAGAACATTCATACAATCTAGCGACTATGGAGTTATCGAGTTGCCAGCACGAACTCTTCTATTTTACCATCGTATGATCTTGTAGGGCATTATTCTGTAATGGCATACTGGTCGGTGCTTCTCCGTAATCACAAAGTGCAGACGATTGCTTACCCCATGTGTGTAAAAAAGTATGCACATCTTCCATGTTTGGTTCTAATTATGTTTAGTATATACCACGCTTAGCATAGAAAGTCAAATTCCGGTGTTTTTTGGGCGAAACACAGTTTATTGTTATTGATCAGTTGGTTCTTGGGCCCATGCACTACTAAGGTTGAGTTCATCTTTGACAGTGCCCCTTGCGTTATTTTCGTTGGTCGTCTACAGCGGAGCCTGTTATGGCGTGCGTCATGGATATCTTGATGGATTGATAGATTTTACTATCCATGATACACTTGTGTTCGTTACTGAGAGCATCTATGCGTCATAGTTGAGAGGGTGGAGTGTGGCTTAATACCGGCAGCCGTTTGATGGATCCTGTTCTGTTAACACTACTAATCCGTATTATGATGTTATTTAGTTGGGCGTCTACATTTAACGCATACGGGCAGTTGAGCCAAACTGGGGTACAGTATTCAGCGTTTGAAAAGACAGGACCCAGAGATGAAGAATGTAGAGTGGCTGCAGATCCTCACAGCTTTGACCACGTAGCTTTTCGATGATGTTCCCTGTTTTCAGTTTTCTGGCTGATTTTGTAAGATGCTGTCTGAAAGACAGAGTACAATCAGGGGCCACCCGCAAGCACTTTGCTGTTTTGTTGTAAGTGTAGCGCTTTCCAACTGTATGTTGAGTTTTCGTTTGGCGAGTTTATTATTTAAGTGGAAGCTAGAACACCTCGTTTGGTGGTGTTTGGTTGGAGTCTCCATTTGTGAAAGTGCTTTCCCACAACATCTAGTTCCTCCGTTAGGATTTCTTCTTGCTATTCAATCGAGGTACATCTTGATTTTGTTTGTGGCATGTCTGTAATCTACAAGGTGAAGATAAGTGGAGCAGGGGCTCCTCTCTATGGTAGACCGTTTATTAGTTTCTTGGGGAAAGGATGTGGACGTATTGACTACTTGAAAGAATTGATCGTTTATCATATTGTCGATTAGGCGAGCGGTTGTTTTACGAGGAATGTTATGTATCATGCCTTATCCATGTACTGCAGTGTAGACTTCTGATGAATCAGTCAATGCAGATGATATTTTCAGTTTTCTTTCAAATGCTGCCTCGATGTATGTGGTGAGTGACGTAGCTTGTTCTGTGCAGCATCAGTTTGGCCGAAGCCTGCTTCTTCGAATGGAACTGCTTAAAGTAATATTGTACTGATTCTATTACGGACAAGCTGTTCTAGTAGCTTGCAGATCACAGATATTAGGGTTATTGGTCTGTAGATGTTAGGGCTATTAAATGGCTCTCCAGGTTGTCATAGAAGAATCATCTCCGAACATTTAAATTCTCGTGATATATTGCTGGTTTGCATATCGTCTGAAATGAGCCATCCATAATTTTTGTATATTTGCAGCAGTTTGTTAGGAATTCAGCGTGGAAAATGTGAAACCCTGGAGCTTTTTCGGTATTTGCGTGTTTAAGTGCTATTAAGGTTTCTTCGCAGGTGAAAGTATGGGAGTGTTTGGTTTTTGTACCTTCGACTTTTAGGGGTTTGAGTTCTCGTTTCAGCTTGATTGTATGCGCTTTGTCTTTTGATACTCGAGATGTCGCTAGTAGATGTGGAGCAACAGCATTTGGATTAAGTGTTATCTTGTGATTCTTGAGTTTCTCCCGGCGTATTTGATAATCAAAATATCCACGGCTGTACTGCCGGTCTACAGTGTCCAACGGGCACAATATTTCGGCGGATATTTTGATTAAGTGTTATCTTATTCCTTCGTTTGGGGGTCCGCCTTCTTACACTACTGGCAATTAAAATTGCTACACCAAGAAGAAATGCAGATGATAAATTGGTATTCATTGGACAATATATTACACTAGAACCGACATGTGATTACATTTTCACGCAATTTGGGTGCATAGATCCTGAGAAATCAGTATCCAGAACAACCACCTCTGGCCGTAATAACGGCCTTGATACGCCTGGGCATTGAATCAAACAGAGCTTGAATGGCGTGTACAAGTACAGCTGCCCATGCAGCTTCAACACGATATCACAGTTCATCAAGAGTACTGACTGGCGTAGTGACTAGCGTATTGTGACGAGCCAGTTGCTCGACCACCATTGACCAGACGTTTTCAGTTGGTGAGAGATCTGGAGAATTTGCTGGCCAGGGCAGCAGTCGAACATCTTCTGTATCCAGAAAGGCCCGTACAGGACCTGGGAAATGCGGTCGTGCATTATCCTGCTGAAATGTAGGGTTTCGCAGGGATCGAATGAAGGGTAGAGCCACCGGTCGTAACACATATGACATGTAACGTCCACTGTTCAAAGTGCCGTCTATGCGGACAAGAGGTGACCGAGACGTGTAACCAATGGCACCCTATACCACCATGCCGGGTGATATGCCAGTATGGCTATGACGAATACACGCTTCCAATGTGCGTTCACCGCGATGTCGCCAAACACGAATACGACCATCATGATGCTGTAAACAGAACCTGGATTCATCCGAAAAAATGACGTTTTGCCATTCGTGCACCCAGATTCGTCGCCGAGTACACCATCGCAGGCGCTCCTGTCCGTGATGCAGCGTCGAGGGTAACCGCAGCCTGGGTCTCCGAGCTGATAGTCCATGCTGCTGCAAACGTCGTCGAACTGTTCGTGCGGATGGTAGCGGTAGCTCCGGAGCTGTTAAACCTGTGGAACTGCAGAAATATACTCTTCGTCATATCAGCAATTATGCCTCAGTAAGTTTAATTTTTTTGTGAGTGCTCAGTTTGATTGATTACTGTGATGCATCGCATAATTAATTATCTGTGTTATATCGTGCGTCTCCTCCCATCACTACAGCAAGACATATTGGGGGTAGTCCTGAATACGACACCTAAAGCGTCACAGGTTCACACGCCTGACCCGGATTGCTGAGTGGCACTCATCGGCCCACCAAGGTGCAGGCTGACTTCCAAGATGATCTGAGGGCTTCGGGATCAATTAGTCGGTGGCATGATCGATCACATATCTGGTCAAACTGATGTCCCCCGACAGCAAAAAACTTCACAGGTTTTCAGGTCGACGTATCGTCAAGAGGAGCAAGAAAAGGTCACGGTACGCGTTGCTGCACTCTGTCAACCGCTCCACTTGTTCTACAATAGGTGGGAAGCATCAGGAAGATTTCTGCCAAATGCAGTCTGTTACCTGTAGCAGTGGCGCTGAAGCGGTGTGCAGCGGGGCGGATTGCTCTCTTACTATCCTTTAAACAACCTGTCCCCCTACTTGGATAGGCTTCAGGTTGTCTGATCTTTCACTCTGCAATGGTAGATAGCGGTTTAGCCGAAAAAAGCAGCGCTGGCAAAAATTCGACTAAATACCTACCACGCAAGGGCCAGATAACTCCAGTCCATTGGGCAGTGGTAGAAAGTTAAACTATCAAGTGTTAGGGATTCTTGCACGACTTGTTTGAGAAAGATGTCTAAAATTTCCTTTTAGTCGTTTTATTATCTCTAAAACAAAAAAATTGGTATCAAGTCCGTATTTAATATCCTGTCATTAATTATGCAATGTTACTGACTGTCTCAGTACCACGTTCACACCCAAAAGTAGCCAGAAGATATTTAGTCGCGCCCGATATTTTAAACGTCCTAGCAGTCACCCCCCCCCCCCTCCCCCCCACGACTTCTTGCGGGTTAACACAGTCAGATGTTCAGCAGACTTCCTGTACAGGAGCGCTCGCCATAATGTCTCGTAATTTGCACGAAACACGCCACGCGGAGTTTATGTAAGACTTGAAATGTTCACACGCGAAATCTCCTAAAATAAATCAGTCACAAAGCTCGAACTTTCACAAAACACTCAGCACTGTAGCCGCTTTTCATCAACGACACGAGAGCCGATCAAACGTGCGGATTTCTTCATTTTGGTACAAATTTGATCAGCGGGATTTAACATAGGTGTTCACCAGAAGACGGCTCCCGAGCGACTATCTCCATTCATAGATTTGAGACACAAGGCCATACGCAAACGCGTGGGAAATGCTAAAATACTATTGGCTAGTATGTTAAGCAGCCAATCAGATCATCTCCAGCACATATATATTCGCGGTATTTTTAATATCATCCAATCAGATCACCACAAGTAATTCAGACTATAAATTTCGCAATTCCGAAACTAAACCTACTTTAATGAAAACAAAATACGATTCCTTACCACAAAATAACTCACTAATAAATTAATTTAGTCAGCTGCCCTTCTGGCTGCCTTTTGCAAAGTCAAGCTCACTCGGTCATACGTCACTATTGCATAACAACTTTCTCACGCATACATCTACATAGTTTTAAGAGAGTATCACATTCTCACTTTACGTACGTTCTCCGTTCACTCTTCAGTCTCTCCAAAAGACTCACACAACCGAAACACGATGCAATAATAATTTTCTAAAGTATTTTTAATTACGTCAGAAATCTGTAGTAATGAAACTAAAGGAAATTCCAGGAGATTAGATTATACGAACATATCCTCTAGGTTGTAGTTTCAATTGACAGTACAGATGAATACGTTATAGTACCTAACTCAGTTTGACAATGCCAGCACGGTTATTACGTGTTTTAGGTAAAAATTTATATCTTAGAAAGTATGGAAGTTTCTGATTTGAAATTTCAACAGTATATATAGAATTTGGTATACAAAGTATGAAAAAGATCTTATTAATATTTATTAGCACTTCTTCAGATTCATAGGGTCTCTGTGTAACGTACTGCAAGCAGCGTTAAAGGTGGCCGGCCGCAGCGACTGTTGCCGCGGTATCTGTTACACTGTGGAAAGGGGCCGAACCCCATTATTAAGCTTGCATGCGTAGCGCGATTGTCTTGGCGTTAGACAATTTGGAAGCTTCATGCGGGACACTTTATCTTTGTGCGAGTTCTTTATTTTTTTTTTTTTTAAGTGCAGAATTGAGTAGCTCGGACGAGGAAGAACTCCTTGCATTAGCGATACGAAATGGCACCAAGAAGAGGAGATGTTGGGTGCACGACATTAGGTAATAGCAAGAGAGAAAGCTTAGGAGAATACCATCGTCTGTGTATTGAGCTAGAGTCTGGCGAAGATAGGCTCTTCAAATATTTTCGCATGTCGCGAGAATGTTTCGAGGAACTGCATCTCCTGATGAAACGGAGCACCGAGAAGTGCACAACGAACCCGAGAAAGCCAGTTGATACAAGGGGCAAAGGCTAGACACTTGTTTGAGGTAAGTTTTACCATTTGTGGCCTCTTTGCGCTTCATACAGAAGTCATATAAATTATTCGATTTCAGTTTTGCTGTATCATATGAAAGGTTCGGCGGAAGAAAGTGCTATTCCACAATGCAGTTTTTTTTTTTTTGGGATTTGAGGTCCGCCAGTTACTCAAAACGCCATTTTTCGCAGTACCCAAAGATGTTTCGGTACAACTGTGCCATCAGCAGTGTGCTTTCGTTTTTATTTATTCTGTAATGTGAACATTTTTGTTACATGATTATAAAATTATGTGCATTTTTAGTTCAAACAACACAACGTTTCTTTTTGTAAATGCCTTTACATTTGCTGAGCATGAATTTTCTGGACCACTTTTGTTTTAATTATTACAGGTAGCTTGTCATCTGCAACCAAACGATGTCGATGAGAAAGTTTTTTTTTTTTTGCTGAGAGTTAACCTATCTTCTAGAGTGTAATTTAGTTTTTCAAGATGTTTTCGAGCCTATTTTCGTATTTAGTTATGTTTTCGTGTGGCAAGCACTGCCATTCTCCAGAAAATTCATGCTCAGAAAATGTAACGGTATTTACAAAAAGAAACGCTCTGTTGTTTGAACTAAAAATGCACGTAATTTTATAATCATGTAACAAAAATGTTCACATTACAGAATAAATAAAAATGGAAACCTGTAAGTAGGCTGTTTATGTTTTCTCTATGTAAGTAGGCTGTTTAGGTTTTTTTATTGGTAACGCCACCTCTGTATGAAAATCACTGGCTGTGCTGTGGGCAGTCTGTGTCTGCTTTGCATTGTTGTAATACTCGCCATTGTAGTGTTACGCAGCTGGCTGTGAACAGCGCGTAGCGTTGCGCAGTTGGAGGTGAGCCGCCAGCAGTGGTGGATGTGGGGAGAGAGATGGCGGAGGTTTGCAATTTGTCATGAACTGATATATATATTATGACTTGTGATGATATTAAGGTAAATACATTGTTTGTTCTCTATTAATATCTTTCATTTGCTAACTATCCCTATCAGTAGTTAGTGCCTTCAGTAGTTTGAATCTTCTATTTAGCTGGCAGTAGTGGCGCTTGCTGTATTGCAGTAGCTTGAGCAGCGAAGATTTTTGTGAGGTAAGTGATTTGTGAAAGGTATAGTTTAATGTTAGTCAGGGCCATTCTTTTGTAGAGAATTCTGAAAGTCAGATTGCGTTGCGCTAAAAATATTGTGTGTCAGGTTAAGCACAGTCATATATAAAATTGTTCAAAGGGGACGTTTCAAACCCACTGATGATGGCACAGCGGTGCCGAAACATGGTTGGGTACTGAGAAAAAAACGGTGTTTTGCGTAACTAGCGGACCTCAAATCCCAAACATTTTAACTGCAAACACGGTCAATACAAGGAGCTGCAAATCAAAACATGGATATTTATTTGCAGTGTTTACGAATACGGCAAACGATAGTAACATCTAGTTCCGTATGTCCCGCTAGACAGAACTTTCTACTAAATAGATTGCTTTGTGTCATTGTATTCATAACGTTGTCACTTAATTTAAACAAACATATCTTTGGTGCCCAGCCCAGTAGCCAGTTTCAGCTGTGTCAGCGTGAGAACCAACATCTGCTCCCCTCCCGGCTAATTTCCTCCAAACAACGCCCAGAGACATCACCCACACAATAGCAGAGCATTTTTTGGTGACTACAACTACTGCTAACCAGGATATGGGCTTCCGCCGCCACTTTGGGGAGGAGGGATGGGTTGAACTTCAGTTTCGACGACTCCGAGTGCTACAACCGGCCTTTCTCCATGTGGGAACTGGATTCGGGGCTGTCTGAGGCTCGCGACACTGCGTCCAGTCACGACCAAATCCGAAACAGCAAACTGAGATACTTGAAAACGGGTTCTAGCGCATTTTAATTCGGTGTGGCACACAGAACGTTTTCGCAACACATGGAAAGAGGAAACTGTGATACCTCTCCTCAGACCGGGAAAGGACCTGTCGCTGAGGTACTTGAAAATGTTCAGTGTTTTCTGAGTCATTGTCTTCACGTCCTTTAGGCGTAATAGCCACGGCAGTTTGGAATAAAAAAAATGAAGCACAGAAATCTCTCTCTGCATTTAAAAGATAGAATGGTATTCTTCATAAGCAAATCAGGTAAATCAACACAAACGCACTTACCCACTAAAATGTAAAAACTGTCTTTGGAACGCACTCCTCCTAGCTCTTCATTGTAGGATACAACTTACAATTCACTGTGCAGTGTCGGTGTAGAAACAGAAAACTGCAAAGACGCCCACAAATAAGGAGCGTTGTACAGGTCTCATTGCCATAGACGTCAAGCTGTTTGTGGCTATGACAAATGGAATAACTTAAGACTTCGCTCGAGAACACCATTCTTCTGGTCAAAAGTATTCGTCATACTGAAATCGTTATTGCTTGGGCAACTATGATGTAGAAAGGATACCATGTATGTGAAGCTCTGGTTCGCTGTAAGAGAGCGCCTGATGTCCCTAATCAGATCAGATTAAGTAAATAAATAAACAATTAAAATGTCACCAGCTCGATACCTAAGAAGATACGATGAACCGAATGAATATGCGGAGGCGGCTGCAAAAGCCCCATTGTTGAGATGTCCTAGAATAACGTGTCTTCAGGTAGCGCTGTATGCCTTACTGATGTAGACAATGCTGTTTACGTAAGACAGCCTGATGAAAAGCCGCCTTTAGCAGGATCAGGTTATCGACACCTCCTGAATCCACACTCAGAACGACTAAGGATTTGCCTGGTCTCTAACGTCTAGACTAGACGGCGGTTAACCATTCGCTCCAAGGTCTTACCAGCACTGCTCGTTAACGCGACTCTGCGGTGGCTATTGGTACACGTTCGGTCCTTTCCTGGATTGTAGACGGTATCAAAATTTCCTACCCGTGTTGGGAAAATGCCCTCTGTACCACTTCGGATTAAAAACCGTATGGCTATCCTGCCTTGTGGTGGTCAGCCGTGGTCCACCAGAACCTTGATGAAGAGTATTCCTGACCTCACGATTCCATGAAGGCCAACATTGGGCAACTTTCAAACCCGAATGCCCCACAAGTTGGAAGATGCACGAGTCGAACAGCTGGCCAAACGGTGATCCACAATGAGGCCGTCTTCAAACCCATACGTGCTGATAACGCTGTCTCGCCTTTCGCACCAGTCCTGCTAACAACAATAAACACGCCGGCCGGAGTGGCCGAGCGGTTCTAGGCGCTTCAGTCTCGAATCGCGCGACCGCTACGGTCGCAGGTTCCAATCCTGCCTCGGGCATGGATGTGTGTGATGCCCTTAGGTTAATTAGGTTTAAGTATTCTAAGTTCTAGGGGACTGATGACCTCAGATGTTAAGTCCCATAGTGCTCAGAGCCATTTAACCATTTT
The DNA here is from genome assembly GCF_023864345.2 of Schistocerca serialis cubense. Classification (NCBI taxonomy): domain Eukaryota; kingdom Metazoa; phylum Arthropoda; class Insecta; order Orthoptera; family Acrididae; genus Schistocerca; species Schistocerca serialis. The sequence goes on from NC_064638.1 coordinate 31,820,967, forward strand.
TTTAACAATAAACACGAACAACAGTAACGTATTCTGGTGGCCGTTCTACATGCAGAGAGAAGTGAAACCCTAACGATTTACATACGCGCTTATCTGGTGCGTGCGTGAATGAAGTTAGTGTAACATACGACCACATTTCTCGTTACTTCACTTTTTTTAATGGGACAGTGTAGTTTCACTCTTGTCATCTGTAACCATTGTACATACATTGGTAATAAATTTATTCGACTTTTCCTTTTTGGAAAATTTAGCTTTCAATTTTATTTGTGATATTCGTTATCGTCAGTATGGAACTGACTTTGATACTTTCATGGAACTTTTCGTTTGCACTGTTGTGTGGTACTAATCTGGTGATGTTCCTGTGTGATGAGAGAAACTAGTCATAAATAACGCTACACCTAGGGCGATTTGTCTCTACATTGAAATGTTGTTGCCTCTGTACAGGTTGTTGTCTGTTTTTATTGTGCAATACGTAATATACCTAGTTACCCAAGGACCGCAACATTCATTGCATAGGATCTACATAAAGTGTATTAAAGATGTATCTTTATTGTGAAATGCGTAATACATATAATATATCTAGTTACCCAAGGACCGCAACATTCATTGCATAGGATCTACATAAAGTGTATTAAAGATGTATCTTTATTGTGAAATGCGTAATACATATAATTACCAAAGATCCAGAACAAACTTAGGATAATAATGCAGATGTGTGGGGAAGTGCGAGCAAGGTGCAGGGGCAAGGTGAATAGGCAACCCGCACTACAAGGTAAAGGTGTCTGTACAGCACGAGCAACTATATATATTCTTCAATTGAGACCACTAGAGACTCTCCCCTCTCCCTGTATAGCACCCGGGCAATTTAGGATCTAATTCATGACCCTGTAGCGGTGTCACAGCAAATGTTGGTGTTCATTTAGAATCAGTAGAGTGGATTTCAAGCCACTGTTCTATGACCCTTATGTAAGCAATCACCACTTGTTATTTTCAAGGTCGCCGTCCACCCTTCCCCTTTACAAGTAGCCCACTTGCTCTTGCTTTTTATTTATCGTTGTAGGGTTCCAACACGAGGATCGTATTACAGACCAATTCGTATAACTAGTAGAACAAGACAAAGATGGGGGAAAATATTTGGGATGGAGGCAATAAGAATCCCACAACATGGCAAGAAACAAATGAGTATAGAGGGTCAGTAACTAACTATTGCCACCAAGAATAACTACGGAAACTATTCTGTTGTGGGACAAAAGTTGCATGGGACAACAGGAGCGATAGGTGTGGTCGCTTCATAGATATGAAAGTCAACTTCGTTTTTTTAAATGTGATGCTATAGTTTGGTACTTACTTTTTGATAGCCACTATCGAGACGAATCCAGTGATAAGTAGCAGTAAGATCTTTGAAGGTCAACGAAGGTCATAAAGGTGGCATGAACGTCCATTTACAGAAGGTGTTCGAAGTGATGACCATTGGTATCAATGCAGTGCTGTAATCTTCTTATTATGGATTGAGTGTGGTATTCCTTATCACATTGGCACTTGTCGACTCACCCTGTATACTGTGGATTCAAGTTTTGTGTTACAGGAACTAAGTCAATAGTAAAGTAAAATTAATTATAAATAAACCAATAGCCTTATACGGTATCATTAGAAAACCTACATTGTGAAGTAAAACAGCAAAGTAATATTTACAATGTACAACATTACAGTTCAACATTACAATTACAACGTTACAATTTACAGTATTACAATTACAGTATTATTTACAATGATGTGCGACCAGCAACACACACAAATATGGTAACTGAAGGAAACTTCACAGGCCAAGATCGCTAAAAAAGCATTTTATTGGATTGCCAGTTTCGACAGCGTACGATCAGATGATGATAGCGTGGTCATCCAATAAAATGCTTTTTCAGCGATCTTGGCTTGTGAACTTGTCAAGTTTTCTTCAGTTATCGTACATTGCAGACCGCCTTCAGACTGATAATGTCATGAATATGTACCCCATAAATATGAGAGAGGAAGGCAGAGTGGTATGAAAGTTTTCAGATATGAAAACTACTCTATAGATGAAGCAACCACAGTTACAATAAAACATAATTCATGAAACTGGAATTTTCGTACCGTCCTTATGATTGTAGTCCTTCCATAGGTGCGAAACCGGCTGTGGGTGTTTGGGGTGCGAAACAGGTTGTGCGTGTTTGAAAGGACTACAATAAACCGCTAACGCAGTCAGTGGACTTTTATTCATTTTAATCATAATTTTCTAATAAACACGTTATCTCACGTCATTGAGAAGACCGTTGGTAGCCGGTTGGTAAAAAAAATCCAGTTCCATCAATCATTTCAGATATGATTCGGATCTCCTCTGGAACAGTGTTTGCTTTTAAGTCATTGTGATTCGCCGCATTCCTTACGAACCATAGACAATTTAAGATGATGCGCAACGCCTTATTTTGGAAAGTCTGAAGTTTGTGGAGAAGCGTAGATGCTGCGTGTCCCCATATGACGCACAACATGACTGGTCTACTAACGGTTTAGGACTTTTTCCTGTTTAGAGAAAACCTTTTGTTTTTATGGGTTATCAGGCAGCTAACACACTGTGTTCTTTTCCGCAACACCGGTTATGCGTTTCTGAAAGATAAGACGATTGTCAAGGTCAACTCCAAAATATTATATTTGGCGGAGTCATTTCGGGAAATGCTTCCATAGAATAGCGGCAGTGGGGTACGTAAACCCGGGATTTTTCTTTTATAAATCGTAATTTGAGCTTTGGCCCCATTATCTTGACCCACCATGTCGTGAACCATTTTTCAAGCAATGGTAGAGCCAGCTGGAGTATTTCATGGATGTCCAGTACGTTGTTGTCAGAGTAATACAAGGTACAGTCACATTACTGTGACCACCTGTCAGAGAAGTCCTGAATGACCACCTTTTGCAACGTCGACGTACAGGAAGAGAGTCAGTGAGGTCCTGGAAGGTATGGACATGCAGGTGGAGCCGTGCCGACCCCATCGCCGTGGTGGCCAGCTGCGTGAGGTTGCTCGGTTGAGGATCCACAGCGCGAACACTCCGATCGAGGTGGTCCCACATACTCTTGCCTGGGTTTAAATCCATGGAGAAAGGTAAACACATCCTGGTGTTGCATTGTCCTCCTGGTAGATGACATCATGCTGAGGAAAAAACAATTTCATTGTAAGAGTGGACATGGTCCCCAAGGATAGACGCCAACTTGTGTTGATGCACTGCTCCTTCTAGAATGACGAGATCACCCAGCGAATTCCACGAAAATATTCACCAGACCATAATGTTCCATCCTCCGGAATGGACCCTTCCGACGACTGACGCAAAACCGTACAACGGCCGTCTGTCCGATGGAGCATAAAACGTGATTCATCAGAAAATCCACCTGTCCCCACACAGTGGCGTGCAAATTCCAGCCTTCTTCGCCGATGAACGGCATTCAGCATGGGTGTGTGATCCAGACGCGTGCTGCGGAGGTTGATACGCAGCAACGTTCGCTGAACGGTCGTCGAGTAGTCACTGTCGGTTCATCTGGTTGGTCATTTTCCGAGCAGTTATAGGTCTATTCGTCCGTACACTTCTATAAAGCCGTCGTTCACCCCCGTCTTCTATGGCATGTGGTGCACCGCAGTTACCTCGGCGCCGGTTTTGGATAGAGACATTTTGCCACGGGCGGTATACTTTAACCAAGACGGCACACGAATAGTTTACAGACTTAGCCCTTTCTGAAATGCTTCTACTCTTGGCCCGAAAGCCAATGCTCATGCCCTTTTGGACGCCAGATAAATGGCTCCGTTTCCGCATTACGACAAAGGCTGCACAGTTTCTCTGCACCCCTGGCGGTTTTATATACCCTCCACTGCTAGTGTTTCCTCCTGCCGTCTGTGAGTAGTTATTTCATGCTGATGTCGAACATATAGCGCTGCGCACATTAACGTAACTGGACGGCGTATATCACTGCGTTATCAGAGAAGAAAGCTGCGTGTGTATTCTGGTCGTATGTAAAATATGCTATCGGCAAGAAACAATCAACGCTATCTCTGCACAGTACGAATGAAAATCCTATCGATGAGAGTGCTGCAAAAGCAGAATTACTGTACACAGCCTCCCAAGATCAAAGACGACGAAGTAAGTATTCCAGAATTAGAATCAAGAACAGCTGAGTAACTTACTCCTCAGAGTAGTGAAGCAACTTAAATCACTTACTAAAAGCAAGTTTTAAGGTCCAGACTGTACACCAATTAGGTTTCTTTCATTGCTGATTAAGGAGTTCCATAGTTAACAATCGTATGTGTCCGCTCGCTCGACGAAAGATCCGTACGCGAAGACTGGAAAGTTGCACAGGTCACACCAATATTCAAGAAAACCAATAGGAGTAATCCATTAAATTACAGGTCCGTACAATGAAACGTCGATGTACTGCAAGCTTTTAGAATATATATTGTGTTAGAACATTAAGAATTACCTCGAAGAGAACGGTCTAGTGACAAACAATCAATACGGATTTAGTAAACATCATTCTTGTGAAACACAACCAGCTCTTTATCACACGAAGTGCTGAGTGGTATTGAGAAGGGATTTCAAACTGATTCCATATTTCTAGATTTCCAGAAGAATTTTGACACTGTACCTTACAAGCGGATTATAGTCAGACTGCTCGGTTATGCAATATCGTTTCAATTATGTGACTGGATTCGTAATTTCGTGTCAGAGAGGCCACTGTTCGTAGTAATTGACGGAGAGTCATACAATAAAACAGAAGTGATTTCTGGCGTTCCCCAAGGTAGTATTATAGGCCCTCTACTGTTCCTTCTATACAGAAATGATTTAGGAGACAATCTGAGCAGCAGTCTTAGGCTGTTTACAGATGATGCTGTCGTTTATCGTCTAGTAAAGCAATCAGAAGATCAAAACAAATTGCAAAACCATTCAGAAAAGATGTCTGTAGATGTTAAAATTGACAATTGATCCTAAATAATAAAAAATGTGAAGTCATCCACATCAGTGCTCAAAGTAATCCGTTAAACGTCCGTTAGACGATAAAACAGTCAAATCTAAAGGCCATAAATTCAACTAAATCCATAGGAATTAAAATTACGAACAACTTGAATTTGAAAGAACACATAGAATATGTTGTGGCGAAGGCGAACCAAAGACTGCGTTTTACTGGTAGAACACTTAAAAGATGTAAAAGATCTACTGAGGAGGCTGCCTACACTACGCCTGTCCGTCCTCTTCTGGAGCGCGGCTGCGCTGTGTGGGATCCTCACCAGATACGACTAACGGAGTACATCGAGAAAGTTCAAAGAAGAGCAGCACGTTTTGTACTGTCGAGAAATAGGAGGGAGAGTGTCACTGACATGATATAGGATTTGGGGTGGAAATCAAAAAAACAAAGCCGCGCGGAGTGGCAGCTCGGTTTGAGGAGTCATGTCACGGATTGCGCGGCCCCTCCCGTCGAAGGGTCGAGAATTCCCTCGGGCATGGGAATGTGTGTTGTTCTTAGCATAAGTTAGTGTAAGTTAGTTTAAGTAGTGTGTAAGTCTAGGGACCGATGCCCCCAGCTTAGGAATTCACACACACTTGAAGTAAAGCAATGGCGTTTCTTGTTGCGGCGAAATCTTCTCACGACATTTCAATCACCAACTTTCTCCTAAGAATGGGACAATATTTTGTTGATGCTGACCTACATAGGGAGAAACGATCATCATAATAAAATAAGGGAAATTAGAGCTCGCACGGAAACATATAGGTGTTCGTTTTTTCCGCGCTTTTTTAGATGTTGGAGTAATAGAGATGTATTGTGAAGGTGGTTCGATGACACTTAAGTGTGATTTGCGGAATATCTTTGTAGATGTAGATGTATGTATGTTGACCGGATGCAAGTCTGGTGGGTCAGATAGATGTATGTTAGTGTCAGTGCCAATGGAAACCTCGTGGTACGCCAGCGCTTATGTGGTAGATATCAGAAATCAGTATCACCAATGAAAACACTGAAAGTACGCTCTTTAAGGTATGACCTAATTAATATAAGTATTTACCGTGCGAATTGCAGATTCATTAACTTGTACAATAAATAATTATGCTATACCTTTTCAAGGGCTTGACTAATACCCAGATAGGCAATTGCTGTGGATTTAGCATTGTTACAACCACCTAAAATTTCTTCCACTAGCCGCAGCAACTGTAGTGAAGCTGAATGTGTTGGACGTAATACAAACTGTGTATTTCGGGCAACTGATCCGTCGTTGCACGCTTTACGGAATCGAAGAAATAAGACCCGTTCAACTACTTTCGAAATTGCTGATAAGAGACTAACTGGCCTGTAATGTTTGGGATATCTTTGGTCTTTCATTGATTTCGGTATAGCAATTATCTTGGCATGCTGCCACTGATTGGGAAAATGCCTTAGTTTTAACAATGAATTAATGATGATGTCCAAAAATCTTCGAAGTCTGGGAGGCAAGTTTGGTAACATCATGTTTTTTATAACATCAGTACCGGCGATTTTACGTGATTATTGGTGCGACAGAACTTTGTGAATTATCCGCAGAGTGAAATCGATGCCCTCATTTCCGTCATTGATGTAATTGGTGACACTATTATTAACTACAACAGTGATGTAGGCATCGAATGGTGCAGAATTCTGGAGTGAGGGATAATGCATTTTCTATTGCCAAAGCCTGAAAAAAAAAAAAAAAGAAGAAATGCTTCAAATGACTCTGAGCACTATGGGACTTAACTGCTGTGGTCATCAGTCCCCTAGAACTTAGAACTACTTAAACCTAACTAACCTAAGGACATCACAAACATCCATGCCCGAGGCAGGATTGGAACCTGCGACCGTAGCGGTCACGCGGTTCCAGACTGTAGCGCCTATAAACGCACGGCCACTCCGGTCGGCGCCGAAGCCTGCACCTTTTCCCTTTGTGTAATAACAACAGTAGGTCCGTCATGTAGCGATGGAATAGCTATTGGTGTACAAAGAATTTTTCGAGTAACGTCCCAGACAAAATTTGAAACTGGGTTAATCAGTATAAGCCTATAGCGTCACGCGTCGTTTTCATGTTGCTTTCTTTTTCTCTGAGTTGCGTGGTTAACCTCTTCAATTTAGCTTTTCCTGATGGATCACGCGCCCGTTGCCAGAGTTAATGTATGACGTTTATAGTTTTCTTTAATGCATGAAACTCAGGAGGCAATTCAGGGGCATGAAGTGCGCAACGGAACGGGGATAAAGTGCGGAGGGTGTCCGATGATGTTAAAAGATCGATAAGTAAACACACCTTACAGTTGTCTCTTCTGAACAGCACGTTGCAAGGCATCCCGGATATGCTCAATAATTTTTATGTCTGGGGAGTTTGGTGGGCAGCGAAAGTGTTTAAACTCAGAAGAGTGACCCTGGAGCCACTCTGTAGCAATCATGGACGTATAGGGTGTCGCAATGGCCCTGTTGGAATTGCTCAAGTCCGTCGGAATGGATGCAGGTGATCAGACAAGATGCTTACGTTCGTATTATCTGTCAGAGTCGTATCTAGACTTATCAGGGGTCCCATATCAGTCCACCTGCACACGCCCCACACCATTACAGAGGCTCCACCAGGTTTGAATAGTCCCCTGTTGACGTGCAGGGTCCATAGATTCACGAGGTTGTCTCCATACCCGTACACATCTATTCGCTTGATACAATTTGAAACGAGACTCGTCCGACCAGGCAACATGTTTTCAGTCATCAACAGTCCACTGTCGGTGTTGACGGGCCAAGGCGAGGCGTAAAGCTTTGTGTCATGCGCTCATGACAGTGGGCCTTCGGCTCCGAAAGCCCATGTAGATGATATTCCGTTGAATGGTTCGCACGCTAACACTTGTTGATGGCCCAGCATTGAAGTCTGTGACAATTTGAGGAAGTGTTACACTTGTGTCCCATTGAACGATTCTTTGCAGTCGTCCTTGGTTCTCGCAAGATATTTTTGCTGCCGCAGCGATGTCGGAGATTTGATGTTTTACCGGGTTCCTGATATTCATGTTACATTCGTGAAATGGTCGTACGGAAAAATCCCTAGTTCATCCCTACCTTGCAGATGCTACCTCACCGACTATAATACCACTTTCCAACTCGCTTAAATCTTGATAAGCTGCCATTGTAGCATCAGTAACTAACCTAACAACTGCGCCAGACACTTGTTGTCTTACATAGGCGTTGCCGATCGCAGCGCCGTATTCTGCCTGTTTACACATCTCTGTATTTGAATACGCATGGCTATATCAGTTTCTTTGTGGATTCAGTGTAGTAAGGGGTTATGATCAGAATTTAGGGTACAAAGGGTATTAACATTTATAAAGGTAGGTACATTTTTCTATACAGGACGACATGCACAACGTCTGTAAGAACGTAGTGTTTGTGGGATAATAAGGTGATTCATTTGGTGAAGCAACAGCTGTATTGGAGGTACAGTAATTCGCTTCAGGGTTCGTGGATCCTGAATGCCACATGGGATGTTTAGAACTCAGATCACCCTCTACTATTACGGTATGAGTCGGGCCGCCCAAGACACTGCCGAGATCAGCCAGTAGAAGTTTTCTCTGGGGTGCTTGGTACACGGAAATTAACATTATGTCTCCCTGACACGTTCGTAGCTTCACAGAAGTTGCTTCTAGGTTAACTGTCGGCGGCAAAGGGATTCACCAGCGGTGCGTGTTTTGCCACACGAGTACGGAGCTACCGCCGCCTCGTCGGAAACATCAGCGCGGCAGCATTTAAATCGTGGCATCTTAAAAGTTTCTCAAGGTCGCAAGTTGAGTTTCATTGAGTAAGACTCCGCCAGGTAACATTTCACTAACGGAAAGTTGTAGTTGGGGGACTTTATTTCTTATGCCATTTGCATTCCAAGAAATGAATAAGAATTTCCACTGCTATAGTGATCCACCATTCAAGGATATCTCGTCAGTAGATGTAATAAGATTTATGATATTGACGTATTTTTGTGGTGAACTGATGATGGTTGTTAGACTTCTCCAGAAACAGTTTCAGAGATCTTTTATTCTGGGGTGCGCTAACATTTGTATAAGATTTATTATACTAGGTATGACTTCGTGATAATCTCTGAGAGAAGGCGTAGAAGTATGTAACAGTTCCGGAGAACGCAAGTTTGACCGTAGAACGCGCGAGTTAGCTGTCTGTCGCGGGAGAGCGCCTTTCGTTATGTCGCCAAATGACGCGCTCCTCCTGGAGAAGGAAGTGTGACGTGGCTGGACAGCTGGAATGGGCGAGTCTTGTTTGGCACTGGCGGCTGTTTGTGGCAGCACGGCCGGTTCCTGCCGCGAGGACGTGTTTACCTGCCGGCACCGGCGTGAGCGTAAGTGCTGATAAACAACGCAACCTTTGTATGACGAGGGGTGACTTCCGCCACAGTTAATGCAAGAGTCTGAAGTCAGAGGTTCTGAGCACACTTTACACACGGTGGATCTCCTTCGCCATGTACTGATAAAAGATTAAATCTTTGATATCTAACACAAAGGTTGGGAGCGTGTGAACTGTAATTCCCTACAGTTAGACCTGGAATATGACATATCTTTTACAGGAGTATACGCCGGTAGCATTAGCAAAAAAAAAAAAACAACGTTCAAATGTGTGTGAAATCTTATGGGACTTAACTGATAAGGTCATCAGTCGCTAAGCTTACACAGTACTTAACCTAAATTATCCTAAGGACAGCCGGCCGGAGTGGCCGAGCGGTTGTAGACGCTAGTCTGGAACCGCGCGACCGCTACGTTTGCAGGTTCGAATCCTGCCTCGGGCATGGATGTGTGTGATGTCCTTAGGTTAGTTAAGTTTAAGTAGTTCTAAGTTCTAGGGGACTGATGACCACAGAAGTTAAGTCCCATAGTGCTCAGAGCCATTTGAACCATTTTATCCTAAGGACAAACACACACACCCATTTCCGAAGGAGGACTCGAACCTCCTCCGGGATCAGTCGCTCACTCCATGACTGCAGCGCCCTAGACCGCTCGGCTAATCCCTCGCGGCAGGTAGCTTTAGCATTTCGAGTTAATATTACATCGATGTCCAAAATTAAGGCAACAAACCGCCATTTCGCCGTCTTGAGTCTAAGTCAGGTATATTGATACAAACTGTCATACAGATGTCCGTACAATCGTGTTCTGCATGGAAGGTGCAACGGACAACCACGCCAACAATGACGTTTGGGCACCTATCAAACAGGGTAGTCCCACATCCACTGTCGCTGTGTACACAGTCACAGACGGGGCGGTATGGCATACAGAAGACGCCTACCAGACTCTCTGCAATGGAGGGCCATAAAAATAATGGAAACTGGAGTGGCCAGGCGGCTTAATGTGAATCGTTCTGTTATTACTCGGATGTGGCGACAACGTATAGAGACCGAAACAGTATCCGGAAGACCAGGGCAGGACCGAACACGTGTGATATCAGAAAGAGAGGAGTGTTATTTGTCTGTAAGGACACAACGATACTGCTTTAATACAGCACGGCAACTAGGATTTGACCTCGCAGCATCCGCTGGACGTGTTCTATCGAGACAAGCGGCGACAGAAGGCTTCGGCAGAGTGGCCTTTACTGTCGGAGACCTCCTGTATATGCAACTCTGGCGCGTCTTCACAGAAGGGAACGTCTAGAGCGGAGTCGTCAACATACGAACTCGACGCCCAACATTGGGGCAATATTCTTTTCACAGGTGAGTCCCGATTTGGTCTGGAGCGTCATTCTCAACGAATTCGCATCTGGAGGGAACGTGGAACACGATTTCCGGACCGATATCGAGGAGGATCCCTAATGGTGTGGACAGGGGTTATGTGGACCACTCGAACACCTGTTCATGAAATCCTACGGGTGAATTGACAAGGTTTAACTGCTGCCAGGTATCGTGACCATCTTGGGACCAGATGTGCGGTTGTTGCGAGGTGGTGTGGACCCAGAATTCGTACTGGCTGGCCTCACAAAGAACTGATTGTTGACGTTTCCTTGGAAACGAAAAATGCTGTACGCGAGGCTTGACTTGCTCCCTCTTCCGGTTTGAATCCCATAAGGCATGCCTGGGATGAACTAGGGAAACAAGTTGCATCACTTCAGCATCCACAAACCACTCTCTCGCTCTGCAGGAAGAACGGGCGTTATAGCCTCGAGACTGATGACATAATTGACAGCATACCCCGTCGTTGTCGGACCTGTATTGCTGCCAGAGATGGCCACACCCCATACTGAGGACATTAACCAGTTCTCGGACTGTGTGTGCATATCCGGTAAGTTGAAAAAAAAACAACAACGAAGAGCATTTTTGTCTACCGTTATGCAAGTTGTAGCTGTTTACGTTCTGTGTTCTTTACATTCTTTCTACTTTACTGCCACCAGTTTATACCCTTTAGTGGCAAAATGAAAGCAAAGTTGCAAAATTTATGTTTCTCGCATTAATTTTGGACACCAGTGGATTAAGAAAAAGAGATACGATCGTTTATCATATGGCGAATGCATTTGTACTGCAGAACACACCTGATATCTTTGGTTAATTAATTCAACAGCAATCTCCTCCTCGCATGTTCGATTGGTAATCCTCTATCGACCACTTTTAGCAGTTCGTTAGTAAAAGTAAAATTCGTTGTAGTTCTCTTTAAGAAACTAAGACAATTCCTGCAATGGTCAGGGGTCTCAGTTACCATGCTTAAGCATCACGTCGTATTCGATTCCTTCCACAGTTCTTCTGCGACTTGTTAACGTATCACACTTGCACCGCCGCGTGATTATGTAAACGTCCTGGCACCGTTTTACGAAACGCGGGAATAAAAAAAATCGTCAAATGGCTCTGAGCACTATCGGACTTAACAACTGAGGTCATCAGTCCCCTAGAACTTAGAACTACTTAAACCTAACTAACCTAAGGACATCACACACATCCATGCCCGAGGCAGTATTCGAACCTGCGACCGTGGCGGTCACGCGGTTCCAGACTGTAGCGCCTAGAACCGCACGGCCACACCGGCCGGCGGGGCTGATGACCTCAGAAGTTAAGTCCCATAGTGCTCAGAGCCATTTGAACCATTTTGACTCAAAATGACTTACGCTGTTCCTAATATAAACAACGACATTACTGTTATGTTTATCCATGTGTAATTTATGTCCATAGTGTAATCAAACTTTGCAGCAGAGTTCGTATAAGTTATCTATTTAACTCTCAGATGTTAAGCCATCTGACCAATTTCAAGTTGCAGCCCCCTTCCTGCTTTTCCCCTCCTCCGCATCCCACATTCCTCTCCACTTTTTGGTTGAAAAAGAAATGGAGGGAAGTTAAAATGGAAATTATCCTATCGACTGAGCCGTGGCTACCTTATGTTAATTACGCCACCATTATCTTAAACAATGTTGTTTATAACAAACAAATCTCTGCCCCAGTCAAAACATCAGAACGTAATGCTACAGGCATTGCCAGCACAATGCTATGTATGAAATGGCGAGAAATTCAAAAAAATTGCGTGAAATTAAAAGAATATCCCAGTTGATTTAGAGGTTTTCCCATACGCCTCGGATGGCACACCTTGCCGTCGTAAGTTTGAAATCCGTGAGTTGGCTTCCCCTAAGTTTATACAAAAGACTTCTACATTTACATCAACATACATACTCCGCATACGGTGCGTGGCGGAGGGTAACTCGTACCACAACTAGCATCTTCTCTCCCTGTTCCTCTCCCAAGCAGAACGAGGGAAAAATGACTGCCTATATGCCTCCGTACGAGCCCTAATCTCTCTTACCTTATCTTTGTGGCCTTTCCGCGAAATATAAGTTGGCGGCAGTAAAATTGTACTGCAGTCAGCCTCAAACGCTGGTTCTCTAAATTTCCTCATTAGCGATTCACGAAAAGAACGCCTCCTTTCCTCCAGAGACTCCCACCCGAGTTCCTGAAGCATTTCCGTAACACTTGCGTGATGATCAAACCTACCAGTAACAAATCTAGCAGCCCGCCTCTGAATTCCTTCCATGTCCTCCTTCAATCCGACCTGATAGGGATCCCAAACGCTCGAGCAGTACTCAAGAATAGGTCGTATTAGTGTTTTATAAGCGGTCTCCTTTACATATGAACCACATCTTCCCAAAATTCTACCGATGAACCGAAGACGACTATCCGCCTTCCCCACAACTGCCATTACATGCTTGTCCCACTTCATATCGCTCTGCAATGTTACGCCCAAATATTTAATCGACGTGACTGTGTCAAGCGCTACACTACTAATGGAGTATTCAAACATTACGGTATTCTTTTTCGTATTCATCTGCATTAATTTACATTTATCTATATTTAGAGTTACTTACTGTTACTTACTTCTTACTGTTGAAGCAATTGCCACCGCTGCTGCTATATGATAGCGACAGTTGTGGCTGCTACAGGTCGCACACTTTCATTTTATAAGCAGAGTACACTCTTGCTACGTAATAAACACTGGGGGGGATGGGGGGGGGGTAATTTAGTATGCCCTTGCCCCGTAACAGTTACATTACCGATAGAGGTGGCGCAGTGGTTAGCACACTGCGCTCGCATGCGGGAGGATCCGCATTCGGCCATCGTACTTTAGGTTTTCCTTGATTTCCGTAACTCGCTTCAGGCAAATTCCGGGACGGTTCCTCTAGAAGCGCACAGCCGACGTCGTTCCCCATCCTTCCTTAAGGGGAGTACGTATGGCGGAATTGGTCAAAAAGTGACATTTTAGGATTATTAATATTTGATCTCTCCTGAATAATTTGATGCATTATTTGTCGAAAAATTCCAATTTGAAGTGTAGTTTTTATCATTTCAAAGTTAATAGTGCATGTGTAAAATCATCCGGTCGTTCTGCACTGACTTGCCTAAGTATCTCTATCTCTTGAACTATTCAATCTAGAAGGCTGTGGTTTTCAGCTATTTATTCCTTGAAATCATGTTAATGTTCGTGTTAAGAGGTTGGATGCACTGTGTAAACAGAAATGGCGGTATAGCACATGCATTTTGTTTATTTACTTTGTGGTTGTCGTGTTTCATAAGTTTTGAACTGAAAACATAGTGGTTTGGTGTGTTATTATATGCTCTTTTACCTCTTTTCAACATGACGAAAAGAAAGGGTTGTTTTAAGAAGAGACGTCTCCATGGAAATCAGCATATCACAAAATCTGAATCCAGTGTTGATCCCGAAATAGATTTGTCACACGCCCACTAGTGCTTCGAAGAGGAAACTTGGAGACCATGAGGATTTATTTATAGGCAAAGATCAAAATAGTTTAGGTTATGTTCTTTTAGATTTGAGTGTGTTAGGACAAGTTTTGGAAGATGCTGTGACATGTAAGGTTTGTGGTGGGCAAATTAGCATCTCTGAGGACTCATCTGCAAGGACTGGACTGGCTAACAAACTTGATATTCAGTGCGATGTTTGCAGGCTCTCGACATCATTTTGGACTTCTGAAAAGTGCAAGAATGACTTGTTTGAGAGCAATGTTAGATTCCTGTATGGAATGAGGTGCATTGGGAAAGGATTGACTGCAGCTGAAGTATTATGTGCAACGCTGAACTTGCCAAACCCACCAACCAGATCAAGTAAGTACACAGAAGTAATTGGTGAATGTGTCAAATCTGTTGCTGTTGCTTCTATGAAAGCAGCTGCTAAAGAAGCAGTAGAATTAAATAACACAACAGACTTATCTGTGCCAGTTGATGGCACACGGCAGAAGAGAGGTCACACATCAACAAATGCAGTTGCAACTGTCACTAGTGTTGACACAGGTAAAGTTTTAGACACTCAAGTGCTGACTAAATGCTGTCGTCAGTGTAAATCAGTTGATGAAACAAGTGAAAGCCATAAAACAAATTGTGCTAAGATTTATGAGGGAACTAGTGGGGGTATGGAGGCTACTGCAGTTGTTTCTATGTTCAGACGTTCACAACAGGAGAGAGATGTGTGTTGCACTGAGTACTTGGGGGATGGTGATTCAAAGGCTTACAAATCAGTAGTGGAAAGCCAACCTTATAAGCAGATTGTTAAGATTGAATGTGTGGGCCACGTTCAAAACCGGACTGGAACACGTCTCCGAACATTGAAGCAGACAAAAGGAAAAGAGAAGTTATGAGATGGAAAGACTCTAAATGGTAAAGGAAGACTTACAGACAAAAACATTGATGAACTCCAGCATTATTATGGAATGGCAATAAGAAACAATACACATGACCTACAAGGGATGAAAAGAGCAGTGTGGACTACATTCTTCCACAAATCTTCCACTGATGATACACCTATACATGGTCTTTGTCTGATTCATGGTGAAAGTGCCGCAAAGCTCAGCCAGCAGGTAGCGAGGAACAATTTAGGCACAAAAATAGCATACCATCTGCAGTGATGGAAGCTATTAAACCAATACACAGGGTGTTACAAAAAGGTACGGCCAGATTTTCAGGAAACACTCCTCACACACAGATAAAGAAAAGATGTTATGTGGACATGTGTCCGGAAACGCTTAATTTCCATGTTAGAGCTCATTTTAGTTTCTTCCACCTACGCTCAATGGAGCACGTTATCATGATTTCATACGGGATACTCTACCTGTGCTGCTAGAACATGTGCCTTTACAAGTACGACACAACATGTGGTTCATGCACGATGGAGCTCCTGCACATTTCAGTCGAAGTGTTCGTACGCTTCTCAACTACAGATTCGGTGACCGATGGATTGGTCGCGGCGGACCAATTCCATGGCCTCCACGCTCTCCTGACGTCAACCCCCTTGACTTTCATTTATGGGGGCATTTGACGGCTTTTGTCTAGGCAAACCCGGTACCAAATGTAGAGACTCTTCGTGCTCGTATTGTGGACGGCTGTGATCCAATACGCCATTCTCCAGGGCTGCATCAGCGCATCAGGGATTCCATGCGACGGAGGGTGGATGCATGTATCCTCGCTAACGGAGGACATTTTGAACATTTCCTGTAACAAAGTGTTTTAAGTCACGGTGGTACGTTCTGTTGCTGTGTGTTTCCATTCCATGATTAATGTGATTTGAAGAGAAGTAATAAAATGAGCACTAACATGGAAATTAAGCGTTTCCGGACACATGTCCATATAACATATTTTCTTTCTTTGTGTGTGAGGAATGTTTGCTGAACGTTTGGCCGTACCTTTTTGTAACACCCTGTATAGAGAATTAGCTCATCGTGACCATCTTTCCAAATGTCTCCATGGTCTAACACAAAACCCGAATGAGTCTTTCAATAATGTAATTTGGACCCGCATACCAAAAAATGTATTTCAAGGAAGGAAAACTCTGTGCTTAGCTGTTTGTGATGCTGTGATAACGTTTAATGATGGTATAAACTCTACAAAGGGAAGAATTGGGGTACTAGAGGAACTCCAGGTGCGAACACACTGCAAGCCTTTCAGCGAATGGATCGACTTAGGATCATGAAAGCCCACCATGCAACAGAGGAAATGACTAAAGAAGCAAGAGGCAGGAAAAGAAGGAAGCTTATAGGTTTGCAGGATAGTCAAGAACAGGATCCAGATAATGCTGAATATGGGCCTGGCTGTTTCTAGAAACTGGCATGCCTCCATGTGTAAGTTAATATCAAATAAAATGTTTGAACTTGATTTGCCGGAAATGACATTTCTAAAATTATTTGACCCATTATCTCAGGAACTATTACAGATACATACCTCTAATTTTACACTATATTACCACTTAATATACTGCAGCTACTGAACCTCCCAAAACATCTCTACCTCTAACGGTTTTTTACTTACGGAAGAAAAAGTTGACTTTTAAAAGAAAATATTGAACAACATTTTTAAAAAATCGTAACTAGCTAATTATTTCTTTGTACATTTTGATTCTGGTTGAGCAATCATAAAAGGAGTGATACTATACGTGCCAAAAATTTCAGATGTCTGCCTGTCACAGATTCAGAGATAATGGGTCATCAACATTGCAAATTTAACACTGGTATAGGACGTACGTACTCCCCTTAATCCGACGGGACTGGTAACGTCGCTGTTTGGTCCCCTCCTCAATCAACCACCCAACCAAAAAACTACACTGATGACCCCTGATTCCGTATTTAGCGATTACCACTGAGAGTGGACAGCAACAACAGGAAAGTCTTTACTGCAGACACGCAAGCTGCGAGACGTCTGCTCCGCAGTCCACACCAGCGCAGCCGGCCGGGGGCCGCGCTGCCCCTGCACGGCAGGTGACACCGCCACTCTGCCCGGCCGTGTTTCCTCCACAAGAAGAGAGGGCGGCTGTGCGACTGCCAGGGCACGCCGAGGCGCCGCTGCCACCACAATCCGCTCACACAGCGCTCTGCCAGGGAACACACATTCCCTTGCACCAGTCCGCTGCGCTGTCCGGTATTGCAGTCTAGTCTTCTTAAATACTACCTGACACGATTAAACGAGTAGTGATAGCGTTGCCGCTGTACACAGCATGCAACGAAGGATGTCCTGTCTTTGATCAATGCCATTTTCTCAACACACCTAATAAGCAATTCCTCTCGTTTTAAATAAGTAATAGTTACACTTTTCTACGCTACTGGCCATTAAAATTGCTACACCACCACGAAAATGACATCCTACAGACGCGAAAATTAACCGACAGGAAGACGATGCTGTGATATGCAAATTATTAGCTTTTCAGAGCATTCACACAAGGTTGGCGCCGGTGGCGACACCTACAACGTGCTGACATGAGGAAAGTTTCCAACCGATTTCTCATACACAAACAGCAGTTGACCGGCGTTGCCTGGTGAAACGTTGTTGTGATGCCTCGTGTAACGAGGAGAACTGCGTACCATCACGTTTCCGACTTCGATAAAGGCCGGATCGTACCCTATCGCGATTGCGGTTTATCGTATTGCGACATTGGTGCTCGCGTTGGTTGAGATCCAATGTTAGCAGAATATGGAATCGGTGGGTTCAGGAGGGTAATACGGAACGCCGTGCTGGATCCCAACGGCCTCGTATTACTCGCAGTCGAGATGACAGGCATCTCAAGCGCATGGCTGTAACGGATCGTGCAGCCACGTCTCGATCTCTGAGTCAACAGATGAGGACGTCTGCTAGACAACAACCATCTGCACGAACAGCTCTATCACGTTTGGAGCAGCATGGAATATCAGCTCGGAGACCGTGGCTGCGGTTACCCTTGACACTGCATCACAGACAGGAGCGCCTGCGATGGTGTACTCGACGACGAACATGGGTGCACGAATGGCAAAACGTTGTTTTTCGGATGAATCCAGGTTCTGTTTACAGCATCATGATGGTCGCATACGTGTTTGGCAACATCGCGGAGAACGCACATTGGAAGCATGTATTCGTCATCGCCTTACTGGCGTAACACCTGGAGTGATGGTATGGGGTGCCATTGGTTACACGTCTCAGTCACCTCTTGTTCGCATTGACGGCACTTTGAACAGTGGACGTTACATTTCAGATGTGTTACGACCCGTGGCTCTACCCTTCATTCGATCCCTGCGAAACCCTACATTTCAGCAGGATAATGGACGACCGAATGTTGCAGGTCCTGTACGGGCCTTTCTGGATACAGAAAATGTTCGACTGCTGCCCTGGCCAGCTCATTCTCCAGATCTCTCACCAATTGAAAACGTCTGGTCAATGGTGGCCGAGCAACTGGCTCGTCACAATACGCCAGTCTCTACTCTTGATTAACTGTGGTATCGTGTTGAAGCTGCATGGGTAGCTGTACCTGTACACGCCATCCAACCTCTGTTTGACTCAATGCCCAGGGGTATCAAGGCCGTTATTTCGGCCAGAGGTGGTTGTTCTGTGGTACTGATTTCTCAGGATATATGCACCCAAATTGTGTGAAAATGTAATGTCAGTTCTAGTATAATATATTTGTCCAATGAATACCCGTTTACCATCTGCATGTCTTCTTGGTGTCGCAATTTTAATGGCCAGTAGTGTAAATAAGTAATAATTACACTTTTCTACGCCGGCCGGAGTCGCCGAGCGGTTCTAGGCGCTTCAGTCTGGAACCGCGCGACCACTACGGTCGCAGATTTCAGTCCTGCCTCGGGCATGGATGTGCGTGTCGTCCTTAGGTTAGTTAGGTTTAAGCAGTTCTAAGTTCTAGGGGGCTGATGACCTTAGATGTTAAGTCCCACAGTGCTCAGAGCCATTTGAATTTGAACACTTTTCTAAATAGCGTCTGTGCGTACCAAGTAATCCGGGACAAAATGTTTACCCTATACGACAGTTCTGAGGTCATCTGGAACGGTCAGTCAAAGGTTACATGTTATTGCCCAAACATATAGAACATACAGCAAATCTATACTAAAAGAGATCGCCTACACTATGACCGTCAGTGCACTTTGTAATCTACTCCTTCCTTCTTTGTTGTTGGTACTGTCCACTACTGTCCTCCAATACTTTCTTTTCAGAGGATCCGAGAGGAGTAAGATTTACAACAAACGTTTTACTTATGTTTCCTCACACAGTTGGCTCATGTTTGTGGAGGACTTGAAAATTTTAGCTGTAGTGAATGGTTGGTCTGATGAACAGTTGTACATGTAACCAAGATTAGATAAACGGGTGAAGCGAAAACATATGTAAGGTGTTCTGAGGTTTTAAGGAGGGCAGGATAGTTTAATCAGTTGAAGGAAGGGCTTTTACAAAGGTACAAGAAACAGAATAGCGCTTGGCACTTTAGGGAGAGGTTAAGTACGATGACAAAGAGATAGGGGGAGATGGTGGTGAAATTTGCAGAAACGAAAAGAGAAATTAATGAGTATACTTACGAGTTGGGTCAGAGCGATGAAGCGAATAGTGTTCTGTTGCAGGAGGCCGAGAAAAGTGCACTTGATGTACTTTTGAGAGGTGTTGCCGGCGCATGTGTCACGGAAAGTGCGTGAAGGGACTCCAAGAGATATGTATTCGGCCATTCAGCTGGCAACTCAATGTGAGGAAATAGACGTGGCAATAGGAGTATGCAATAGGCAAACAGTATTTGCAGCGGCTATAAAATGTTATAAGTGTGGTCGTATGGGACGTGTGGAGATGCAATCTACCCAGACACCGAGGAGTAGAGGAAGGGGTGGAAATCAGCAGCATGGTAGATGGGGAATTGGAGATACGAGAGGTGAACAATCGTTAAACGACAGAGGGGGCCCAAGACACACCTAAGGGAGCTCCCGTTTAATTTCAGTTCTACGAATACGTATGCGGTGGTGGAATGTTCAGTAGGATGTGTAGGAACTAAAAAGTTTAAGATTTTGTTGAACATAGTGGCGCAAGTGTCAGTGGCTACTAAGAATATAATGGGACGAAGGAAGCTAGACACACCACGTTATAGGTTGCGTGGAGTGGGGGATCAGAAGGTCACGCCCTTGGGGTCGGTGACACTTGACTTTCGCCTAGGGAAAGTCCCATTTAATGTATGCATGGGGGTAGTACCATGGGTAAGCGCGGGCTGTGACATGATCCTAGGAGTAGATTTCTTGCGTCAACATCATGCCAAAATTGACCTTAGACAACGAACTGTGGGACTTGGAGGAATGTTATTTCAGCTAGGGCAAACTGTTGTCAATGCAGAGCTGTCGCGAGGGGCGTTCAACGTAATGAACAATCCAACTGAACCGCGTTCATTAGCATTAAGGCTTAATTCGCATGAATGTGTGTCTAGTGGCGCCGGGAAGTCGCTTTGGGTAAGTATGGAGTCAAATCTACCTGTGGGTATGGTATGTGCTACTGAACCATTGGAGGATAATGAAGTTTTGGGTTCATTGGGTTGTTTTGTGAAACGTAGTGTTGTACGCGTACAAGAGGGGAACGACGGGCGAGTAGTTCCCGTGAACGTGGATAAATTTAGCACTGTAGTAGCAAATTTGGATGTGCCAGATGACTTTCTCTACACCTGGAGGCCATTCCCACTACATTAGAATACCATTCGGTTTGAAAAACGCTCCGGAAACGTTTCAGAGGTTGCTAGACAGTGTCTCGAGGCGTTTCAAACCACGGCAGTGTCTTGTCTATTTGGATGACATTATAGTGTTTCCAAGTAGTATGGAGCAACATAGGCAGCGGTTGAGGGAAGTCTTTATGAGGTTAAGAGCAGCTAGTTTGACGCTGAGCCTGGAAATGCGTCAATTTGCATTAGAAGAAGTAGAATATTTGGGTCATATTATCAGTAAGAACGGAGTGCGAACAGATCCGAGGTTGGTACAGGCTGTAAGGGATTTTCGGGAACCGAAAACAGTTAAGGAAGTGCAGTCATTCATCGGAATTTGCAATTTCTATCGAAAGTACGTGAAGGGATTTGCGGATTTAGCACAGCCGTTGACGCGATTGTTACGGAAAGGTGTGAAATTTGAGTGGACAGAAGAGTGTAAGAAAGCGTTTGACAAACTGAAAGAAGTGTTAACATCAAGTCCGGTTCTTGTGTTTCCAGATTTTGAAAAGGAGTTTACACTAGCATGCGATGCATTGAATCAAGCATTGCGGTGTGTTCTTAGTCAGGAAATTGATGGAAAAGAACATCCTGTAGCATATGCGTCTAGGCAGTTGAATGAAGCAGAGAGGAATTACTCAACAACTAAGAGGGAAATGCTTAGCGTAATCTACGGAATCACATATTTTAAATGTTATTTATGTGGGAGAAGATTCTGGATAGTGACAGATCATGCTTCGTTGAAGTGGTTGTTGGGTTTGTAGGATCCTTCCACTAGACTCGCTCGATGGGCTGCGAGGCTTAGTGGACTATGAAGTGGTGCACAAGCCTGGGAAGAAGCAGGGTGATGCGGATGCGCTAAGTAGGAAGGAGGCAAAAGTAGAAGTCATAGGTTATGGCCTAGCGGTATGGCAAGAATTACAGGACACGGACAACGATTGTAAATTGTATCGGAAACACCCACAATGTAATATGTACGATTGTCTTCTCTGCAGGGAAATGAAGTTAGGAGACCGGCCGGAGTGGCCGAGAGGTTCTAGGCGCTTCAGTCCGGAACCGCGCGACGGATACGGTCGCAGGTTCGAATCCTGCCTCGGGCGTGGATGTGTGTGATGTCCTTAGGTTAGTTAGGTTTAAGTAGTTCTAAGTTCTAGGGGACTGATGACCTCAGAAGTTAAGTCGCATAGTGCTCAGAGCCATTTGAACCATTTTTTTTTTTTTTTTTTTTTTTTTTTTTGAAGGGTAGTAGTGCCAGCGAAGTTAGGAATGAGGTTTTAAAGGAAGCACATGATCACGTGTTATCTGGTCATGGAGGGTGTAGAGCGAAGAATAGGAGAGTGGCGGAGAGGTATTGGTAGAGAGGTAGGAAAGGAAATGTGGATCAGTATGTCAAGAATTGTATACCATATGCGCGGAGAGCAGATTTGAGCCGGAAACAGATGCAGCTGGAACGATTGCCAGAAGTGACATGTACATTTTCCTTGCTGGGGATTGATGTCTTAGGACCTTTTAGGCGAACACCATCGGGGAACACATTCGTTCTCACAATAACAGACCATTTTTCAAGGTATGTGGAGATGGTGGCTACGCCAAATCAACAGGCAGCAATGGTCGCTCAAGCATTAGTAAATAATTGGATTTTGAAGTTTGGTGCACCAGAGACAATAATTACTGACTAAGGGACCAGCTTCATGTCGAATTTAATGGAGGAAGTATGTAAATTGTTGAACGTAAGGAAGTTGAGGACGAGTGCGTTCCATCCACAGGCCAACGGAACGGTACACAGAACACTCGGGAAGATGCTGATTTTTTATGTGGATTCTCATCACCATCAGTGGGACGAGTATTTGAAGCATATATTATGCGCATACAATGAAAAAATCCATACAAATACCGGTTTGTCTCCATACGAGGTATGTACGTGCGAAAAATGCCGCCACCGTTTTATTTAGTGAAGCTACAGAAAGGAAGGACCGGTGAATCTGTACGTCAATTCGCTAAAACAATGCGGGATGTTTGGAAACGGGTACAAAAGGCAAATACGAAGGCTATGGAAAGGCAAGAAGACGCAGTGAAGCGGAAAGGTAGTTTACCGCTGTATAGAGTGGGGCAATGGGTAATGCTGTCCAGCCACTATACGCAAAAAGGGAAAACGAAGAAGTTCCTCACGAGGTATCAAGGACCATACTAAGTTGTTGAAACCACATCTCCTGTTAATGTTAAGCTTCAGCTGCCAATTAGAACAACGACAGTACACACTGGGCGGTTACGGCCATTTAAGGATTGCCCGGATGTGATTCCAGGCGTGTCACAGGAAGGAAAGAGGAAGAAAGAGAGAGTGAAGAGAGGTGCCAAGCGCAGAGAAAACCAGGAAGATAGAGTACAGCATGAAGTACCGTATGCTTTGCGATCCAGAAAGTGGTAGAATATTTGTAGTTTTTTTTTTTGTTTTCACGTCATGCATCACTGGGTTGGAGTAGAGTGTACTCGTATTTTATGTGTGGTTTCGAGTATTGTGAGCCTGCTAGCGGCAGCAGTCTTTTTGAAGAGGGAGGAGGGGTGATGGTGATCCCTGTCCTCAGGTTACTGAAAAGGGAAGTGTAGCGTCTAACGTATGTGGAATGTTGTTGGAGGGGAAATAAAATGCAGTTCTGGAGAAATAAATGCGTCAGAGAAAATTTTGCGGCAAAGCCGTAATAAATATGTGTTGAACGATGTCAGAGTCGTACGATTTCCTGTATAAATTTTTAGTTATCGACAATGCTGGGTCAGGAAAGTCGTGGTTATTGCACCAGCTCATACAAAGTAAAGCAGTCACACAATCAGTGTTGAGTCTGGATCAAAAATAGTGAATGTTGGAGGAAAATCTGTGAAGATACAAACATGAGACACATGCACGGTGCATTATATTTAGCCAGAGGGAAAAGGAGTAGACTGTCCAAGGGACATCGTGAAACTAAAATTGAGCTTGCAATGAGTCGGGATGCACTGGATCTTCTCCACCTACGAGAATTTGATAGTAGTAGCAAGTTGTTTTGAGCAAGGAGTGTTTACGGAATTGAAACGTATAGAGGTCGAGGGGAGCGGAATTTTAATCAATATAACTAAGTGTAACATAACTGGACCAACCTTCCACCTGCCAGCGTCAATTTCAGGAGTCACACAATTGAATCTTACGCAGCCACAGCTGTACTGGTCAGAAGCCACTTTAGAGTTTTTGTCAAGGCAGAATATGACCTTGTTAAATCAAACTCCGGAGCCAGGTCTGTTGAGATCCGCAAACCAGTTTATTTTAGAGCAAGAGGGACGCGAATCAGCCGAAAAGCTTGTGCAACATGTCGCTCAGTATAGGGAAAGGCAATGGCAAACAAAGATCATTTTGAGCACCTCTGAGCCAAGTGTCATTGCAGCCTTAACTTTGTTGTGTGTTGTTTTCTTTCTGATCAGGCGGAGAGCTAATTCCAAAAGGGAATCAAGGGTAGTCCATGTCCCAGTGGATTGAATACCGAGGTCGTGAGATGAGCAAATAAGGGGTTGATCGAGCAGTAGTCGTCCAGTAAGGATTTTTTACGTTTTGTTTCGTGTCATGGTTTTAAGGAGCACTAGACCACGTCTATGTTTTCTAATAGTAAGTAAGTATGCCAATCCAAACAAGTTTAAGTGTTACTTAAAGGACGACCCAGCGACCAGGTCTTTCTGAAGAGGGGAATAATGTAGCAGCACCACCGTTTAGGATAGGGAAAGTTAGTTTTGTGCGATATTTGGAGCACAGGTTTCAGCTAGGTGTGAGCCGGTTTGCAGTAAGTTATGCATACCAGCAGTTGCGAAGGCAAATAGAGACCACAGGGGCGTAGAACTGCCAGAGAGGGCGCGCACAGCATTTTCCATGGCGCAAGTCACAGGCAGAAGAGGGCCACTGGCCAACCTAAGTGTGATGCGAAGCAGCATGCTTGGCAAAACAGAGGCCCACAGCCGAGTTTAAATAGGTGCCGTTTTCTAACGAGATTCATTCAAGTGTGGCAGCTCTCCTGGATAGCAGGGCATGTCACACCACTGTGCTACATGCAGCAACAGATGGGGCGACAGCGTCCTAGCCCATGGCGGGTCATTGGTTCGACCCTCTGGGGCCGATGTGGGGTCCGCAGCCATCCAGCGGCAGGCCACTCTTCGGCTCGCTACCATGGTCAGTCGTCTCGGCTCCCGACACGTGACGGAGACTTCCCGAGGCGAGGGCTGCAGATTCGGGAGCCGGATAGTGGGCTCTTGTTCGTCGCCACGGTCTCAGCCACCCCAGTGAGGAGAAGGATGCAGCTGGCCGCCCGCGCCTCACACTAAGCAGTGCTGAGTCGGCTGCTGGCGCAGCCATCCTGACATCATTGCAACTCAGCGGGCCGGCCAAGGCCGGAACGACACAGCGTTTTGTTGCACAGGCCGCTGGGGTGCTTCCTCAGCATTGCAGGGCTCTGTGATGCAGACTGAGGTGAACGGAACACTGTAGTGGAAACAAATAAATCATTTGGAAAGTTCTTGCTGAATTTTAATATGGCACCTCCTGGCACTCATCCACTACATTTGGTGTCTTCCCATCCTGATACATTCAGTGGCGGAAGTCGCCATTACAATACGTTTATAAACTTCATACAGTCGGTATGGTTAAAAATTTTACTCAGGGTTATGTATAACAATATTCTTTCATTCACAAGATTGACTAAAATATTATACTCCAGCCTGAAATAATTGGTATATTTACAGGCCACTGTCCATTCAAAACTGAAAAAGGTGTGAACCTAAATGGCCTAAAGCCTTGTAAGTTGTTATACAAAACCTTGTATGACAGCATTTTACCATTTCCTACAAAAGAGGCAGAATGTACTGTTGCATTTCTAGGGATTCTTCAACTCCAACCATGAAGAGTCTGTGTTGCTAATCATTTCATGTTTTTGATTATCCTGTATTTTCAATATAGTGTAAATCTAGTTAAAACCTTGTCCTTTTCCGAGAAAAATAGGGTTTATTAGAAAATACTAAAAAAAATTTGAGAATTATGCAATGAAAATAGGTTTCTTGCAATCATTAATTGCAAAAACGAGTAAAGTGATTTTGTTCACTTTTGGCTTTATGGCAATTTTAAAATCTCGAAAAGAATTTTTCTTTGATAAAAATTGTTTGGAATGTGTATTGATTTCAGAATAAATTACGAATATCAGTACCAAAGCATTTAGTCTGATGCTAGACAGTGTTGTGTACAACTTCGTACACAATGGTAAGGGGAGGTGGGTTACAGAGCGGTGCAGCAACAATTGCATTGGAAAGTGGGACACGAGGAGAAATGATTAGCAAACAAGTTAACAAACGGAATATTTACTTAACTTGTTTTCCTCCAAGTGAACAAAGACTCATTATAAATACTGCAGGATGACGTAGAGTCCAGCTCATACAGTAGTAACAACGATGAGGTTTCCTGTACTGAAGCACGAATGATGGAGTCGGAGCCGCAACTAGTGGCGTCTGCGTTGCCTCCTGTGGTGAGGCTGAGTTACTGCGGCCGCGGCGGCAGAGGACGGTCGTGGTACGCAGCCTCTAGAGGTGTGACTCAGCGGGCACGCATCATTGGGTCCATCAGATCCCTGAGACCACTATCTACATTTCAGAGACACCTGCGATTCCATTACCAGCATTGACTCCTATGGGGTGGTATCGATAAGTGATATTACAGGCAGTGTTTTGTTTGCCCAGATTTCACAAACTTGGTGCTTTACTGGGGTTTGGAATAAACAGTTCAATTATAGGGCTGTAGAATGGAGCAGAGAGTACCAATTACCACTTCACTTGACGTTAGTTGATTTTGAGAAGTCTGTTGACTCAGTTGCAATGAAATATACACCAACAGCTTCTGAGAAACAAGGTATAGATTCAGTTTATCTTAGTAAAGAGAAGAACACATATGACACTTAAACGAAATGAAGAACAGGGAAGAAATGGAAGGGATGAATGGGAATTTATGATGACCGGCTGTGCAGGGCATTGTAGTAATGCGAGGGCGAAAGTTGAATATTTGTGCCACATGGTGACTTGATCCTGCACTTATCACTTCTCGTGCGTGAGTACCGTACCTGATTGTTTTCTTTGTTTTAGTTATTTGTTTTATTCCCGCCTTACTCCTCTCGTAGGTCCGCCTTGTGCTCGCCAATGTGTTCCTCCTGAGCCTCACTTCATCTCCTTTAAACAAAAGAATTCCTAAAGAGTATGTCTTCTGCATCAAATTAAAAATATATAGCGCTATGTCCTCTTGACGTTTTTTTCAGTGTGGATGCGTTAATATCTTCTAGACTCCTACAGGAATTAATAATTTGGGAGTAGGAGGATAATGGACAAGGTACATTGCATTTCAGTGTGCGATAAGTGGAAAACTTGAATCACTCAAGTACCGTATCTGGGTGGCTGAAGCAGTTAAGAAAACCGTTCATGAGAACCAGGAAATCCAGGTTTGAATCCTGGTGCAGCACAACTTTTCAGGTTTCTCCATTGCATTACCGCAGTGCCTCCTGTGGCTGGGAATCAAGAATCCCCACCCATCGTTTCCTTTTCTTTCCCCATTCCCTATTGCTCTTACATGTCTGACAGAACAGACACCATTCAAATATATACACATACATGAATCGTACAGCTTCTAGTAGACTTCACCAGGATGACAGGAAGTTCAGAATGGAAACATCATTCAGACAAGAAGTTTTCATACAATTGCAACTATTCTCTACAACCCTAAACACATTTATCAAATCTTAAAACTAGAAAAATACAGGAAGAAGTTTTATCGAATACACCTGAAACTCTTCTTTTGTTATTTACATTGTAGTGTTTACTACTAGTGCAGGTAAACGTCAGCACCTATTGGGAGAACTAAATAAGTCGTGTATAAACCTGGGGCTGGAAAACTAAATCAATGAGAAAAATGTAATGTAAAATCAAGACAATGAAAATGAAATACAGTACCAAAAAAATTTGTTCATCGTTATAGAGGTTTCCAATTCACTCAAGATATATTGTTGCAGCAGTGCATATGGAGTACATGAAATGATTACATTTACATATCAATAGCGCAAAGGTCTGAGGTACCAGGTATCAACCGATACTGAAACACCCATATTAGTACTTGGTGTAGCATCAATGGGTGGCATTCAGTCAAACCTACAGACAGCGAATATTGTCCTAGGATAGGTTATGCCATACTTGCTGAATCTGTTCACGTAATTCTGTAAGAGTCATTGGTTGACGTTGCATGAGTCACGCCTTGTCCCATGATATCCAAAAATGGCTCTAACCACTATGGGACTTAACATCTGAGGTCATCAGTCCCCTAGACTTACAACTGCTAAAACCTAAGTAACCTAAGGACACCACACACATCCATGCCCGAGGCAGGATTCGAACCTGCGACCGTAGCGGCAGCGCGGTTTCGGACTGAAGAGCTTAGAACCGCTCGGCCACAGCGGCCGTCCCCATCTTATCCGACACGTACTCGATCGGAGACAAGTCTGAAGATCATGCTGGTCAGGGAAGTTGCTGCGCGTCCTGCAGACCACGTTGAGTGTCATAGGCAGTGTGCAGGCGAGAATCATCCTGTACGAAGAAAACATCGCCTTTTTATTGCAATAATGGCAAAAGAACGGGTCTAGCAACATTCTCTACGTACTGAACGTTGAGTTGCGTCCCCATCCAGAAACAACAAAGGTGTAAGAGAGTTGTAGCTTATTCCACCCCAAACCATAAGGCCTGGGGTGATTCACTGTGTCTTTGATGAATGCACTCTACGAGACAGCGCTCCACACACCTACGTAGTTTGTTCAGATGACCATCAGTTATTTGTTGGCAGAATCTGCTTTCATTGGTGAAGACGACGGCACACTATTCCATGTTGCAGGTGATCTTCTGGTGGCGCCAGTCGAGCTGTGCTGTGGCCTGAGTGGAAGACGGGCTGGGGGTGTGCGTTCCCGTAGTCCCACTGCTAATTACCGGATCCCAACAGTTCGTGTGGACACGTCGGGGCTCACAAGCCCTTGTACTGTACGATCTACCACTGCTGCCGTTACAGTGTGTGGATTCTGGTGGGAGTCTGTGCTGCGTGGACTTACGGGTGTGACAATGTTCACGTGATCACTGTGATGCCAAAGTCGTTGCCCAAATGACGTCCAGCTTGTGAGGCAGTTCTGAGCAAGGACTATCCCTGCACTCCGAAGGCCACACTTTGATCCCTTTCACACTCGCTCTATTGGCTGTAGGAAACACCAGTGAGTCTCCCTATCACGGTTGCCTGTGTGCTTCACAGGTCTGCACCAGGCGGAGCCTTTTGTCTGTGAGTATTCACTATTAAAAGTTAGACACAGATGGCGCTCTAGCAGCGGTGCCACTACTCTGTCTGTCTGTTGAAACCAGTATCTCCACATCTACTATCTCCCAGGTGGCATATACTGTCATCAGATCGAAACTGACGTCATCTTTTCAGGCGTACTAATATTTTTTTTCAGCAGTGTAGTACAAGATAAAAGTGCAGTTTGATGAGTTTTTGTATTTAGGAAAATAGAAGATAAAGAATGGATGAAGAAGCAAGAAAATAAAAGAACTGGAGAGGTTTTGGCATGCTAAACTGTGTTTATAGGTCAAAAGACCAGTTTAGACCTATGACAGCGACATATTAACTGTAAATGAGTAAAGCACTAATGTATGTGAACAAGTCACGTCGGAAAACACGGGGAGCGAAGGGAAGGCAAAGAAACCGACCACGGCGAGACTTTAGCGGATGACATAACTATCATTGCAAAGAAAATCAAATGAATCTGAGTGGGATTAATGGCCAGCTGAACAGATGGTAGATGGACCAACAGTGTTAAGATGCAGTCCAAGAGGTAGAAAAATACCGCGATGACGACCCAGTGCGAGGTGTGTTAAGTGACATTAGGCAACATACAGGCACATCTTCGATGGGCTAATGTAATGGAAACGTAGAGGAGGTCTTTAAATACCGTTGGACATCAGATGTCAGATGGCTGATAATAATGGTGATAAGTTGTTAAACAGTTGGACGTAACCACTGTAGCTAAAGAAGAGTAGGATTAGATTTTAATGTCCCGTCGACATCGAGGTCATTCGAGACGGACACTTGCGCTACTCCTGTTTGGAAAGTTCCTTATGTAATTAGTTAAGTAGATGAATTCGTTCTCAAGCGTAACATTTCAAACACAATCATGTCCAGTAAAGCCTACTCATATTCAATGCATTAATACCTATGATGACTGCTTGCTCTCCGAACAGAGAAATTTATCTGATATAGACGACATGCATTTTGAAGTCCTCCCAAAAACATCTTTGCCCCTGCGTTTGTTTATTCTTTATAGTCTTCACAATAACATTCACAGTGGTATTAGACGTTTTCTAAAATTTTTGCAGATACTTCAACGAACAGGTTTTCTTCATCATGGATCAGTTTTTTAATTATTTCCATGTAATTTACAGGGAGACCGGTCTGGTTGTATATTTCACTCCCCATCGCATAAAATAATAGTTATGGTCTGTGTTTTATTAAAAGTTATATAACCAGTCTAGCGATATAATTACTAAGCCGGCCGGTGTGGCCGAGCAGTTCTAGGCGCTTCAGTCTGGAAGCACTACCGCTACGGTCGCAGGTTCGAATCCTGCTTCGGGCATGGATGTGTGTGATGTCCTTAGGTTAGTTGGGTTTAAGTAGTTCTAGGGGACTGATGACCTCAGATGTTAAGTCCCATAGTGCTCAGAGCCCATTTTTTTGTTTTTTTTTTTTTTTTTTTTTTTTATAGGAGGGATTCGGTGGCTCGAGATTGAAATAGAGGTGGGTTAGTGGTCTGTTGAAAACTATTAACGGCCTGTATTAATGTGTCCGTCAATCTACGTGGATGCCTGTAGTCCAATTCGCCGGTTACCTGTATGCTGACAGTGCAGAATGGGCCGGTTAATTAAGTCTGATTCGAAAATGAATGTTAGCCGCGAACATAATAGCTGAATACAGCACGTGAGCAAGCGAAAAAGAGGAAGCAAAATCTACTTGTCTATTCTTTCTAAACTTCAATTCTCTGCAAGGGAGGCAGCAATTGCCTTATGCTGAGCAGAACTCTCTCCATTGCTAATTAGAGCATGATTCCCCTCCTTGCTTTCCCACTTGGCATTCATTGCCGATCAGAGTATGGTTCCACTCCTTGTGTAGCTTTTGCTGCCGGTCAAGCTTCCCAAGAGCCGACTCTCTCATGCGTGCATGTCACCAACATAGCAGTTGACAACCTAAGTCACGAGCAGGATGTCAAATCAAACACCTATCAGCCGTTTAGTTTCCATACTTATTTTATTTTTTCTACCAGTTCCGGCGACTTACTACGCCATCTTCAGGCCCGTGACTGGCGTGTAGGAAGATCCCGCCTCGGTTCTGGTCAAAACAGGAGCCAGCAGTACTGGTATTTGTAGGTTTGTGCTTGCTATAGCCAACCCTTCAACCGTCATCCGCCGTCATACTGAGTCAGGAGCGTCGCGTGTGCTGTCGCTGCCGCTGCCGTCCCAGTATGAAGACGGCGACGGAAACTGAACCAGCGAGGACCTCACGGAAATGCTACGCTACTGCTCTACTGAGGAACTGCGGCCACCACGCAAACAGTTGGACTCGGCTATCTGTATTATGTAAAACTGAACGTGGATGATACTAATATAACAATGTTACTAGTATGAACCACTTGTTTCTGAATAATTGAAACAGTGGACCGACAGTGAGAGTAAACATGAAAATTAACATAGAAAAGCTGTAATAGGGTAACCAGTTAGTTAGATGTTGAGACCCCTACCTTCCAAAATTGAAGTCGTCAAAACCGGTAGATAGAGCTTGATGCCGTAACTCAGTTTGGTTGTTCACAGTTCTAAGGTTGGATCTTGAATCAGAAGAGAAGATGCACTGACCGAAGAGGAGTTATTCAGTGGCTCGAGATGGATACGCAACAACTGATGGGTGGTCGATATGGATAAGCAACAACTGATGGGTGGTCCTAATGTGTTTCGTGGACTACGAATGCAGTTTACATGTGATGTACAAGCTGTTTTTGGAGTTAGTACATGGCTGACCTTGGCAGTTGTATGGGGCAACTAAGGAGATGGCCTGAAGCTTTTCCAGACTGTAATATCTTGACTTGGAAGACCTGGAATATAGCAGAGAGTACAGGACTGCTTGCTAAGGTTCCTTATGAGACTTTGGTGCCAGATAAGCCTTTTACTCTCTGTACAAGGAGGACTTTATTTTACGTGAGGACATTTTTATTACGATATTACCCTATGAGACATAAAAACGCCAGCATGCACAACAATAACCATTTCCGTCTGTACATACTGTACTCACAACGCCCTAGGTCCCGGCTTTGAGCCACATCACCGCTTAAACACTGAATGAAAATTATTAGCAAGGGCAGTCGAAGACGACCGGCGTAATCAATGAGATGAGGACGCAGAAGCCAACAGAAACTACTGCATTAAATACAAGTAATGTGTATCGACAGGAGATGTGGCCCGTAACTGAAAAAGTGTCATGATGAAACTTCCTGGCAGATAAAACTGTGTGCCGGACCGAGACTCGAAGTCGGGACCTATGTTTTCGCGGGCAAGTGCTCTACCAACTGAGCTATCCAATCATGACTCACGCCGCGTCCTCACAGCTTTAATTCTGCCAATACTTCGTCTCCTACCTTCCTAACTTCACAGACGGTCTCCTCCAAACCTTGGAGAACTCATCATCATCAGTTTTTTGCTATATTAGCAGGTCCTTTGCCTCTCCATTTTCTGCGATCCATTGCCTCCTTGTTAAGGCTGCTGTATGTTATACCGTCCATCACTTCATCTGAATTCTCTTCCTTCCTCGCTTCCTTTTCCCTTCTAAGTAATCTTCGAAAACAGTTTTTATCAGTCCGTCATTCTTTCTTAATATATATGCCCAACCCAATTTCTTTTTCTTATTTTTATTACATCTAGGAACTGTCTTTTCTCTCCCATTCCTAAAAGGAGTAGAGCATGTGCCCGCGAAAGGCAAAGGTTCGAGTTGAAGTCCGGCACACTTCTTCATATCAGCGCACACTCCGCTGCAGAGTGAAAATCTCGTTCTGGTAGTGTCATGATGTCGTCTCCATAGTCAAAACATTCCGGACTAGTACCCCATTCGGATCTCGGCTAGCGAACTGCCAAGGGTTAGGTGACCATGAGAAAAAGGTTGAATAACCAACGAAAGGATAACGTTCTACGACTCGGGGCGTGGAATTCCAGAAGTTTCAACGTGGTAGGGAAGCTATAAAATCGGGAAAGAGAATATTTTTGGTCAGGTGAGTGTAGGGTAATATCAACAGCAGTAGAAAATGGCATAACGGGAGTAGGATTAGTTATTAATAGAAAGGTACAGCAGAGAGTGAGTTACAATGCACATCAGTGATAGGGTTGCTGTCATCACAAACGACAGCAAACCAGCACCATCAACAATAGTTCAGGTATACATGCCGCCGTCACAAGACCAAGCCGAAGAGATAGGGAAAATATATCAGTATACTGAACCGATAATTCAGTATGTAAAGGGAAATGAAAATCTGATGGTCATGGGGGAAAGGAATGCGGTTGTAGAGAAAGGAGTGGATGAGTAGGTTACAGGAGAATGTGGCCTTGGTGGTTGGAATGAGAGCGGATAAAGACTAATTGACTTCTGCACTGAATTTCAGGTAGTAAGAATGAATACTCCGTTCAAGACTCACAAGAGGAGGAAGCTTACTTGGAAAAGGCCGAGAGTTATGCGTTAAGAATTCAGTTGGATTACATCATAGTCAGGCATAGATTCCGATATCAGATACTGGATTGTAAAGCATACCCAGGAGCTGGTATGGACTCAGATCACAATTTAGTAGTGATGAAGAGTAGGCTGAAGTATAAGAGACTAGTCGGGAAGAATCAGTGCGCGAAGAAGTGAGATACGGAAGCACTAAGGAATGAAGAGAAACGCTTAAAGGCTTCTGAGGCTATGATACTGCGATAAGCAATAACTCACTAGATAGTTCAGTTGATGAGAATTGGACGTCTCTAAAAGCACAGAAGTTGGAAAAGCGAAGACATTGATACAAAGAAGGTAGCTGCGAAGAAACCATGGGTAACAGAAGAAATATTTCAGGTGATCGAGGAAAAAAAGACGAGTAGGAGGAGGAGGAGATTAGTGTTTAACGTCACGTCGACAATGAGGTCATTAGAGACCGAGCACAAGCTCAGATTAGGGAAGCATGGGGAGGGAAATCGCCCGTATCCTTTCAAACGAACGATCTCAGCATTTGCCTGAAGCGATTTAGGGAAATCACGGAAAACCTAAAGCAGGATGGCCGGACGTGGGTTTGAACTATCGTCCTCTGGAATGCGAGTCCCGTGTTCTAAACACTGCGCCACCCCATTTAGTTCGAGGAAAGAAGGAAGTACAAAACTGTTCAGGAAAATTCAGAAATACAGCAATACAAGTCGCTTAGGAATGAAATAAATAGAAAGTGTGGGAAAGCTAAGGCGAAATGACTGCAAGAAGAATGTGAAGAAAGTGAAAAAGAAACTAATGTCAGAAGGACTGACTGAGCACATGAAAAGTCAAAAGATTCGTCGGTGAAATTAAAAGTAAGGGTGTTAACAGTAAGAGTGAATGGGATTCCACTTTCACAGACAGGGCAGAGAGTGGATAGATGGAAGAGTTCATTGAAGGGCTGTATGAGGAGAAAGACTTATCTAATGTTGTGATAGATAAGAAGCAGCAGTTGATATAGAAGGGATAGGGGATCCGTTATTTTAATCAGAATTTAAAAGAGCTTCGATAGACTTAAGGTCGATTAAGGCAGAAAGGATCGATAACATTCGATCGGAATTTCTAAATGCAATTTGGGGGGGGGGGGGCGGACTGTCAACAAAATGAGTATTCACGTTGGTCTCTAGAACGTATGACTCTGGCGGTATACCATCCGACTTTCGGAAGAACGTCATCCACACAATTACGAATACTGCAAGAGCCGAAAAGTGCGAGAATTATCTCACGACATGCTTAACAGCTCGAGCATCCAAGTTACTGACAAGAATAATATACAGAACAATGGGAAAGAGAATGAGGATGTGTTATATGACGATGAGTTTGGCTCTAGGAAAAGTAAAAGCACCAGGTAGGCAATTCTAACGTTGCAGTTGTTAATGGAAGCAAGACTAAAGAAAAATCAAGACATGATCATCGGATTTTTCAACCAGGAAAAAGCGTTCGACAATGTAAAATAGTGCAAGATGTTCGAAATTATGAGAAAAATAGGGGTAAGCTATAGGGAAAGACGGGTAATGTGCAATATATACAAGAGCCAAGAGGTAAAAATAAGAGTAGGAGACCAAGAACGAAGTGCTCAGATGAGAAAGGGCGTAAGACAGGGACGTATTCTTTTGCGTCTCCTGTTCAATCTATACATCGAAGGAGAAATGACAGAGATAAAAGAAAGGTTCAAGAATGGAATTAAAATTCAAGGTGAAAGGAAATCAACGATACGATTCGCTGTTGACATTGCTATCCTCAGTGAAAGTGAAGAAGAATTTCAGGATCTGCTGAATGGAATGAACAATCTGCCGAGTACGGAGCATGAACTGAGAGTAAATCGGAGAAAGACGAAAGTAATGAGAAGTAGAAGGAATGAGAACATCGAGAAACTTAACATCACAACTGGTGATCACGAAGTAAAGGAATTCTGCTACCTAAGCAGCAAAATAACCTATGATGCAAGGAGCAAGGAGGACATCAAAAGCAGGCTAGCACTGGCAAAAGATGCATACCTGGCCAACAGAACTCTGCTATTGTTAAACATAGGCCTTAATTTGTAGAAGACATTTCTGAGAATGCAAGTTTGGAGCACAGTATTGTCTAGTAATCAAACATGGACTTTGGATAAAATGGAACACAAGCGAATCGAAGCATTTGAGATGTGATGCTACAGAAGAACGTTGAAAATTAGGGGGAGTGATAACGTAAGAAATGAAGAGCTTCTTCAGAAAATCTGTGAGGAAAGGAATGTGTGGAAAACATAGACAGGAAGAAGGGACGGGATGGTAAGACAGCTGTCAAGACATCAGAGAATAACTTTCGTGTACTAGAGGGAGCTCTAGAGGATGAGTACTGTAGAGGAAGGCAGCAAATACTTGAGGATGTAGGTTACAACTCTACTCTTAGATGAAGAGGTTGGCAAAGGAGAGGAACTCATAGTAGACCGCTTCAAACCAGCCGGAAGACTGATGACTCAAGAAAAAACTCTTGGCTCTTCCTACAAGTACTTATTCTATTTCAGGCATAAATCTCAGTTGCATGTGGATTAGCAGATCTCTCTATCTGCATCGTATGAGGTCAAAAATCTCTTCAAGAACAGGGACCATCATCTTAATGTTCCTGGAGACGTTTGTGACCTCATATGAAGCAGGTTAAGAGATCCACTAATCCACATGAAGTCGACAATTATGCCAGAAATAGTACGAGTACTTGCAGGAAAAGCCAGAATGTACAGAGAAAAATGTTCTAGTGGTACACGCTGGCAATTTTACGTCTCATAGAGTAAAATTTTAAGAAAAATCAAATCGGGTGCTATGGCAGTATAAGCAGTCACCCCCGTTTGGTCAATTCCTGTTTAGAGAGATGTTTGAAAGGCCCTCTTCCGTTTGTATTGGAAAATTGGGCTTAAAAATGAAAGAATCAGAACTTACCGTAGCCATTAGAAGGCAGTACATATCAGGAATCTCTGCTTTAAGGATATAGGAAATTTGTTGGCGGGGGATACTATCTGCTAAGATAATCTCTATGTGGCAATTACGTTGGAGAAATGAACTATTGATAAATTAGTCTCCCTTATAGGTCCTCACGTGACTACTTCTCAGCGGAAGATTAGGCAACGAAGAAAATGAACATTACTCAAGACGTAGCGGGGAATATCAAAAGTCTCAATGTTGTGGGGCAAGAGAAAATCTGAAGAGAAAGATGGACATGCTGCAGCTGTAGCAGGCGGTTGAGAAGTGAAATGGAAAGATGGTCAAGACTTCCGGTAAATATAATGAAAGAATCACAATGATCTACCACTTGTTGCCAACTCAATGAAGAGTATGATGAGCGACAGAACTACCCATGAAATATAGGTTATCGGAAGAAGGAAAAAATTGTGGGAGAAGACACGATCTGTATATAACAGTAAAAGTTTGCTAAGAAACTGAAGGTGTGTGGTCTGTGGGGGAAGGCAGTTCTCCCTCCGTTTATTAGGCACATAATCGTGTACCTGTTTGCATTTTTATTGTGAGCAGAGGCCGCCTGGTAGTCAAGTACAAAACGCAGTGCCAGCATGATGTTACTCGCACCTTCATTTGTAGGACAGGATAAACAGCTAAATGGAGGCGGGTCAGACGCAGGCTACGGTACCACACCATTGAATGAATCACATGTTTTAAATGCCACAGCAAAACTTTCGTGACTCTTGCGAGACACAGTGAATACCTCACATAGGCCACTACACAGTCGACCAAAAGTAACGAGTCTAAAAAAGCATTTGCTTGTTTACAGCCGTATGATGTTTAGTTGTTATAAAAAAATGTATCCTAGGCTCAGAACACTTGAGCATCATAGAATAGTTTGGCAAGTGTTCGTCTTGTATATGTCAGCAGAAAGACCGTGTAATGTGGTGTCTGCAACGTCGAGATTTAACCATGAACTAGTGGAGGAATGTGTACAGATTGCGTTGAAAATATAGAAACCACCCACATTCACTATGACGAATTTAGTAAAAACGATTACCGATCTCCAGCAAATACAACTGATCTTCATATGTGCACGCTTCGTGGTACATGCCAGAATGATCTGTTAAAATGTTTCATGTTGTTACATCATGTTATATGCAGATACAACTTATGAAAAAACCATAAACCACCTTAAGAGCAGGAAAAGATCAAGATATGTAACGATTTAAAGAAATAAATTCATGATAGTGTGAGATTACGGCTGAGCCATCTACATGTTTCTGTGGATCTCAGGAGGATCTGTACCAGGTGATGTTACTGATAATCAGATCGTTCCCAACAGAATAATGTGAATTTAATTACACGTGTCACATAATGGATAACTAAGCAAATGTAATTCATTAAACAGGGGTGGTCCTAGTGTACTTCAAACATGGGTGCTGTAACTCACAAGAAGATAAAAATAGGAAATTCATCAAGCTACTGAATGAAACAATGGTCATTATAAAATCCAGTTTTATTATTATTCATTCATTGTCGTTTTAGATGGTTGTCCTCCCTTAGTGTCCAAATTTATTTCATCCTTTCAGAACGAAGTCTCTCTCTTTCACCATACCAAGGTGTTCCAGTCCGTTTTCTACTTTCCAATCAAATACCTTTTGTATGAATGTTATTCTATCTGTAATGTCTGACTGAGTTATACCGCCTACTTTAAGATCCTCCTCAATCGCAGCGATCCATTTAATTGACGCCGTTTTGGCCTTGCTTTCGCTATAGTGGGATTCTACTGTTGTGTCATTCTTTTAATGTGCACATAAAATTTATGCCTTCGTTTTCTCATGTCACAATATATGTCTGTGTATTCTTCTATTTCCTTATCACTTCTCAGCCTTTAAGTTTCTCCATCACTAATTTTGGGGCCTAATATTTACCTAATAATCTTTCAACCAAAGTTTTTGCTCCACAAAGGCATTCAGATTTGATTACGTGCTGTAATGCCTAGGTTTACTGAAGTTAGAAGGTGATTTTTATTATAAATATTTTGTATCAATCTGAATGCAATTGCCATTTTTTGACAGCAAACTTCGTTTGCAGCTTTTATCAGACCGTTTTCTTGTATGATTTTCCCCAAGTATTTAAACTGAGAAACCCTTTTTATTCTCCCATATTTCCTGTTCAAAAACTTTGGTGCTTCTTTGTTGCATGTAATATTTTCCCTTTTTTTCGAATGATATTTGTAGTCCTACTTTTTCTGCGACTTCTTTAAGAATTTTAATTTGTTTTTGAGCTGTGGAAATATCCCTGGTTAAAATTGGCAGATCATCTGCAAACGTGAGGCAATATACTCTAATATTACTTCTATCTAAATTGATTGATTGATCTATATTTTGACTCGACTTTTGCTCTCGTCATTCTGTAATTACCTTTCCCAAAACACAGTTAAACAGTAATGGGGAGAGTCCATCTCCCTGTCTAACACCAGTCTTTATATCAAATGGTTCATAAATTTCTCCCATGAGTATAACGTTTGAGGTAGTGTCAGTTAACGTTTCCCTAAGCAGTGTTAGAGTTTTATTATCTAGCCCTTGCCCTTTAAAATTTGGCAAAGAGATTCACGATCATCTGAGGCGTAGACCTTTTTCAAATTCGCAAATGTACATACAATATTGTATGTGTTTTATGCCTAAGGATTAGTTTTAAATTAAGAATTTGTTTTGGACAGGATCTGTTTGGTTTAATGCCCGCTTGGTATTCACCAATTTTAGGTTCTATTTGTTCTTGGGCTCGACTAAGTAAACATTGCGAGAAAAGCTTGTATGTGACCGGGAGAAGAGAAATTCCTCGGTAATTATTAACATCTGTTCTCTCCCCTTTTTGATGCAATGGATGAATTGGGGTAGTTTTCCAGTCTTCAGGTATTTTCTCAGTCTGCTAGATATGGAATTTATTCGCTGGTTATAAACGATTTAATAGTTTTTTAATATAATTAGCAAGTGCCTTATAATTTTTCTGGTTGTTAAGAGCCAAACTGTAATTTTCATTTTTGAAGCAAAGATTTTGCAGTTGGTAACAGGTTGGTTTGTTCACAATGTTTTATAAAAGTTTCGTGTATTTTTCGTTTGGAAATCTTTTTCGATTCCCAAAAGTTGGGCATTTTCGTAGTTTTGTTTAGTCTGTCGGTTTAATTTAGATGTTTTTTTTCTTTCTTACAGTTAGAAAGGTTTTGTACATATTTTCAGTTACTGTTCCAAGTTTTGAATGCCCCATGCCTGGATTTAACTGCTGTTTCAATATCTGTGTTCCACCAAGTGTGGTTTTGTTTCTTTCGAAGCGGAATTAAATTTCGTATGGTTTTGATGAACTTTTCTTTTAGGTTTGCCAATTGTTGAATTGTTTTTTGTCAAGTTCGCTTGTTAGAGTTGGGTTATTTTAACAGTGTCAAATTTTGGGATATATGGTCAGAATCAGTATTAACCCCTTTCTTAACTTGGACATTATAATTTCTTTGTAGTTAGTGTACGAAAGTGCTACTTGGTCGATTTGAAATTCCCCAATAAATGTATTCGGTGGCGGCCAAAAATTTTGTTTAGAAGGGTTCTTTTTAAAATGTGTTGTCATGATTTTAATGTTAAAATTTTTGCACATTTCAACAAGACTTTGCAATTTTAGTTTGTTCATTTATGTGCAGGAAATCCAATCGCCATTTTATTATATTTTTTCTCTTTACCTAATTCAGCAATAAAACCACCCACTCAAGTTTTAACACGGTTTGAGGGAATTTTCCAGACGATGCTTTCTAACGTTTCTCAGGCTTCATTAACTTCTTCATTTTTACAGTTTTCTTGGCATATGGGCATTAATTAAAGTGTATGCTCTATTCGCACATTTAAGAGTAATTGTCATTAGTCTATTATTAAGTGTTTTACCTGTAT
Organism: Schistocerca serialis cubense; assembly: GCF_023864345.2. NCBI lineage: Eukaryota > Metazoa > Arthropoda > Insecta > Orthoptera > Acrididae > Schistocerca > Schistocerca serialis. Next base: position 31,861,676 of record NC_064638.1, read on the forward strand.
TATTGAATTTAAAATATTTTTGGAGACTGCAAAGACAAGTTCAAGATGTGGTGTATTATTATCCTCTTATCAGTTTTACTTTTAAAAAGACGATAACTGCCGAAATCCATGGTGTTATTGTCCGTCTTTCGTGTTTCTTGAGGTGTCTAAATTTGAATCTTCTGTTCTTTTAACGTGTATCCTAGTTTATGAAGTTTACTTGGTCGCAAAAACGTTTGTACGTTAAGTGTTGCAAAAAAATGTGCTTGTTTTTTATTTTAAGTTGGCCAGAGGACTCAGACTTCCTCTGTTGAATCACTCTACATTTTAACCTGGCCACCCCAGAATCCGAAAAACCAGTTGCGCCAGTAATACTGGCGGTGGATTGATCAGCTGGGGTGATCATCAAAATGCTCCATGATGATCGTACATGGAATCAGGTGGCATTTCATAGACTCACTGAGTGAATTCAGAATGTTAAGACTGGAAGGGTCAGCTCTCCAGAATACAAATTTCAGCCGCACCACTGGTGAACAGGCTTTGAGCCTGCCGCGGTGGCCGAGCGGTTCTAGGCGCTACAGTCCGGAACCGCGCGACTGCTACGGTCGCAGAGGTTCGAATCCTGCCTCGGGCATGGATGTGTGTGTTGTCCTTAGGTTAGTTAGGTTTAAATAGTTCTCAGTGTAGGGGACTGATGACCTCAGATGTTAAGTCCCATAGTGCTCAGAGCTATTTGAACCATTTTTTTGAACAGACGTTGACCACTTTGCCGCTTGCTACAAGAAAGACGCAAAATGGATTTTGTATTGCTTGTCTCTGTCTGGAACCGTTTATTCTGTATTCACAGCTGTCCACCATATCTGATGGAACATTCACTATCTGTCACTTGTGACCTGTCCAATAGCATAGGCAAGGTCGACTTCTTAGACTTTTAGTTACAAAGTCTTGAAGACAAATTTATTTTCATTTGCTGTGCACTTCAAGCTAAACACAAGTACACAAGGAAATGAAATCTTTACATTGCTTAAGTATTAATTTATGTTACAGCAATAGCAGCAATACGCAAGGTGTGAGAGTATTCCAGCACTTACTTCAGGAGCTTGGGTAAATGACCGAAAGAGCCGGTGCACTTTGTACAGGCTCGTTTCCTACAAGAGAGACATGAACAAGACAGTCAAAATTGCAGAGTGAGGAGTCCACTTCAAAGAGACAGAAATCAGTGGAACCATCAGAATCGACGTGGACAATGTGGATCCCAGTATAGGCTGGAAGAATGACGAAATAATGTGAGAAGAAGCGATCAGCACAGACAGAGAACCGAAACAGTAGAAACCAGCAGTCCAAATCCTGGCAGAAATCAGCAGAATATGGAGCAAGGTAACGATCAGAGACTCTGACAAGCGACTAAGGTTCTGACTTTACCATCAGAAGATATCAGTCTACTGGACATCTTGTTTGCGAACTTTAATGAACTAAAGAAAATGCTGTCATGAAGAGCAGAAAAATCCGATAACACGATTGACGATATTGCCTACCCAATTATAGATGTAAATATGAGCGGTAACGTAGTATCATGTACGCTTTGACTCAGGGAGCCACGTGTCAGTAATAGATAAATAAGCGCATGATAGGCTTGAGAGAGACAAGAAACAGCTAATGTTTAAAATGCGTGGCCTGAAAGCATGTGGAGCAGTAAACAACAGGTTGGACGTGAAAGAATACGTAAGAGTGGACTTCGAGTGTCAATCACATGTGATCACTGTGAATGTTGTAGTGATACAAAACCTAACAGTAAAATTGTATTTGGTCTTGGGTTTTTAAAATATTGCCGTGTTGTCTTGCAGGTGAAGGAAAGATTTGCTATAGTGCAACTGAACGATGAAGAGGTTAAATTAAAGTTCAGGGATAACACAGAAGACTCAGAAGAAGGAAAGTTTAATGGACTAGCTCTTGTTGTCGTGGATGATTTGGGCGAAGAGGTACCGTTAGGAAGATCAGTTGTGTCACGAATACGAGAACTGTCGAACTGTACGAACACTTGATTCCATGTCAGATATGATTCCAAATTCAGTCACAGAGATAAGTAACGCAGGTAGTGAAGACGAATGTGAGGATGACGAAGAATGGGACCAGAAAATCTGAAGAGATGGGGCATATAGGATGCAACGTATTAGGAGAGATCAGTCCTTCATTTGACACTTTTAGTCTGCGTCTGCTGATGTGCAATTGAATGCACCTGAGTAAGAGGAAGAGAAGAGTGAAGATGAACATACGAGTAAGATGAGGGACTAATAAACAAGAGCATATTGCGATGAGGAGAGTTTCTGCTGTTTTCTTGATGGAAGCGCAAAGGGGAGAAGAATGTAATGAGAAAGTATTAGACAGTGACTGCGAGTGCAGCACGTGTAATGAAACTTGAATGTAGAAAAGCAACATACACAGAGAGTATTACTCTGTGTTGACAAATTCAGAAAGAATTGTTGTGTCATCTAGAACAACTGTTTTGTAGAAGAGGTCATGTGTGTAACATGGTAAATTTAATGAAATTGTGTCTGTGAATGAAAAGTGAATTTTTGAAAATTTGAACGCGTCAGTACAAAAAATTAAGTTTGTCTCGGGAGATAAGTTATTACTGAAACCATGCAGAAGATCCAAGAAAAGTAAATACTTACACAGCAAGTTCTTTCATATATTTGAAGACTACAGCTTGTGCAAAGGATTAAACACGCTGATTTTGTGGAACTGAAGACGTTGTGAAGCTGCAGGTCGATAGGAAGACAGTATATTTCTGACAGCAACTTCTTCTAGAGGTAAGAAAATTCCAAAGAAGATGCTGGACAGTACAGCCAGTCGCGTGTCGTTTAGACGAAAGTGAAATTTGTGTGCAGGAGGTAGTCTGATCGAAGAGGAACTGTATTCAGTATCTTTATGTGTGGGATTAATGTCAGTTGTCGTCAGATGGAGTCATGGAGACCGCATGAAAAAAAAAGCAAGAGAATCGTTGGATGAATTGAAAACGAGCATAATGTGTGTATTTCATAATTTTTAGTAAGCCAGTTGCGAGGTAGCACTGTGCCAGAAGCATTGCATGTTAATTGAGCCATTATAAGCTGTTGATTTATGTTGTTCTAGCCGGCTGTGAGGTAACACTGAGCCAGTGGGAATTTGTGTAATTCACCCATGTGTGGGGTACCTGGGATGTTCGATTTATGTGGAAGAAGATACACAATTCTGCATAAAGATACGTAAGTCTGGTGAGAATATGGTGTATAAATTTTTTGTGTGTTGTACTGCACGCTTAACAGAATGGACGATTGAGCTACTGGAAGCCCAACGCCGTGGCCGAGCGGCTCTAGGCACTGCAGTCTGGAACCACGTGGCTGCTGCGGTCGTAGGTTCGAATCCTGCCTCGGGCATGGATGTGTGTGATGTCTTTACGTTAGTTAGGTTTAAGTAGTTCTAAGTCTAGGGTACTGATGACCTCAGATGTTATGTCCCATAGTGCTTAGAGCCATTTCAACCATTTTTTGAGCTACTGGAGGAAGCTAATACTGAAGTAAGAACGAAGGAGATGTATAATGGCAGCTGAAATTTCTGGAACAACAACAAGAACTACAGTAATCTCTCATTGTAGGTGATAGGGCAACTTCTTCAAACGAATTCCAATCAACTGTGTCAAGTATTGTAGTGTGTCTATAAACAGGTTGCGGTTGTCATTAAAATACTGAATCGGATCAGGCCACTTGGAATCTTCATACGTCTCCGTCAAGGATTCCTAACTTTACTTTATGCTGTTTTGATTTCAACCAGTTCTCGACCAAGGATGCGCACTTCAAATCTTCTTATATTTTACACTCTTCTGTGATCATTCGCATTTGTGCGGTTGTTTCTTCATGAAAATGCGCACAAACAAAATTGATTTTAATGCATGTGACCATGACATCAGCAGTGCCTCTTGAAACTCTTCTAACCAAATTTTGGAATTCAAACTGTTTGAAGAACCAGGGTACAACGAGGGTTTTTGTACTAAAACAAAGTGTTTACGGATTTCAACCTCATAAACGTCCTGATATACTGTGCTACTCTTGCAGCTGATCTTAGAGACGGAGATGAATGTATGGGCACGCCTCGAATTAGACAAAGTCTCTCTGTTAGATCTCATAATTCATCTTCCTCTCACATCTATTCTGTTTCTCTCATGCTTGTATCACTATCTCTTCCATTACTTCCCAGGCTGTTGCTCCTGTCTTTTTCCTCCTGCTACACATCCAATGCTTCCAGAAATTGATGTGTGCCTGTGCTTCCTTACCTTGAAATGTTTGAATTCCTCGTGATTCAGCAAGCTGTTTAGAATTGTCCTATTACACGAAGGATCATTGAATATATACGACTGTGGTCAAAACTTCGACTCACTCATTCACTATCTTTTTTATACACTACTGGCCATTAAAATTGCTACACCACGAATATGACGTGCTACAGACGCAAAATTTAACCAACAGGAAGAAGATGCTGTGATATGCAAATGATTAGCATTTCATAGCATTCACACAATGTTGGCGCCGGTGGCGACACTTATAACGTGCTGGCATGAGGAAAGTTTCCAACTGATTTTTCATACACAAACAGCAGTTTACCGGCGTTGCCTGGTGAAACGTTGTTGTGATGCCTCGTGTAAGGAGGGGAAATGCGTACCATCACGTTTCCGACTTTATAAAGGTCGGATTGTAGACTATCGCGATTCCGGTTTATCGTATCACGACATTGCTGCTCGCGTTGGTCGAGATCCAATGACTGTTTGGTCGAGATCCAATGACTGTTAGCAGAATATGGAATCGGTGGGTTCAGGATGGTAATATGGAACGCCGTGCTGGATCCCAACGGCCTCGTATCATTAGCAGCTGAGATGACAGGCATCTTATCCGTATGGCTGTAACGGATCGTGCAGCCACGTCTCGATCCCTGAATCAACAGATGGGGACGTTTGCAAGACAACAACCACCTGCACGAACAGTTCGACGACGTTTGCAGCAGCATGGACTCTCAGCTGGGAGACCATGGCTGCGGTTACCCTTGACATTGCATCACAGACAGGAGCGCCTGCGATGGTGTACTCAACGACGGACCTGGGTGCACGAATGGCAAAACGTCATTTTTTCGGATGAATCCAGGTTCTGTTTACAGCAACATGATGGTCGCATCTGTGTTTGGTGACATCGCGGTGAACGCAAATTGGAAGCGTGTATTCGTCATCGCCATACTGGCGTATCACCCAGCGTGATGGTATGGGGTGCCACTGGTTACACGTCTCGGTCATCTCTTGTTCGCATTGATGGCATTTTGAACAGTGGACGTTACATTTCAGATGTGTTACGATCCGTGGCTCTACCCTTCATTCGATCCCTGGCAAACCCTACATTTCAGTAGGATAGTGCACGATCGTATGTTGCAGATCCTGTACGGGTCTTTCCGGATACAGAAAATGTTCGACTGCTGCCCTGGCCAGCACATTCTCCAGATCTCTCACCAATTCGAAACGTCTGGTCAATGGTGGTCGAGCAACTGGCTCTTCACAAAACGCCAGTCACTACTCTTGATGTACTGTGGTATCATGTTGAAGCTGCATGGGCAGCTATACCTGTACACGCCATCCAAGCTCTGTTCTGATTCAATGCCCAGGCGTATCAAGGCCGTTATTACGGCGAGAGGTGGTTGTTCTGGGTACTGATTTCTCAGGATCTACGCAACCCAAACTGTGTGAAAATGTAATCACATGTCAGTTCTAGTATAATATATCTGTCCAATGAATACCAGTTTATCATATGCATTTCTTCTTGGTGTAACAATTTTAATGGGCAGTAGTGTATCTTACTCCAACATGAGACTTTCTGTAACTGTTGTGTAAGACTTCATACACAACGGTAAGGAGAGGTGGGCTACATATTGGTGTGGCAACTGTCGGGTATAGGAAAGCTGGATAGAAGCAGAATTGATTAGTGGGCAATTTAAAACAACAAACAGGAGATTTACTTGTGTTCCTCAAGCATATGAATATTCAGTACAAAAAGTGCAGCAAGAAACAGAGTGCAGCTGAGCGATGTCAATCAGGATGAAGCACGAACAATGGTGTCATAGCAAAGTGGCTGCAAGTGCGAGCGGGCTCAGAGGCTGCCACCGGCCTGCCTGTATTGTGGTGCCAGGGGCGTTCGTGGTACCGAGCCGCGGCTCAGCTGGCGAGCACCGCTGGATCCACACGATCCCGTGAAAACACTGTCAGCGATGAACGGGATCTGCAATTCCGCTGTCAACGTAACTACGCCCGTGGGGTGCTACTAATATGTGATACAACATTAGCTACCTTTACCTCATTCCTGACTTCTCCTTTCCGTGAACTAATTGTTTCACTACTCTTCGCATTAGTACCAACACTATCTTTATTGGCGGTTTCTTCTATGTCTTGTGTCAGCCTCTTTAATTTGCTATGGAAAACATATCGTCAGCTTTCTGGATTAACCGTGCCTGAATATGCTTAACTGGTCCTTCGAGTTTCTTACTTCCTTCATCATTCCTCTTCGATTCCTCGATCTTCTTAACTAATTTTGCAAATTGTTCATTGTGCCTTTTCACACTCTCATTGTTCTTCTTATGCTGCTCTTCAGTCCCGTTTGATAGTTCTTTGAACTGTTCATCACTGTTTGTGAAATGCTGTATTAAAAATGTTTGCAAATCAAATGCCTCTGGAACTTGACTACATTAAATTTGCAGTTTTTGAGTAACAAATAATCATTTCCAGAAATTCTTTAGTCAATAAAAAGCCTGTATCCAGATACCAGGAGGGGGCAAAGTTTTCGTATAATATGAGATTCTTCCAAATAGTGTGTTCCACTATTATTCTCTGAGGCCGACAAAAGATGTTCGTGTGAGTTGAAGACTTATTTTCAGGTAGTAAAGGGAGACCATCCCACTGTATGTGCTTTTGCTGAAATACGTGAAAAGATGATGAAAGAAGCGTGGGCACTGAGCACTGACAAAGCATGATGGTGATCAAACATCTCCACCTGCTGTGCTTCAGCGTCATGGCTTGGCGGTGTTTTGGCAAGCAGGAGAAGACACGGTCTACAGTGTCGACAGCAAAAAAGGCAATTGATATGTTCAGGTCTTAAATGTTTTTAAATACATTCTCTTACATGATGTTACGAAAGTCAGTTGGTTTATGTTGTTCTGGCTTACGAAAGATCTTAACGGGTCTCAACTTTCTGCGGAAGGAGTAAAAGTCTACGTGGCCAGGAGCAGAGGCAGGTTCACATCATCAAGAAATCTAGAAGAAGGTGACCATGAAGATTGAAGAAGGTGAAAGTGATTGCATGAACCTACATGGTGACACACTGATAATGAAGTGAATGCCACACAAAACTTGTGTCTAACTTCAAATGTGTGAATGGCGTATTAAAAATGTTTGCAAATCAAATGCCTCTGGAACTTGACTACATTAAATTTGCAGTTTCTAAGTAACAAATAATCATTTCCATAAATTATTTGCGACACTCTACCCGCTGTTTGGTAACCACTGGTTTCGGATGTACCGAGATCAGTGAAGCTGTAACATTAACCTTGGTCATGATTTCTGTTGCTAAGTTATCCCTGCTAATTTACATATTAATGTTCCGTCTTCTACGTTCGTTACACACTGTGAATTTTCTCTCCACGGTTCACAAAAAACACCCTGCTGAATACTTTCCTGTTGGATCCCCATGTTCAATCCGCTATGCGCTGTTAATAAATTGCAAGATAATTCTCTCCCAACTTCGTTCAACTTTACTAGACCTCTCGTTCGCGCACGCGTTACCTTCGGCATGCGGTAGTAAAACTAACTTTGAATATTCCTAGCACGTGAACACAACCTACAAAATTCGATAAACCCACATACACAACACAATAAATCCCTTCAAAATATAAAATATACACTGATAAACACTTCTTAAAGTTCAACGATGTTCATGAAACAGCATAACGAGTGACTGATATCAACCACCTCATCTTGCTCAAAGGAAGAACGCGTGTTACTTACGCGCCAGCAACTTCTTGATGTTTTAGCTTCGTTAGTTCAGTGATTATTAAGGTTGTAATGACGATTCTTTCTGCACTGGAGGCGAAAGTCCTAACTGCTAAATCAGGAGATTACAAGTCAACGAAATCTTGGCCAGGCATCACCATTTCTTTATATGAGGTTATGGTTGAGCCATCGACACACCCATGTGGATGTCAGAATGATTTGTACTTGGTCACTTTTCTGATACTGAGATCGCTCCCCATAGAATCACTTGAACTTAATTACAAGGGTTATGCGACGAATAACTTAATGAATGTAATTTATTAAAGAAGGGTGGCTCTAGCGTACATGAAACATGGATTCAATAACTCATAAGATGATGGTCATTATAAAATCCCATCTATTACAATTTGCTGTGGACTTCAAGTTAAACAAAGTGCATTCCTTCAGTATTAACTCAAGTTACAATGGAATTAAAATATCAATACATTGGCAAAGGCTGAGTAATGAGGATAAGGTGAAGATTTAAAAGACAACGCAAAAGTGATTACCGAATGTTAATCAGAGAGGAAAGAACGAATTACAGAAAGGATCATGCATGAAACCACTATTTTGATAGAGCACTTGTTGAGTTCGAGACTTATACTAAACATACTTGAATTACAAACGTAAAAACCCTAACATCAATCTCATAACTCTGCGTACATCCTATCGTTTTGTTTAATAACGCTACATTTGCTCATCATACGTAGCATTATCAGTGTCTGCGATTTGTGACAGAAAATTCCATGTCATCTGGCCTGCAGTGAAGGCTGCTCTCCCTCAGAGCTCGGAATCGAAAATCCTCTCTTGACTGAAGCATTCCCCAGCTAGTAGCGGATGGAAGTAACTTCCACAGAGGGTTCCCAGCAAGAAGCAAACTTTATCTTTTTGTGTGTAAGCCTTTTGCACGGTTTGGAGGACCGATGACAGGGATTCTTCCAGATGCCGACCGATTAGGGCCGTTCTAATAACGCAACATTGTCCATTCCATACTCGGTTTAAACACAATTAACAAGTCGTGTGGGTTGTTGTTGCTAGAGTTCAGAAACAAGAAGCTTGTGACTCCCACCATCTGCCAAGTCCACATTTTAGCCAACCAGGCACTCGCCACGTACGCACAGCTATGTCTTTCCCCCCACTCTAGACATTACTCATATTATCCAAAGGCAGCTACCGTTACTATTTCTTAGCACAGTCAACTACAAGGCAACTGACTTTCTGCCAGCCTGGCAGTTGTGTGTGGTGCATTCTTAAACATAAAACAGCCGGATGGCTTCTCGTCTCACTCCACTTCAGAGATCTTACGTTTACACTGTCTCGGTCATAACGTTTCGCAGAGAGCATGGCCCTGCGATACTGAGCTTCCTGTCACTGTATACTCGTGGCTGATCTCCTTGGTGCCAGTTGATTATCCACGTTAAAAGTACGATACACTGGTTTACCATTATTTAGCACACAGAACAAATGGCGCTTCTTTGGCGGAGTTTAGCCACACTAGCTGTAGATCACATGGAGTTTTTTTCTTTTTTCAAGATTCAAATTCGGCCCAGTTATAGTGTGTGCTGCAGATCGCCTCAAATTCAACATGCTTCAGGAGAATTACTGCAGTGTCGCCATTTTGCAGTATTTTCCGATGGCATTATTTTTGTAATATACTTAAATACATACTCAATAATAACTCCAAGTATTTTTTCTACATCACCTTTCCTACCACCCAAAAAATTGTCAAGAAAACGCTTTTTTGGGTCATTACGGTGGTGTTACTCCTTAAGTATCCTTTCCAGATATCCAAACTGCAAATTCACAAACAAACTTCTGACTTTGTACTTCAAAGTGTTCCATTATTTTTGTTTCTTGTTCGGCAGCAAATTCATCTACTTCAGTAGATATATACCGAACGCTCTGAACACATGGATGGATCCCTTCTCGTCAACCAATTTTTGGAATGTTTCAGGTAGGCCCCCTTCTGTGGAGTCACGTAATCTGAGACTTCAGGGCGTCCTCCTTATCCCTAGTTCTTTAGCGATATCTTCCTGCTTATCGCCTAGCTCATTAGCAAGTGCATTGGTAATATCTTCCTGCTTTAATGACGTTTCCGTCTGCACATTCGAAATCTCGCATGCACAAGTCAAGACGATGTGCTCTGTAAGAGCCATTTCGTCTGATTTTTTTTAATAATTCCTCTAATGGGCTCGCAGATCTATTCTTTCGCAGTACCATTTCTTCACCATTGTGCCATACTTGCTGGCTGCTCAATACGTCGACTCGTCAGATCGACAAATTCATCGCCATCTGTATGAGAGCCAACATATCCAGTGTATCAGATCAATAGTTATTATTTCCACAGTCGTAACCATACCAATGGATAATTAAACTTAAAAAAATATTACCTTGTGTCCACAGCAACAATTACAGGAAACTCCCAATGCAACTATTGCAAAATGAACTTCATGTATTTCACAATAAAATAAATGCAAGCAAATAAATGTCGTGACGACTATCCATATAGTTAGCGCTGTACATGGAGCCATTAAGCTTGTGCGTGATGGATGGTCGAAGTTCGTAACTGTTATTCTCAATAGATGGTCGAAGTTCTAACTGTTATTCTCAGTAATCTGTAAATATAAGATTTCTGTCTGAAGACACTGCGTAACATACACTACTGGCCATTAAAATAGCTACACGACGAAGATAACATGCTACAGACGCGAAATTTAACCGACAGGAAGAAGATGCTGTGATATGCAAATGATTAGCTTTTCAGAGCATTCACACAAAATTGGCGCCGGTGGCGACACCTACAACGTGCTGACATGAGGAAAGTTTCCAACCGATTTCTCATACACAGACCGCAGTTGACCTGCGTTGCCTCGTGAAACGTTGTTGTGACGCCTGCTGTAAGGAGGAGAAATGCTTACCATCACGTTTCCGACTTTGATAAAGGACGGATTGTAGCCTATGGCGATTGCGGTTTATCGTATCGCGACATTGCTGCTCGCGTTGGTCGAGATCTAATGACTGTTAGCACAATATGGCATCGGTGGGTTCAGGACGGTAACACGGAACGCCGTGCTGGATCCCAACGGCCTCGCATCACTAGCAGCTGAGATGACAGCCATCTTATCCGCATGGCTGTAACGGATCGTGCAGCCACGTCTCGATCCCTCGGTCAACGGATGAGGACGTTTGCAAGACAACAACCATCTGCACGAACAGTTCGACGACGTTTGCAGCAGCATGGACTATCAGCTCGGAGACCATGGCTGCGGTTACCCTTGACGCTGCATCATACACAGGAGCGCCTGCGATGGCGTACTCATCGACGAACATGGGTGCACGAATGGCAAAACGTCATTTTTTCGGATGAATCCAGGTTCTGTTTACAGCACCATGATGGTCACATACGTGTTTGGCGACATCACGGTGAACGCAAATTGGAAGCGTGTATTCGTCATCGCCATACTGGCGTATCACCCGGCGTGATGGTATGGGGTGCCATTGGTTACACGTCTCGGTCACCTCTTGTTCGCACTGTAGGCACTCTAAAAAGTGGACGCCACATTTCAGATGTGTTACGACCCGTGGCTCTACCCTTCATTCGTTCCTTGCGAAACGCTACATTTCAGCAGGATAACGCACGACCGCATGTTGCAGGTCCTGTACGGGCCTTTCTGGATACAGAAAATGTTCGTCTGCTGCCCTGGCCAGCACATTCTCCAGATCTCTCACAAACTGAAAAAGTCTGGTCAATGGTGGCCGAGCAACTGGCTCGTCACAATACGCCAGTCACTACTCTTGATGAACTGTGGTATGGTGTTGAAGCTGCATGCACAGCTGTAACTGTACACGACATCCAAGCTCTGTGTTACTCAATGCCCAGGCGTATCAAGGCCGTTATTACGGCCAGAGGTGGTTGTTCTGGGTACTGATTTCTCAGGATCTATGCAACCCAAATTGCGTGAAAATGCAATCACTTGTCACTTCTAGTATAATATATTTGTCCAATGAATACCCGTTTATCATCTGCATTTCTTCTTCGTGTAGTAAGTTTAATGGCCAGTAGTGTATATGGAACGTAGCACGACTCCGATGAACGTATATAAACGCCGACATGTACGCATGAGATTAGTGTGGAATGCGTGTCCTTCTGTCGTGTGTGCGGTAATGGCGACATTATTAGCAAATGTATCCAAAGGACCAACATGCTATTATTCTTTTCTTCGTTGCCGAAGAACATCGGTAGGCATTCATCAAAGAATGAAGATAGTCTATGGGGCATCATGTCTGTCCAAAACCATAGTTGTTGAAAACTGCGATAAGGTCTGCTGTCACTTGACGATGACGCACCTCCTTAATCGCAAATGTCGCAACGCAGAAGTTACGCCAAGTGGGAGATACTCGAAAACCCACTTTCTAGTCCTGATCTCTTCCAACGTTATTGTCACGTTTTCTGTGCCTTAAAAATTGCTTTAAAAGGTCGACGATTGTCCACACAGCAAGGGATGGTGTTTCACCGCGTGGGCACGTTCAACTGCGTGCGTCGACGGGGTGACTGCCTCAGTGCTCACAGCTATTTTACCTGTTTGGCATACCAACTGTCGCCTGTACGGCCTTCGAATGGATCACTCCCTGTTCTGCTGTATGGTGAACTTCGAACCAACTGAGTAGAGTGATGTATTGGCGCAACGATAGACCAAGAATTAACAATTATATCTGACCTTGATTTCAGCACTCGACTGCTCTGATAGGCGTTCTTTCCTTTGCGGATGGATGTTTTGATTTATGATATTATATCCATATACCTGTTCTCGCGTTCGTCGGCCGTCGTAATTTAATATATTATTTATTGGTAACGTTAATTGTTGCCGACTTACGTGATGGGCCTTAATCACCATGATACTTCATTTTAATTTTGATTTACATTTAATCGCTTTTGTGAAGTTCTCTTTTTTTTTTAACAATATTGATCATCAGTGGAATTAGACTCGCTGAATCTTAAAACATGGGTATATAAGTTTAACAATGGAATAAACTTTTCATATAAAATTCCTCGGCTAGTCAGTTCACTTTAAAGCAAAAAATCTTTAGTTATTAATTGCAACTGCGGCCCACACACGCGCGAGAGTATTTTTTCTTACCTCCGTTAACCATTGCATTACAGTCCTGGCTCTGGCTCTCGGCCGTGGTACAGAAAACAATAATCTTATAGCTACGTATTTTCTGCAACGTCGGGCGGCTGTGGAGAAAAATGTATATTATGTTAACAGCGGGCGAGTTTTCCTCTTCCGCAAATTTTTTATAAGTTAATATCGCCACGTAATGGAGTCGTTGGCTGCATCGGCCGCTGCGATTGTTGCACTGTAAATTACTCGAATGCAGGTTAATTCAAGGAAGTCGGACATGAAATCGGGATCACCTCTTACAAATTAAAAGTGAACAATAATATTATATCAGTATATTATCTGCTTAATTTGTACAAATATGCTTACATTTGCCAGCAATCGCAAGATCTCCGTCTACACACAACCAAGACAAGAGAAGAAGTGAAGACGACTAAAAAATTAAGAAAAGAGCGTCTCTTGTCGTCTCTTTAGATAATTTTGTTATATTTCTTTTCCCTCGAAGCTTACACTGTGAAATTATTATAATACGGCTACATGAGAATAATATATATTATTCAATTTTTAAATGTCTCTTCTTTATAAATACTGTTTTTTAAGTCTTTTCGTATTATTTCACTGGAGACGCTATACTGTTTGAATAACTGCATGAGAAACAAAAAAAAAACATAAAGTATTGTACATACAATAATAATGTGATAACGCAAAATTTGCTTCCACACTGGCTGAATCAATAAATTGAAACTGTCCTGTCATGTACTAAGCCAGAATGTACTAACGTCTCTTTAAAGTTGTACGGTTTATTTTTCTATAATTGCAGCTGTGCCAAGCCACACGTTGCTATGGCTCATTCTGGTTAAATACAAATGAAAAAAAAGAAACAACAGAAAACATACGTTTCTAATTAGTATGATACATGCCTTTATCTTCTTCCACCCGCTGCCTCTACCCAATTCCTCTTCCCTCTCGTTTTGTCCTTCAACTCCTCCTCCCCGCACTCTCTGTCCATCTCTTTCCCATCTCTCTGTCCCTCTTCTCCTGTCCTCTCTCTCTCTCTCTCGCCATCTCCCCTTTCACCCGTTTCTCCCCTTTCTCGGTCCATCATCTCCACCCCCTTTCTGTCCATCTCCCCCTTACCGCTTTCTACATCCATTTCCTCCCATCCCTCTCTCCATTTCCTCTTTCCCATTATTTGGAGGTGTAAGATTTTCACAAAAACGAACATTTACCTTTTGATATAGATATCCCCTGTAGTTATTCGTTAATTAGTATTACGCCTCTTTAATGTAGTCTAAGAGACCGGGGGAAAAAGTAATTTCACAACACCTCTCGTGTTTTGATGCTTGTTAACATAGCTCTTCTGTTCTCATCCGCCGTGGTGTACGGACGTATTTTTGTTCTTTATGTGTCGAACAACTAAAAAGTCGATAGCTCGTGGAAGAAAAATATTCTATTTCTACGAGAGTCTAATACACCTACACCCATCATGAACCACTGCAGCGAAGCTTCAGTTGCACGGGAATATTCCTCAAGAAGACGACCTCTGCGTCTTAATCGGCATGTCGTTCTGCGGGAGAAAAAAAGGTGATTTTCATTAATAAGAATAGAACTTTCAAGATGAATTATTTCGAGTTCATGTTCCACAAGATTGAAAGTAGTCCCTATGGTCGTGTTCTGCATGGTGTTTGTGTAAAAGACAAAACTTTACCAGCTGGCAGGCGTTCCTATTGCCAGGCGCAGCCGAGTACTCTGCTATCATCAACCTTCCTCTCTCGTCAAACTGATTTTATTTTTATAGAGTATATAAAAAACGCACGCATGTGAACGCAAAGTAGTTTCAAAATTTCAAAGCAATAACTGAAGAACATTCGCGGATTTACGATGTCGAACAAAGGAATATTTATATTTTTATTTATATACGTAGATGTAAATGTTCGTGAGTTGAAAATCTTAAATCTCCAAAAATCTTCAGCGATTGCTTTGCGATTGGGACACGACATTGCATTCGAATACTCGCAATTTTTTTTTTTTTTTATACAGGGTGATTTAAAATTAACTGTTCGCACTTCGAGGCTGTAATGTATGCTTCGAAATAAAAGTAAAATATGAAATAAAGTTTTGTCTGAAATTGCATTATTTCAGAATTATGCAGTAGAGGAGGGATAGGTAATTCTGAGAGACTCTCTTTCCTTCTGACTGAAAGGTGCAGAGGCACCAACGACAAAGCAACGTCTGTCGATATACAGGGGAACACGACAAGCCAAGAGCAACTACCTACTACAAAAGACGTTATGCATCGTAACTCGGAAATAAGACAGTTTCAGACAAACCTTCATTTAACATTTCACTCTTATTTTGATCCACATATTACACTCACGAAGGGTGTGTTGTTACTTTTGAATCACCTTGTGTATCTACTGGAGCGCCATATGGTCTACAAATATACAGGGAGAAAGAAAAATCGACACTGGGAGGTTGGCATGTGATTGCTAAGCCAGATTCAAGACAAGTTTCTTTAGCAAAATCAGATTGGGTGCATTTTGAGAACACACACATGTAAACGAGGAGGTGACAACCCCATCACATCCCGCAGTGCATCTGAACCTACAGAGGAGCTTGTATCACCCAACCCTCCTGCAAGAGTAATTGTAGCTCACATAGTAGAGTGCTGGGACTTGAAACCCACAGGCACGTTCGAGCTGTGGTTCAAATACCCAAGAGGTTTGTGTTTTATTTTTTAGACGCTCGTTCTGTGGTTTTCGTTGTTTGTAAGCAGGACATCACTTTATTCCATGACATTAGCCTGTCATATGGCAGTGGGATCCATTAAACTGTATATGTGTGTCTACTAACTGTGTAGAGCACAATCATAGGTAGTGCTGTAAAATTCATGCACGGCAGCTTTGCGATGGACTATGCTCGTCATGTGTTGTACGATATTCTCAAATGGCGCCATCCTGGCGGCTGGAGCAACAAGAGTGCCTTCGTGAAACCGGTCATCTTCATCCACAAGTAACAGATAGAGGTAGTGGTGGGATAGATTGATTGGACAGTCTATTCTGTCAATTTTTATTCAGTCGAATGGAACAACTGAATGAGAACTACGTCTAGTCTGGTCCATATTTGAGCCGTTTCACTAAATGTATACAGCTGACTGACACAAGCATCTGTCGGTTACGTCAGTTATATGGATGTTTCTCATTCAGTCTCTGTGTTTTTTAGTCATGGACTTTTTTTTCAGCCTTTTCCGTGGCAGGGCCCCGCCCACGGTCGTTGCGCGTGGCGCCGCCGTAGCCTCCTCCTTCTGCTGCGAGGGCCAGGGCAGCAGCCGGCGCTAGGAGGTGGCGCTGACGGTGACCGGCTACCGCGCCACCTCCTCGCGCCGGCTGCGCCTTAGCCTCCTCCTGCTGCTGCTAGGGCCAGGGTAGCAGCCGGCGCCAGGAGGTGGCGATAGCGGTGACCGGCTACCGCGGCACCTCCTCGCGCCGGCTACTGCCCTGGCCCTAGCAGCATCAGAACGCTGACGCACTGCCATGAATTTTGGATATTATCAATCAATCAAACAAACAAACCTTCCTTCCCAGTAAAATGCAAACAGTCGCAAAAATATGGCAATGTTCCTTTCTTCTTCCCATACCTGGGGGAGAACTTTTATCAGTCTTTCAGTACATAATATGTATGTATTGCTTATTTTAACTTTGGCGTATGCATGGAGATACCTGCTTGCGTGCTGGGGAAGGGGCTACCCTCTGAAGGAGGATAACTTTACTTCACCTAGTAAAATTGCTAGAGACTCGTTTCCCTCAGAAGAATAACTGGATAACCAATTTAGCTAACCATAAATTGGTGTCAGTTGAACGAAAAAATGAACTGGTTCACTCAACAGAAAAACTAAAGGCTGGTTTTATTTGAAAAGAACGAATGAATGGACAGAACACTACTGGACTCTGTCGAATATTTCCATTCGGTTGCTGCTAGAGACTGGTTTCATGAGAGAAACATGAATGAATAATAATCCAGCTGATATTTGAAACTACAACATATCGATTCGATTTTCTCCATTCTGTTGTTAGCATAGACTGGTTTCACGCAAAAGAATGAATGAATAATTCAACCGATACATAAAGCTACAACCAAATGAGATGATTGTTTTCCAACCAACTGAATCAGTTGTTTTCATTTGGTTGTTCTACCACTAGACAGAGCTTGTCTAAATGTGCTCCACAAGCAGAGAACGCAGTTCCTGAAACCGTTCACCAGTTGCCTCAGTGAAGTACTCACGATATTGCAAGGCAGTTGCAGATAGATCAAAGATTGGTTGTTGAAGTGTTGCAGGATAAAGAACTGTATCCATATCATTCATTACGCCAGAAGACCGCATTCGACGAATACAGTTTTGTGAATGGCTTTTGCCGGCCGCGGTGGCCGAGCGGTTCTAGGCGCTTCAGTCTGGAAACGCGCGACCGCTACGGTCGCAGGTTCGAATCCTGCCTCGGGTATGGATGTGTGCGATGTCCTTAGGTTAATTAGGTTTAAGTAGTTCTAAGTTCCGTAGTGCTCAGAGCCATTTGAACCATTTTTTTGAATGGCTTTTGCACCAAGTAGAAGATAACAAATATTTTATAACTAACGTGATATGAAGTGACGAGTCTAGCTTCACTAGTGAAGGTATTTTCAAACTTCACAACAGCCATTATTGGTCGGAACACAACCCACATGTCACCTGTGAACGTGGCTTTTAGGCATGTCCTGGCATAAAGCTGTGGGATCGTTGCAGGAGTGCTTCTGGTCCATTCCTATTTCCAGACAAGTTGAACGTGCCCCTGTGTCGCACGTTTCTTTCCAGTACTTTGCCTGACACACTACAAAATGTTCCACTAGGTGTTCAGCGACAGCTATGAGTTCAGCATGATGGTTTCGAAGGAATATTCAAATAAAGCGTTTCCTGGGATATGCACAGGTCATGGAGGTCCAGTGGAGTGTAATCCACTAGATTTTTATTTGTGTGGATACTGAGTTTACAGTACCCATGATTGTACATGACTAGAGAATGGATTATATGCATTATAAAAACTTTAAAATATGAATGCAACTATGCATGAAAAGTGTCGAAATATGCAAGATGAAATAATAAGAAAAACATGGTAGTTACTGCGTACATTATATCTCAAAGTCGAACCTATGCGTATCAGTTACGAGGAAGAGCCCCAGCCTCGCGAAATATCCGTACATTTAGAACACTGATATCATTTTCTGAATACTTTCTGGTAGATGTTAGGGAGGGGGTTTTCCTGGAATTATTTTCTAAAAATTTGCAAAATGAGGACGCATACTGTGTTTCAGGACTTGTTACTTCTTTGCTATTGTTGACGGTAACAAGCAGATGCCATGCGAGTCATTCGCAGCGAAACAATCCATAAGTACAGGACCAGCTTCGAGATATATGGAACACAGAGGGGCACGCTCCAAATTCCGTAAAATTTTATTAAAAAAACAGCATACGATCATGATTTTTTTTGAAAAGCATTAACTTTTAATCAATACTTTTGGACCAAAGCATTATTTACAATTTATTTTACATTTTTCTACTATTGTAAACATAAACGACCAAGTAGTGTTCCAAATGTTCGGTAGTAAGATTGTCTTCGATCACTCTAAATATTTTTATAAGAAGAGAAGGAGCGTTCTACGTCAACTGAGGCAACTGGGCAGCGTTTGAATTTGGGTGCTCTGTTGGCACTTATTGTTTCTGGTAAACGTTAAACCGTCCCATTAATAAAACTACCAATTTGCACAAGGGTTCAGAGCCTGGCTTATTGTTTAAAATGTTTTCAAACTTTTCTTTAAGTTTTCTTGGAATACCTCCGGCAATGACGAGTTCACTAGAATAATTTTATTCGTTACCTGAATAGATTCATTCAACGCCGAATCTTGGGTTTCAAGCTTTTTAATACTTGCAAGTATATGTGAAAAATTGGTGCTGGTCACAGTAATCTCTTTTTTAATACGGGAATCATTAAAAGCTTCTTTGCACCGGCAAACTGCCAAAGCCGTTGCACATCGAAGTCGTTTACTACCCCTCTAATGGCCTCGAAATGTTCATTGTAAAACAACACAGCTTCAATCAACGTACACAACGAGTTACCAAAAAAGAAAAAAAAATTTGGTGCTAACGCGATTCGAACATCGGCGAGTCTGCAAACTCACGCCCCAAAGCAGTGCCTTGTCTCGCCGACCTAATGTGACACTGCGGCGCAGGGCAGCTTTTATGCTAAATCTTCTCCGCCATGCTGCCTGGAGTTACAGAGTCGTCAGAGCCTGGTTTTTTACATCGCATTTTTGTTTAAAGCTATTGGCGTGTGTAGGTTTTCCCTGTTACTCTTGTCTTGAGTTGGAATGAGGGATCTGATACCAACCACCAAAGTTCGGATTTTTTCCGCAAGTTTTTCAGGGATTCATTTGAAATTTTGACACAGCGTTGCATTCGAATACGCGCGTGTTTTTATATAATTAACTGGAGGGCCATGCGGAATATAGAAATATTATTATAAATGATACATTTTTATGTATTTATGTATCATTTGGCGCTGTAGTAGGTACATAAAAACACACGTTTATTAAAATGTAACATTGCGTCAAAACGTCGAAGCTATCAGTGAAGAGCTTCCGAAGATCTAAGATTTTGAACGAACGAACATTTAAATTTTTTTAAACTTCTAATTAAAACATATACATTTTTGTATTCTATGTGTCGGTGCAGTATGTATATAACATATTCGGGTGCAACGTTGTGTCAAAATTTTAAAGCAATTAGTGAAAAGATTTTGGATGTATACAATTTTGAACAAACTAACATTCACGTTTTTAGTTATACTGATCAGCTCATAATCTGACTAACAGAGGAATTCATTGAGAGGTAGCCATTTTAATAGGGAACTGGCTTATCGCCTGCTGCTCCGCTCTAGTTTATCTAGTAATTGCATCAAAAATAATTTTATAAACTTATATTAGGCCTACTGAAAAATTAATGTATTAGTGAGTCATTTCTTTTTCTATGCAATTCTGACGAAGTCAATTTGTCGTGGTGACTGTTAAATGCTTTCTTTGATTTAGTCCACAAATTGCAACACCTAGACTTTTCTCGCTAATTAAGCCTTCTATGGCACGGTCTCTATCGATTGCAGTTCTAACCAACAAGGGATTCTGGTAGCTGGAATCTAGCGTCTTCGTTATCATGCCTTTTGCGTTCGTGTGGTGATATTTCCATAAAACTTTCACCACCTAACACTTATTTCTCTATATGTAACTCGGAAGTTAAATACCAATTTTTATTCATTTAGAATTTTTTAATACAACAAAATATTTACTAATAAATTTTCATCATTTTTTTCAGTCTCTTGTAAAAAACAGAGATGTCAAATACAAATTTTCATCGATTTAGCTTTGAGAAGGCTTTCATAATAAATTAGCTCCTAAAACTTTTCATCCCCTATTTCACTCCCAAAGGGGATGAGTTTCCCAAAACACTGAAATACGAATTTTTTATTTCTAACTGATAAGTCAAATACTAATTTTCATAGATGTAACTTTAAAAGTTGTTTAGTATCTCTTTAATTATGACTTATTTTAAAAAAGAATTTTCGCCCACTGTTCTACCGCTTGGTGGTTGAACTTCCAAAAATGCAGAAACACATATTTTTTAAATTTCTGATTGAAAAGCCAAATACCAGTTTTGGTAGTCGTAGCTTCAAAGACAGTCTTAACTGCGACATTCTTCAAAAAGACAATCATTCCCTTAGGGATTGAATTTCCAGAGACGCCAAATACGAGTTTGTCATAGATTTAGCTTCAAAAATGTTTGCATAATGAAATATTTCCATCAGAACTTTCATCCCGTATTTCACTCCCATAGAGATTGAATTTCCAAAAACAGTGAAACACGCATGTTTTTACTTCTAATCGAGAAGCCAAATTTTAATAGATTTAGCATTAAAAATGCTTTTAGAATGAAATATTTTCATAAAACATTTCAATCCATATTTCACCCCGCTATAGGTTGAATATTTTCCAATAAAAATAACAACCTGAAACACGCGTTCATTTTTTAAAAAAAAATTTCCAACCGGGACGACAAATCAGTTTTCATGAATGTAGCTTTAACAATACTTCAGTAGTCCTTTCATGATGTTGTGGTCTTCAGTCCTGAGACTGGTTTGATGCAGCTCTCCATGCTACTCTATCCTGTGCAAGCTTCTCCATCTCCCAGTACCTACTGCAACCTACATCCTTCTGAATCTGCTTAGTGTATTGATCTCTTGGTCTCCCTCTACGATTTTTACCCTCCACGCTGCCCTCCAATGCTAAATTTGTGATCGCTTGATGCCTCAAAACATGTCCTACCAACCGATCCCTTCTTCTAGTCAAGTTGTGCCACAAACTTCTCTTCTCCCCAATAGTTCTTTCATAATAATTCATTTTTTAAACCTACTATTCCACTCATGTAGCGGTTAAATTTCCTAAAATGCTGAAACACGTATTTCTTTATATCTTCCGAGAAACCATACACCAATTTTCGTAGATCTAGCTCTAAATTTTTCTTAATAGATTTTTGAAAAACCTTTTATCTCCTATTTATCCCTATTGTGAAATTTCAAAAAAATCTCTTCCTTAACGACGCCTACAGTATAACATCAGCAGCCTCTGCAAATATCAAGCTTATACCCTCAGTGGTTTGGCCTGGGTGACAATGAATCAGATAGACGGTCAGTCGGGACATTTCCTGTTACCTATAGAATTTACACACTTGTTGCAGTCTGGCATTAGCATTTAAACTCTTTGTTATAATCATATCTGATGTTTCTGAAGTTCGGTCATTGTAGCAACGAAGTCTAATGATTACTTCTGATCATGATCTCCTTTAGATGACCTTTCTGGTGACAAGAAAAAGGTATGGAAATTAACTGCGCAAGTCACACTAAATTAACATGATAGGCGGACAACGTTACCCAGGGATGCAGACCCGATTTTAACACTGAAGTGGTTCGCCAGAGAGCGAACATAGCTCGGTCGCTGCGTCATTAGAGCTCAATGAATTGCAAATCAGTTTTTAAATCAAAGCAGAGGGCGAAAGGAACCAATTACCACAAATAAGGAAAGCCAATTTGTGAACATTGAATTATTATTCAAATTAGGAAAGAAGGCGCATTAAAAACTACAATATGGCGTCAACACGCGCAAATGATACGTCGGCATCACGGCTATTGAATATGGTTTGATTACAAAAAGAAAGATACAATCTAACTTCAGAGATTATGTTACCTCCAATTAGATACATCTAATTATTGTCGCTGTAGTTGTAAGTTATGCTGCATAATTAGTTCTGTCGCTGTAGGACGGTGAAGACAGCACGAATGTGAAGGCAACACAAGGCAAATACAAAGTGAAACATCAGTAGAGGCATTTGTTTGGTCACGAAGATCGTGAAGAATATGAGATGGTAGGATTGGAAGCACTAGAGCTGGACAATCGTGTAAGTGAGTCGTGTTGATAACAGACGGCGAAGACGATGTTTATTGTGGTGTGGCACGGACAGAGGTAGTTCCGGAGCTGCAAACTAAGCTGCTTGTGAACAGGACGTGGAACCTGTGGCGGCAGGTAGAGCAGTCAGGCAAACAGTGGAACCAGCACGTGCTGGCGACAATAGCGTCACTGTACGGCAATGCGCCGCTGTGGATTCAGCGACTGGCTCGCTGCAGTCTGTCAAAACAATGGAGTCAACGTGGCGGACAGCCGTGGCGAAATGGGGACGTTCGTCACTGCAGACGAGAGTGAACAGTTTGTTGCTGACGGCTATCTGCACATTGACTGGCTCAGCAAAGATGAATGTGTCTACAAAACTAGTGATTAGATTGTGCAGGCCAGACCGAAAAAGACGATGATACTGCAGAGGTGATCAACAGAGAATTTTAAGGTATCAAGAAACTGAAGTAGTCTAATACTGCTACAGTGTTTGGGATCCGCACCAAGTCGGATTGAAGGAAGACATCGAAGCAATTCAGAGGCGATCTGCTACATTTGTTACCGGTAGGTTCGATCAGTAAGCAAGTGTTACAGGTACTCTTCGGGAGCTCAAGTGGGAGTCCCTGGAGGGACGAAGACATTCATTTCGAAGAACACTTCTGAGGAAGTCGAGAGAACTGGCGTTTGAAGGTGCCTGCAGAAAGATCGTACTGACGCCAACATACACGTCGCGTTGGGACCACCAAGATAAGATACGAGAAATTACGGCTCATGCAGGGGCAAATAGTCACTCGTTTTTCACTCGCTCTACCTGCGAGTGAAAGAGGGAAGGAAACGACTATTGGGGAACAGGGTACCCTCCGCCACGCACCATACGGTTGCTTGCGGAGTATCTATGTAAATGTAGAAGTAGATGTAGAAAAACCACCCAAGTTTCGGGAAACGTTTGATGTAATTTTCAGCAACGACAGTGAAACTGATCCTCTCAGTGATATCTATGCAAATGATAATTATAAATTTTATATTTTCAAAAAAAAAAAAAAACTGATAATGTTCTGTTTTCCGACACAAAACGAAAAAGGAGCCAGGAGTAAAAAACCAGCCTATCATAAATGTTGCTGCCAATAGTGCTGAAGTAGACGCTTGTCCGAATCATTTTGCATTTTCGTTAAAAATTTGGCATGTGTCTCCAGAATGTGTTTTTCACTCTGAAGGTAAGCGTGTGCAGATACGAGACATCGTGGCAGATTAAAACTACGTAGCGGATCGGCACTGGAATCGAAGACCTTTGCCTCTGATATGAGTGCTCTACTGACGGAGCTAACCAAGCACCACTGACGACTCATGGTCAGCTTTGCTTTCGCCACTACCTCATGTCTTACCTTCCAGGTTTCACAGTTCCGTTGCATATCTTGCAGGCCTGGCGCTCCTGGAAGAAAGGATATTGTGGAGACATGGCACAGTTCCAGTCTCTGTGCGAGACGCAGCTTTACTCTACGAAGATGTGATAAGCAAAGTCTTATTTACTCTGTGACAATTTTAAATACTAAAACTGCAAGTGGGAGGAACAACGGACCATTCAGAAGTGTTGTTATCCTCTAAGTAAGAATTCAAAAAAATGGCTCTGAGCACTATGGGACTCAACATCTTAGGTCATAAGTCCCCTAGAACTGAGAACTACTTAAACCTAACCAACCTAAGGACATCACACACACCCATGCCCGAGGCAGGATTCGAACCTGCGACCGTAGCAGTCCCACGGCTCCGGACTGCAGCGCCAGAACCGCTAGACCACCGCGGCCGGCTAAGTAAGAATTCTTGGACTGGTTTTTGTACACGGATTCTTCGTTTTTCAAAAATTCGTACATCAAGTGGTTTTTTTTTTTTTTTTTTTTTTTTTAAGAGAGAGATTACCTAGCAAAGTAACTGGGAGGCATCAATTACAAAAACGAGTCTGTAGAAATACTGTTACAAATTTCAAGCGCGTCAGGTCAAATATGCATCACAGGATAGAAAATGGAAAGTTTGTGTATGGATAGGTGTCAGTTATTAATTATTTGTTATACAGGGTGAGTCACTAACTACTGGCACCAAGAATAACTCCGAAATTATGACTGGAGCTGAAAAGTTTGTGGGGGAAATGTTGCGTGGGACAACGGAAGCCATAATATGACGTCTGTTTTTTGTTGCTTGGTGGGCTCGCTCCAGACATATGAAGGTCAACTTCATTTTTTTTAATGGGATGCTATAGTTTGGTACTTATTTTCTGATAGCGGCTATCGAGACGAGTCCAATGATGTACAACAGTAAGGTTTTTTAAGGTCAAGGAAGGTCACAAAGGTGGCATGAAATTCCATTTACAGAAGGTGTTCGAAGTGATGACCATTGGTATCAATGCAGTGCTGCAATCTTCGTGTCATGGATTGAGTGGTATTCCTTACCACATCGCCGCTTATCGAAGCACAATTCTCTCGAATATCTTCAGGTGTAGTTGGAACGTCTTTATAAACAATGTCTTTTACGAATGCCCACAAGAAAAAATCCAGAGGCGTCAAGTCTGGCGAACGAGCCGGCCACGACACATCTCCTCCGCGTCCAATCCAACGATATGGGAATCGTCTCTGCAACTCATTTCTATTCATCGGCGAAAAACGTGTCGGATACCCATCGTGTTGACACCACATTCTGTTGTAAGCGTAGGCTTCCGCGGCCGTTGTCTTCTTCAATAAAATTCTTCAGGGTATCATACCGCATCGTCATAATTTTAAAATGCGCCAACGTTTCGGCCAGCGTTGCAGCTAGCCTTCATCAGGGCCTTACGTTAACGTAAGGCCCTGATGAAGGCTAGCTGCAACGCTGGTCGAAACGTTGGCGCATTTTAAAATTATGACGATGCGGTCTGATACCCTGAAGAATTTTATTGACGTAAGGCCCTGATGAAGGCTAGCTGCAACGCTGGCCGAAACGTTGGCGCATTTTAAAATTATGACGATGCGGTATGATACCCTGAAGAATTTTATTGAAGACCACATTCTGTTTCTTGTCCTTAAAGGTATTTCTTCCAATAACAGGCCTAATGATTCTTGCAGGAATGTGGTGTAAATCCTACCATTAAGATTTCCCTCGATGAAATAGGGGCCTATAATTCTGTCCTCCAGAATCCCACACCATGCATTAACCGGCCGCGGTTTTTGGTGTGCAACTTGGCACAGCCAACATGGATTTTCAGTTTCTCAATAGTGCGTGTTATGCAAATTAACATTTTCATGGTTTATGAATGTAGTCTCGTCAGTAAATAAAATCAAATTAATAAATGTGTTAGACTGATGACCTCAGAAGTTGAGTCCCATAGTGCTCAGAGCCAGTAAATGTGTCATCCCTCTGAATCTGAAGTTGAGCCCATCGACAGAATTCAGTGCGACGCTTACAATCCATACCAGTTAATTCTTGGTGGACACTGATATGATAAGGATCATATTTATGGCGATGCAGAACACCAACAACACTACTCTGGCTCATGCCAGATTTTCCTTGCGATTTGACGCGAACTACCACAAGGATCTCGAACCGCAGTGGCAAGAGTACCAATTTCCGTTTTCTCGTTAGTAACTTTTCTTTGCCGGATATGTTTCCGATGCGTTAAAGATCCAGTTGCCCTCAATTTATCGTACATGTACACTCCTGGAAATTGAAATAAGAACACCGTGAATTCATTGTCCCAGGAAGGGGAAACTTTATTGACACATTCCTGGGGTCAGATACATCACATGATCACACTGACAGAACCACAGGCACATAGACACAGGCAACAGAGCATGCACAATGTCGGCACTAGTACAGTGTACATCCACCTTTCGCAGCAATGCAGGCTGCTATTCTCCCATGGAGACGATCGTAGAGATGCTGAATGTAGTCCTGTGGAACGGCTTGCCATGCCATTTCCACCTGGCGCCTCAGTTGGACCAGCGTTCGTGCTGGACGTGCAGACCGCGTGAGACGACGCTTCACCCAGTCCCAAATATGCTCAATGGGGGACAGATCCGGAGATCTTGGTGGCCAGGGTAGTTGACTTACACCTTCTAGAGCACATTGGGTGGCACGGGATACATGCGGACGTGCATTGTCCTGTTGGAACAGCAAGTTCCCTTGCCGGTCTAGGAATGGTAGAACGATGGGTTCGATGACGGTTTGGATGTACCGTGCACTATTCAGTGTCCCCTCGACGATCACCAGTGGTGTACGGCCAGTGTAGGAGATCGCTCCCCACACCATGATGCCGGGTGTTGGCCCTGTGTGCCTCGGTCGTATGCAGTCCTGATTGTGGCGCTCACCTGCACGGCGCCAAACACGCATACGACCATCATTGGCACCAAGGCAGAAGCGACTCTCATCGCTGAAGACGACACGTCTCCATTCGTCCCTCCATTCACGCCTGTCGCGACACCACTGGAGGCGGACTGCACGATGTTGGGGCGTGAGCGGAAGACGGCCCAACGGTGTGCGGGACCGTAGCCCAGCTTCATGGAGACGGTTGCGAATGGTCCTCGCCGATACCCCAGGAGCAACAGTGTCCCTAATTTGCTGGGAAGTGGCGGTGCGGTCCCCTACGGCACTGCGTAGGATCCTACTGTCTTGGCGTGCATCCGTGCGTCGCTGCGGTCCGGTCCCAGGTCGACGGGCACGTGCACCTTCCGCCGACCACTGGCGACAACATCGATGTACTGTGGAGACCTCACGCCCCACGTGTTGAGCAATTCGGCGGTACGTCCACCCGGCCTCCCGCATGCCCACTATACGCCCTCGCTCAAAGTCCGTCAGCTGCACATACGGTTCACGTCCACGCTGTCGCGGCATGCTACCATTGTTAAAGACTGCGATGGAGCTCCGTATGCCACGGCAAACTGGCTGACACTGACGGCGGCGGTGCACAAATGCTGCGCAGCTAGCGCCATTCGACGGCCAACACCGCGGTTTCTGGTGTGTCCGCTGTGCCGTGAGTGTGATCATTGCTTGTACAGCCCTCTCGCAGTGTCCGGAGCAAGTATGGTGGGTCTGACACACCGGTGTCAATGTGTTCTTTTTTCCATTTCCAGGAGTGTATTTATATGTCCGACATGTAGGGCGACTACGTTGAGGATGTCTTTCAGCGTATAAGTCCCTAACTGTAACTGAATTTCTTTGGCATTCTCCCTAAATGAGAAGCATATCGATTTGTTCTTCGAATGAATACATCATTCACATTCGCTTGATTCGGCGATACTAGTCTTACCGTTCCTATTAGTGTTTTATTGCTAAACAGTCGAATGGTGTCTACATGTCAATGGCACGTTAGATGGATACGCCGTATTCGGCTAGTATTTACTAGTTGAACGATATACGAGAGAGAATTGTGAGAGCGTGTGCTTCGATAAGTGCCGAAGTGGTAAGGAATACCACTCTATCCGTGATAAGAAGAATGCAGCACTGCATTGATACCAATGGTTATCACTTAGAACACCTTCTATAAATGGACGTTCATGCCACCTTGTTGACCTTCAAAGACTTTACTGTTACACGTCACTGGATTCGTCTCGATAGCCGCTATAAGAAAATAGATAGTATAGTATAGGATCCCATTATAAAAAAAAAAATTGAACTTCATATCTCTTATGCGATCCCACCCGGCAACAAAAAACCAACGTCATATTACTGCCCCCGTTGTCGCATGCAACATTTGTCCCACAAAGTTCTCAGCTGCTACCATACTTTCGGAGTTATTCCTGGTGGCAGTAGTTAGTGACTCACCCTGTATATCATATCATATATCAACAGGTTATTGTGGTGCGTGGTCGTGGCACTGTTATTCATGTAACTGTTTGTTTCTTTGGATGCATTAGTATAATGAACCATCAAAAAGATTCCGTTCGAAGGCCGCACAGTCCAGGCAAAATCGCCGTGAGCACTGAGGAAATCATCCCACCGACGCATCAGGTTTAACGCCCTTTCGGTAAACACCGTGTCCTGCTGCGTGAAGGAGTTCGTAACTGCCTGGAGCACATCCTCGTCCGACAGGAATCTTCGACACTTTTAAGGCCGTAGGCGTGGTAATCGCACGGCGGTGGGTTATGGCTATGTGGCGCAGGAGCTCGAGTGCCTCCCACTTGACGTAACTTCTGGCTGGCTGGCTCTGAGCACTATGGGACTTAACATCTGTGGTCATCAGTCCCCTAGAACTTAGAACTACTTAAACCTAACTAACCTAAGGACATCACACACATCCATGCCCGAGACAGGATTCGAACCTGCGACCGTAGTAGTCGCGCGGTTCCGGACTGAGCGCCTGAACCGCTAGACCACCGCGGCCGGCACGTAACTTCTGCATTACATTTGCGGTGTGCAGACGTGCGTTATAGTAATGCACCAGCGCCCCTTGTCGCAGTTTTCGAAGACATGCTACTCCTTACACATTCTTCATTCTGTCGTGTCCTGACATTGGTGGGAGAGGGAAGAAGGGGGTTAATGGTCAGTCTGCGCTCCCGTGCGGTACAGAGCAGAAGGCAGAAGGACAATTCACAGTGAGGGCATTTGACTGTTTTCTTCTATCTGAGCCAACACTGGTACAAGCATTTACTAGAAGTGCAGGTGGTGAGACTCGGTAGGGAACTCGTTCTGGAGAGTCTTGGACAAACAGGGTTTCGAAATAGTTGTTTATTGCAGACAGGACTAACTAATACACTGGAGGCTAGTTTTTGGGTTAGGTAAAGCTTATTAATAACGTCGCCATAATTCACGTTTCCGCATTTATCATATGCTTGTAGTAAAGACACAAATGCCACACTAATCCCTTGGCTGGAAATTGGTGTTTATACACCCACATCGGAGTCGCGCTACGATGCATATATGCTGCAGCGAGTACAGTGTCAAATTTGATGTACATTAAAAGACGTCGTTCGCCTCTACACATATGCTACGTCACGTGAGTTATAGAGAATTCTCGCTTCCCGCGCCCGGGTTCCCGGGTTCGATTCCCGGCGGGGGCAGGGATTTTCTCTGCCTCGTGATGACTGGGTGTTGTGTGATGTCCTTAGGTTAGTTACGTTTAAGTAGTTCTAAGTTCTAGGGGACTGATGACCATAGATGTTAAGTCCCATAGTGCTCACAGCCATTTGAACCATTTTTATAGAGAACAAATTCGAAGGGATTTAATGTACTCATAATATAACTGTTGTCTAAGCATTTTGTGTATACGTTATAGGTATCCATCAACTCTACAGCAAATCTCAGATTAGACAGCTTTTTTTTTCCTTTATTGTGATTTCAGGGCTGTCAGCGGTACAATCCGCTGCTCTTCAACCGAGTGACATGACAACTAAGACAAGAAAAATATGTTACATATATAAGGCGATAAAAAAGGGGAACATAAAACAGAGTAAGGGGAGATAATGGAGGTAAAAATACACTGACATGGAGACGTTCATGAGGGGACAATTAAAAAAGTCGTCATAAAGTTAAAAAAACATAGTTGGCGATTCTTAAAACACAAAGAAAACACTGAAGGCACATGCACATGTTAAAAGTCGGCCACAGTATTAAAAACACTCCAGAACAACACACTTAAAACTCACTTGGAGCACATAGAATGAAGAATAAAAGTGCTAGGTGGAACCTGCCGAGGGAGAGGCCGGAGAGGATGGAAAAGGAGGGGAGAGCATGGGGCAGCTGGGGAAGCGGCAGGATGAAAAGAGGAGCGGCATCAGCGGGTACACTAAGAGGCAGGAGACTGGTGGGGCAGGAGAAGAGGGAAGACAAGGCACGAGGGAGTGTAGAGACACTGAAGGGGAGCACAAGAGAGGGAGGGAGAGTAGGAGGGGAAAGCCACTCAGGAGAAGGGAGGGGGAGGAGAGGAAGCCCTGAGGAGGAGGCAGGAGGAAGGTGGGGTTGGAGTTGGTAGGAAGGGTAGATGTCAGGGCGAAGCTCATCATCTGGGAGGGGTAGATCCTGGAAGTTGCGTTGGGAAAGGAGATGGAGGGTGTGGAGATGGAGAGAGGGTGGGACACAACGGTAAAGGCGCACAACGGGCTTTGGGTGGAGAGGAAGGGAGACACCAGGAGGTGAGGGGGATCAATGCGACGGACAATATATAGTGTGTGTATGTGTCCAAGGAAAAGGAGAAGGTGGGGGAAGGGGATGAGGTCGTAGAGGATACGTGTGGGGTACAGAAGATGAATGCAGAAGGTGAGGCGGAGCACATCGCATTTGAGGATTTGGAGGGATTTATAGAACCTGTGAGGGGCGGAAATCCAAGCTACGCTGGCATAACAGAGGATGGGGCAGATCAAGGATTTGTAGGTGTGAAGAATGGTGGAAGGATGCAGACCCCATATCTGACCGGACAGGAGTTTCAGGAGGCAGAGTCTGTTGTGAGCTTGGTTTTGGATGGTAACGAGATGGGGAGTCCATGTGAGGTGGCGGTCGAGATTGAGGCCAAGGTATTTGAGGGTAGGAATGACGTGGATAGGTCGGCCATAAATGGTGAGGTAGAAATCATGGAGACGTAAGGAGCTGGTGGTGTGGCCTATGATGATCGCCTTGGTCATGGAGGGGTTGATATGGAGGAACCACTGGTTGCACCAAGCGGTGAATTGGTCAAGGTGGGTTTGGAGAGTATGTTGGGACCATTGAAGGGTAGGATAAAATGCTAGGAAGACGGAGTCATCAGCAAACTGGAGAATATGAACAGGCAGGGGAGGTTTGGGCGTATCAGCAGTGTACAGGAGAGAGGAGAGGGGAAAGGCCTTGGGGCACGGCGGCAGAGGGATAGAAGGTACGGGAGTTGGAATTGTGGATAGTCACATAGGAGGGACGATGGGAGAGGAAGGAAGTATCGAGACGTACGAAGTTGATGGGGAGAGCAAAGGTCTGGAGTTTGAAGAGGAGCCAGGGATCCAAGACACGGTTAGACAACAGCAACGGCGCAGTCCAGATATATTCCACCATCGCAGACATTTGGCCGCTATAAGACGCCGCAAGAGCCATTTTCTACAATGTGAATATTATTATGGAGAGAAAAAATCGCTGCATTTTGTCTGTGGTACGGTTCCTGGACATTTCGACGCTATCGTATGTCCCCGATTTGCCACAAGGACGCAGCAAGTCGTCCGACGGGAGACAATGCTGGTAACAGCTTGCGTGGATAGGTAAGCCTTACTGCAGGCAGAGGTCGCTGTCGCGTCTCCCAACGGCGCATTTTCTGATTTTATATGCAGCTTATGTTGCATAAGGCCAGCGGCCTTGCCGCAGTGGCAACACCGGTTCCCGTCAGATCACCGAAGTTAAGAGCTGTCGGGGTGGGATAGCACTTGGATGGGTGACCATCCGGTCTACCGAGCGCTGTTGGCAAGCGGGGTGCACTCAGCCCTTGTGAGGCAAACTGAGGAGCTACTCGATCGAGAAGTAGCGGCTCCGGTCTCATAAACTAACATACGGCCGGGAGAGCGGTGTGCTGACCACACGCCCCTCCCCATCCGCATCCAGTGGCGCCTGTGGGCTGAGGATGACACGGCGGCCATACAGAAGTTACAGTACGCTATGTTCGCTAAACATAAAAGCTGCAGTCGATTTTTTTAATATATAAACACTTAATTGCCACAACTAACACGAGAGCATGAAACAAAAAATGAAATTTTATTTTGATATTATTAGCGAGAACAGGTTTTAGCACAGCAGTCTTTGATATCACACAAGTACAGTTCCCCACAGTCGTTTAACGAACAAAGTAAGGGCATATGGACTATCAGACCAATTGTGTGATTGGATTGAAGAGTTCCTAGATAACAGAACGCAGCATGTCATTCTCAATGGAGAGAAGTCTTCCGAAGGTGTGCCGCAGGGGAGTGTCGTAGGACCGTTGCTATTCACAATATACATAAATGACCTTGTGGATGACATCGGAAGTTCACTGAGGCTTTTGGCGGATGATGCTGTGCTGTATCGAGAGGCTGTAACAATGGAAAATTGTACTGAAATGCAGGAGGATCTGCAGCGAATTGACGCATTGTGCAGGGAATGGCAATTGAATCTCAATGTAGACAAGTGTAATGTGCTGCGAATACATAGAAAGATAGATCCCTTATCATTTAGCTACAAAATAGCAGGCCAGCAACTGGAAGCAGTTAATTCCATAAATTATCTGGGAGTACGTATTAGGAGTGATTTAAAATGGAATGATCATATAAAGTTGATTGTCGGTAAAGCAGATGCCAGACAGATTCATTGGAAGAATCCTAAGGAAATGCAACCCGAAAACAAAGGAAGCCGGTTACAGTACGCTTGTTCGCCCACTGGTTGAATACTGCTCAGCAGTGTGGGATCCGTACCAGATAGGGTTGATAGAAGAGATAGAGAAGATCCAACGGAAAGCAGCGCGCTTCGTTACACGATCATTTAGTAATCGCGAAAGCGTTACGGAGATGATAGATAAACTCCAGTGGAAGACTCTGCAGGAGAGACGCTCAGTAGCTCGGTACGGGCTTTTGTTAAAGTTTCGAGAACATACCTTCACCGAAGAGTTAAGCAGTATATTGCTCCCTCCTACGTATATCTCACGAAGATACCATGAGGATAAAATCAGAGCGATTAGAGCCCACACAGAAGCATACGGACAATCCTTCTTTCCACGAACAATACGAGACTGGAATAGAAGGGAGAACCAATAGAGTTACTCAAGGTACCCTCCGCCACACATCGTCAGGTGGCTTGCGGAGTATGGATGTAGATGTAAAGTTTTACCACTCTGATTTAGATAAATTATTTACGTCACTGAGATTGTAATAGATGCCCATGTCCACCTGCAAATGACATAATAAAATCCACAATTCTCCTCTGAGATCTCCGGGAAGCTGAAAAAATCAACTTAATGTACCATTACATGCCCGCTTAGTTGCGGCAAAACTGCTTTCATTCAATTATAATTTGAACTCGACGCGGCAGCTGCTCCCGCGATCCCGGCGCAGATCTGCTTCATGAAAAATTCTGAATATGCTGAGAACGGCTAAAAATGTGGAATGAAATACTGGGAAGGCTAGCAATAAATTATTACAAGTGTTTTTAACAATTTCTATATTAAAAAATCAACATAAATTCAAAGAACACACCCTTTTTATACATCAGCCTCCAATGGCGTCTTTCTCGAACAAACAACAAGCATTCAAGC